>NC_050099.1:37038759-37341789 GCF_902167145.1 Zea mays | reverse complement strand
GTATTAGCGCAAGTGGCGGTGCAGTTTCTCGCACGTAGTAACCGGTGCGCCGGTTACATGACGTGTGGGCCTGGGCCTCCATGCTGGATGCGACGAAGCCGAGGGGGTGCGCCCTCGCGGTGCGGTTGCATGCCACCTGCATGGCGGTCCGACCTTTCAACCACTGGTTTCGGCGAGAATGGAGGAGTGCTTGTAACCGCGGGGCGGTTACACGCTCCGCGTGCGGCGGTTTGGCTTCTTCCATTCCGGGTCAGCTTGCATGACGTGTGGGACCCAGCCCCCGTGTCGTAGGGGGAGGACCCTAGAGCACGTTGGTGAAGACTTTGTTCGTGACGCCCGAGGACGCTAGTGGGGAGAGCTGCCTTTAAAAGGGGGTCGACCCCCCGGGCGGTAGCCATGCCTTCGCACTCCCCTCATGCATCGCGCCCTTCCACCTTCCGAGCCCCCGGATGGGGAGCACCCGCGTTGCCTTCGTCTTGCTGCCGTTGGAGGAGCACGACCTCGCGGGGGTTGGCACCCTTCATCCATCGCTCGGCTTCAAGGATTTTCATCATGCAGCCCGGCTGCATTCCCTCACCAATGGTCATCCAGGATGATGACCACCAGTTCGATGGTGGGGAGAAGCAAGCTGGGCTGTAGCCTCTGCCCCGCCCTCAGCTTCAAGGATCTTCATCATCCTTGCTGGGGAGGAGGGCGGGGCAGGTCGGGGCCTGCCTCCGCGTGAGCAGCGGCCCGCTCCTTCCCTCCGCGATCGGGGGAGAGGGGCGTTCGCCGTCCGGGGAGCTGGCAGCTACCGCGTGTCTGGCTCCCCGGTCTGAGCGGCTCTAGCGCTGCTTCCGGTGCCACCTCCCACCGCTAGGGCAGAGCGTGGCTGCCCGTCCGCCGCACGGGTGTCGGTCACACCGTGTGTGGGCCAGCCACGTCCAGGCCCTCCCTGCGCCATCGATTGCACAACACGTCGTACGTCGTGAGGGTGGTACTCATGTTCTGGGACGGTCCCGTTCTCGTTCTCGTGGCGAGAACGGGAGTGTGGACCTGCCGGTGCGCTTTGGGGCGGCCGCCGCTCGCTGGTGCGGTGTTGGTGGGCAGGTGGCCGCCGTCGTTGGTGCTGAGGTGGTGGCAGCCGGAGAAGGTTTCTCTGCCGATGACACCATCAGTGCCACCTGCGCTCCGGGCCTCCGGCTCTTTGGCTTTAATGGCTGGTTCTCGTCCCCCGCGAGGGGACGTGAACGAGGGTCTTCCAGCGGTAGCGTTCGCCCTGGGGCCATCACTGCTGCTGTCTTGCTGTTCGAGACGGAGGTCATTGCCGCGCTGTTGGTGCAGCGGTCGCCGGCGAGCCACCCGGAGTTTGTCGTCCCGCAGGCCCTCCGATGTGGAGGTTGTTCATACCAGCGGGAGTGGAACCGGAGTTCCGTTTGTAATGGCACCTTGAGTGCCGGTGTATGTTCATTGTGGCTGTCGGGGCCTGAACATCTAGGTATTTGGGCGTGAAGCCGTGTTTCTCCCTCATTTCGAGCACTAGGACTCACCTGTCGGCCAACTGAACCGCTTAACCGAGTGTGAGTTGCCCTGCGCGGAAGGTGACGAGTGAGGTATCCGTATCCCGGAGGCGTAGGAGTCCCTCGGCTCGATCGACCTTGCCACTCAAGGCTTCTCTTGCTCAGTTTAAGAACCCTCGGCTGCTCTGCGATGAGCTAGAGCCGGAGGCAGCAGTGTCGGCGTGGACAGAGGCGGAGTCGGCTCGAAAAGGGGCTTCGTCGGCCCAGGAGCAGGTGGCTTCCCAGGCCGAGGAGGTGCAGCAGCGGAGGCTGGAGCTTGGTCAGGTCGTCCGCTGGCTGGACCAACCCTGGAGTCACGCTGCCGAGGCCATGAGCCGGGCCGATGTCCTCGGGGGACAGCTGGCTGAGGCTACGGAGCGGCCGGTCGAGGTGTCTGCTTGGGCCGGGACCCTTGCGGAGACCCTGGCTACGATGGCCCAAGCGCGGTGCTGGCGTCCTCCTTCGAGGTGGAGATCCTTCCGCCCGTGTCGCCGTCCGAGGCCAGGCCAGATCCCGCCAAAAGTGGAAACGACGCCGAGGGTGCTATTGCTCCCTCTGTCGATGTCTGAACCTGCAGGAACGATTTGTCTGTAGTATGCGTTTGTTTTTTTGCGGCCGCCGAGGCCCAAACATATTATTGTCGTGTTATAAAGCTGTGTTTCCTTTCCTCTTGTTTCGAGTATCAGGACTTGTTCGTCGGTAGCAGAATCGCTTATCCGAGCGAGAGTTACTTTTCGCGGAAGGTGATGTGTGAGGTATCCGTATCCCGGAGGCGTAGGAGTCACTCGGCTCGGTCAGCCTTGCCGCTTACGTGTACTCTTACTCGTCTGCAGGATTCTGTTATCGATATAGCCGAGAAGGCACGAAAATCGTTCTGGCAGAAAAGTTTTCGAGCGTTAGGACTTGTTCGGTAGCAGAATCGCTTATTCGAGCATGAGTTACTTATCGCGGAAGGTGATGAGTGAGGTATCTGTATCCGGTAGGCGTAGGAGTCCCTCGGCTCGGTCGGCCTTGCCGCTTACACGTACTCTCGTCGTTTTCAGGATCCCGCTATCAAAGCAGTCGAAAAGCGCGAAAGACGTTCTAGCAGAAAGACTTTTTTCGAGGAAAATTTTGACGCAGAGGGGGTTCCCCCCTTCTAGCCCCCGAGGGAGGGTCGGGCTTTGCCGAGGCAAGGCTAATCCTTCCTTGACGGTTAGACTCTATTTGTGTACGTAAAGAGAACGGGGTATATGAATGACTTGAAACATATTAAGGGTAAAAGTGACGTAGCTGTTGGATGTTCCAAGTGTTGCCGTAGACCTCGCCTTGATCGTTGGCTAGCTTGTATGTTCCGGGCTTCAAAATCTTGGCGATGATGAAGGGCCCTTCCCAGGGAGGAGTAAGCTTGTGGCGCCCTCGGGCTTCCTGCCACAGCCTAAGTACCAAGTCTCCCACCTGGAAGTCTCGGGGCCGAACCCCTTGGGTGTGATAGCATCGCAGAGACTGCTGATACCGCGCCGAGTGTAGTAAGGCCATGTCCCGAGCCTCTTCCAGCTGGTCCAGTGAGTCTTCTCGGCTGGTCTGGTTGCTTTGGTCGTCATACGCCTTTGTCCTCGGGGAACCGTATTCTAAGTCTATGGGCGAGATAGCCTCGGCCCCATAGACTAGAAAGAACGGCGAGAAACCCGTGGCTCGGCTTGGCGTCGTCCTCAGACTCCAGACCACCGAGGGTAGCTCTTTCATCCATCGCTTGCCGAACTTGTTGAGGTCGTTGTAGATCCTCGGTTTAAGTCCCCGCAGAAGCATACCGTTGGCACGCTCCACCTGCCCATTTGTCATGGGGTGAGCCACGGCGGCCCAGTCCACACGGATGTGGTGGTCCTCACAGAAGTCCAGGAACTTCTTCCCAGTGAACTGGGTGCCATTGTCGGTGATGATGGAGTTCGGGACCCCAAAACGATGGATGATGTTGGTGAAGAACGCCACCGCCTGCTCGGACCTGATGCTTGTTAGGGGTCGGACCTTGATCCACTTGGAGAATTTGTCGATGGCGACCAGCAGGTGCGAGAAGCCCCCGAGTGCCTTCTGCAAGGGACCGACGAGGTCCAGACCCCACACAGCAAACGACCAGGTGATGGGTATTGTCTGCAGGGCCTAAGCGGGCAGGTGCGTCTGTCTTGCGTAGAATTGACACCCCTGGCAGAAGCGTACAATCCTAGTGGCGTCGACCACCGCGGTCGGCTAGTAGAAGCCTTGTCGGAAGGCGTTCCTGACGAGGGCTCGAGGTGCTGCATGGTGACCGCAAGCCCCCGAGTGTATCTCTTGCAATAGCTCATGTCCTTCGGCGATGGATATGCATCATTGGAGAATGCCCGAGGGGCTGTGGTGGTAGAGCTCCTTTTCATCACCCAGTAAGACGAATGACTTGGCGCGCCGCGCCAGTCGCCGAGCTTCGGCCTTGTCGAGGGGTAGCTCTCCTCGGTAGAGATATTGCAGGTACGGGGTCTACCAATTTCGATTAGGCGTGACCCCATTCCGCTCTTTCTCGACGCGCAGTGCCTCACCCTCGGCGGCCGAGGATACCTCGGGCTGGGCCGAGGCCTCCTCGGGGTGGAACGAGACCACCTCGGGCTGGGCCGAGGCCTCCTCGGGCTCGGGCGTGTCGTCCGTCTTGACGGAGGGTTGATGTATGTCTCTGGAGAAGACGTCCGGGGGAACCGTTGTCTGCCCCAAGGCTATTTTAGCCAGCTCATCCGTAGTCTCGTTGTACCGTCGAGTGATGTGGTTGAGCTCGAGACCGTAGAACTTGTCTTCCAGGCGCCGAACTTCGTCGCAGTAGGCCTCCATCTTCCGGTCGCGACAGTGGGAGTTCTTCATGACTTGGTCAATGACAAGCTGCGAGTCGCCATGAGCGTCGAGGTGCCAAACCCCTAGCTCGATGGCGATGTGCAACCCATTAACCAGAGCCTCGTACTCGGCCACGTTGTTTGACGCCGGGAAATGGAGGCGTAGCACGTAGCGGAGATGTATCACGTGGGGTGAGATGAAGAGCAAGCCCGCGCCGGCTCGTGTTTTCATCAGCGACCCATCGAAATACATGGTTCAGAGTTCCGGTTGGATCAGAGCTGTTGGTAGCTGGGTGTCGACCCATTCAGCCACGAAGTCCGCCAAGACTTGGGACTTGATGGCCTTCCGAGGAGCGAACGAGATTGTCTCACCCATGATCTCCACCTCCCATTTTGCTATCCTACCCGAGGCCTCTCGGCACTAGATGATCTCCCCCAGGGGGAAGGATGACACCACAGTCACCGGATGAGACTCGAACTAGTGTCGCAACTTTCGCCGCGTCAGAACTACTGCATACAGTAGCTTCTGAATTCGCGGGTAGCGGATCTTGGTCTCGGATAGCACTTCACTGATGAAGTAGACCGGCCTCTGGACAAGCAGTGCATGCCCTTCTTCTCGTCTCTCGACTACGATCGCGGCGCTGACCACCTGAGTGGTTGCAGCTACGTAGATCAAGAGAGCTTCTCCCGCAGCGGGGGGCACCAAGATGGGCGCGTTTGAAAGGAGCGCCTTTAAGTTTCCGAGGGCTTCCTCGGCCTCGGGGGCCCAAGTGAAGTGCTCGGTCTTCCTTAAGAGGCGGTACAAGGGTAGGCCTTTTTTGCCGAGGCGTGAGATGAAGCGGCTCAGAGCCGCAAGGCATCCCATGACCCTTTGTACTCCTTTCAAGTCTTTGATAGGCCCCATGTTGGTGATGGCTGTGATTTTCTCCGGGTTGGCTTCGATGCCTCGCTCGGAGACGATGAACCCCAGGAGCATGCCTCGGGGGACTCCAAAGACACACTTCTTGGGGTTGAGCTTCACGCCCTTCGCTCTCAGACACTTGAATGTCGTTTCAAGGTCAGAGAGAAGGTCGGAGGCTTTCCTCGTCTTGACTACGATGTCATCGACGTATGCCTCGACCGTTCGGCCGATGTGCTCTCCGAACACGTGGTTCATGCACCTTTGGTATGTTGCACTTGCATTCCTCAAGCCAAATGGCATAGTAATATAGCAGTACATGCCAAAAGGTGTGATGAAAGAAGTCGCGAGCTGGTCGGACTCTTTCATCTTGATTTAGTGATACCCTGAGTAGGCGTCTAGGAATGACAGGGTTTCGCACCCAGCAGTGGAATCCACAATTTGATCGATGCGAGGCAGAGGGTAGGGAACCTTTAGACATGCTTTGTTTAGACCAATGTAGTCTACACACATCCTCCATTTCCCACCTTTCTTTTTCACAAGCACAGGGTTGGCTAACCATTCAGGATGATATACCTCTTTGATGAACCCTGCAGCCATCAGCTTGTGGATCTCCTCGCCTATGGCTCTGCGCTTTTCTTCGTCGAAACGGCGCAGAGGCTGCTTCACGGGTCGGGCTCCAGCGAGTGCTCGGCGACATCCCTCGGTATGCCAGGCATGTCCGAGGGACTCCACGCAAAAACTTCAGCGTTTGCATGGAGAAAGTCGACGAGCACTGCTTCCTATTTGGGGTCGAGCTCGGAGCCGATCCGGACTTGCCTGTAGGCGTCGTTGCTCGGGTCGAGAGGGACGGACTTAACCGCCTCAGCTGGCATGAAGTTGCCGTCGTGGCGCTTCGCATCAGGCACCTCCTTGGAGAGGCACTCCAGGTCGGCGATGAGGGCCTCGGACTCGGCGAGGGCCTCAGCGTACTCCATGCACTCCATGTCGCATTCGTACGCGTGTCGGTACATGGATCCGACGGTGATGACCCTGTTGGGGCTCAGCATCTTGAGCTTGAGGTAGGTGTAGTTGGGGACGACCATGAACTTGGCGTAGCACGGTCTCCGCAACACCGCGTGGTAGGTTCCTCGGAACCCGACCACCTCGAACGTGAGGGTTTCCCTGCGGAAGTTGGAGGGAGTTCCGAAGCAGACAGGCAGATCGAGTTGTCCAAGGGGCTGGACGCGCTTCCCGGGGATGATCCCATGAAAGGGCGTCGCACCAGCCCGGATCGTGGACAGATCGATTTCCAAGAGCCCGAGGGTCTCGGCGTAGATGATGTTGAGGCTACTGCCTCCATCCATGAGGACCTTGGTGAGCCTGGTGTTGCCGATGACGGGGTCGACGACGAGCGGGTACTTTCCTAGGCTCGGCACGCAGTCGGGGTGGTCGCCTTGATCGAAGGTGATGTGCTTGTCGGACCAGTCTAGGTAGACTGGCGCCGCCACCTTTACCGAGCAGACCTCCCGGCGCTCCTGCTTGCGGTACCGAGCTGAGGCGTTCGCCACTCGCCCACCGTAGATCATGAAACAGCCGTGGACCTCGGGGAACTCCTCTGCCTTGTCGCCCTCCTTCTTGTCGTTGCCTTGGCCTTTGCCACCTTCCGCCGGGGGCCCGACCTTATGGAAGTAGCACCGAAGCATGACACATTCCTCAAGGGTGTGCTTGACGGGGCCCTGGTGATAGGGGCACGACTCCTTGAGCATCTTGTCGAACAGGTTGGCCCCTCCGGGAGGCTTTCGAGGGTTCCTGTGCTCGGCGGTAGCGACAAGATCTACGTCAGCAGCGTCGCGCTTTGCTTGCGACTTCTTCTTGGCCTTCTTCTTTGTGCCACGCTGGGCGGACGCCTCGGGGACGTCTTCCTGCTGGCGTCCCTGAGGCTGCTTGTCCTTTCAGAAGATGGCTTCGACTGCCTCCTGACCAGAGGCGAACTTGGTGGCGATGTCCATCAACTCGCTCGCCTTGGTGGGGGTCTTGCGACCCAGTTTGCTCACCAGGTCGCGGCAAGTGGTGCCGGCGAGGAACGCCCCGATGACATCCAAGTCGGTGATGTTGGGCAGCTCGGTGCGCTGCTTTGAAAACCGCCTAATGTAGTCTTGCAGGCATTCCCCTGGCTGTTGGCGGCAGCTTCGGAGATCCCAAGGGTTCCCAGGGTGCATGTATGTGCCCTGGAAGTTTCCAGCGAAGGCTTTGACCAGGTCGTCCCAGTTGGAGATCTGCGCAGGAGGCAGATGCTCCAGCCAGGCTCGGGCGGCGTCGGAGAGGAACAGGGGGAGGTTGCGGATGATGAGGTTGTCATCGTCCGTTCCACCTAGCTGGCAGGCCAGCCGGTAGTCCGCAAGCCATAGTTCCGGCCTTGTTTCCCCCGAGTACTTGGTGATAGTAGTCAGGGCTCGGAACCGGGTCGGGAACGACGCCCGTCGTATGGCCCGGCTGAAGGCTTGCGGACCTAGTGGTTCGGGCGTGGGGCTCCGATCCTCCTCACTGTCGTAGCGTCCCCCACGCCTAGGGTGGTAGCCTCGGCACACCTTCTCGTCGAGGCGGGCTCGACGGTCGCGGCAGTGGTGCTCGTTGCCGAGGCGACCTAGGGCCACAGGCGTTGCATCCCGCGTGCGCCCGGTGTGGACCGAGGCTTCCCGCATGAATCAGGAAGTTGCTGCGCGATGCTCCGGGGGCACCCTTGCCTTCGGGAGGCAGAGCTCTCGGCCCATCGGACCACGACGTCCTCCAGGAGATTCTTGTGTTCTCCTTGGATACGCCGCCCCTCGGTGGTGGATGGCTCCGGCATCGCTCGGAGCAGCATTGCCGCTGCAGCCAGATTCTGGCCGACCCCACTGGAAGCCGGGGGCAGCCTTGCCCTGGCATCGTCAGCGATACGGCGCTGGACGTCTCGGGCCTGATGACGTGATTCTCCAGCGAGTGCTCAGCCTGCCCACTCCTGCTCGATGTTTTGACAGAGCTGCACAAGTTGTCCTGCTTCCTCGTCGAGCTTGGCCTGCATCTCGCGGATTTGCTCGAGCTGTGTGTCCTGACCCCCCGCAGGGACTGGGACCACAGCTAGCTCCTGCAGGATGTCAACGCCAGGCGCAGGCCCAGGGGATCGTCATCCTCCAGCATACCAAGGTGGTTGCCTTCGTCATGACCCCCTAGATCGACGTGGAAACATTCGCGACTTGGGCCACAACCCTTGTTGTCAAGGCTATGGCCATCATCGGAGCAATCGGAGAGACAGTAGTCACATGCGGTCATGAAGTCTCGCATGGCAGTGGGATTACCGAGCCCGGAGAAATCCCAACCAGAGTCGGGCTCGTCTTCTTCCTCGGAACCCGGGGGGCCGTAGGTCGAGACGGCCATCAGTCGGTCCCAGGTTGACCACATATGGTACCCCGGAAGGTTAGGATATGCCTTTATGAAAGCGCTCACCGAAGCGGGGTCGCTTGGTGGATCGAAGCTAAATCTAAAAGGCACAGGGTGGAAAACGGACGGTACCTCTCGATCGATGGACGGTGACGAGGTCGCGTCGGGGACGGACTGCACCGTTATCTCAGGTACAAGGCTAACGCCCAGCAAGTGCTCCGCGAGAGTGCTGGCGTCATCTGTCCGCTTGGGGTTGGTACGTTGCGGGGAAACGACACTCGTCGTCGTCTCAGGCGCGAGGGCAACGCCCGACATGTCCCCCGCTGGGGTGCCAGTGTCGTCGACTCGCTCGACAGCCGACGAGGTGCCGCCTCCTGCCTGGCCACGGTTGCCCTGCCTCCTCCTCCTGCGGCGAGGAAGGCGACGGGACAAACCCGGATGCTGTTCTTCCGCCACGGGGGGAAGACGTCGTCGAGTTCGCCACCGCCGGGCGAGCTGACGGCCGTCGTTGTCGCTGTCGCGCTGCGGGGGAAGGAGTACCATGTCGTAGCTACCGTCGAGGGACATGAACTCGAGGCTCCCGAAGCGGAGCAGTGTCCCGGGCTGAAGAGGTTGCTGGAGACTACCCATCTGGAACTCAACGGGAAGTTGTTCGTCAACACGCAGCAGGCCCCTACCTGGCGCGCCAACTGTCGGCGTTTCGACCCCGGGGGGTCCCTGGACCGACGAGTAAAATTGTCGCTGCGTGTCCCAGCCCAGATGGATTGGCGCGAGATGGAACACAAGGGGGGAAAACGCGGCTCGTGTTATCCTGTGCCAGGGGGATGCGCTTGCAGTAGGGGTTACAAGCATTCGCGAGGGAGAGGGAGCGAGCCTGTTCATCAGCCCGTCCTCCCGCGCGACCCTCGCACATGAGGGCCCTGAACCTTCCTTTTATAGATGCAAGGAGAGGGTCCAGGTGTACAATGAGGGTGTAGCTATGCGCTAACGTGTCTGGCAGAGAGGTGCCAGAGCCCTGTGTACATGCCAACGTGGCTGTCGGAGAGGTGCTAGAGCCCTGTGTACGTGGTGTCGTGGCCGTCGGAGGAGCGCTTGAGCCCTGTAGAAGCACAGCTATCGGGGCTGCTGGGACCTTGCTGACGTCTCCTTGCTTCCGTAGGGGGCTGAGAACCGCCGTCGTCATGGACGCATGCGGGGAGCCATCATTACTTGTTACCGGGGCGAGCCTGGTTGGGACGCCGGTCTTGTTCCCCCGTAGCCTGAGCTAGCTAGGGGTAGGGTAATGATGTATCCCCTGTGGCGCAGTCAGTCCGAGCCTAAGGTCGGGCGAGGCGGAGACTCCTCTTGATGCCGAGGTCGGGCGAGGACGTGATTCCTCCTGAGGTCGAGGTTGAGGCCGAGCCCTGGGGTCGGGCAAGGCGGAGACCACCCTTCGAGGCCAAGGCTGAGGCCGAGCCCTAGGGTCGGGCGAGGCGGAGTCCTCCTCCCGAGGCCGAGGTTGAGACTGGGCCCTGGGGTCGGGCGAGGCGGAGCTTCATATTGTGCTTGAGGCTGAACTTGGCTGTTGCCAGCCTCACTCTGGCGGGTGGCACAACAGTCGGAGCGGGGCGAGCGACGCTGTTTTCCTGTCAGGTCGGTCAGTGGAAGGGCGAAGTGACTGCGGTCACTTCGACCTTGCCGACTGAGGCACGTGTGTCAGGATAAGGCGTCAGGCGATCCTCGCATTGAATGTGCCTGTGATATGGTCGGTTAGTGAGGCGATTTGGCCAAGGTTGCTTCACAATGAAGTCTGCCCGAGCTGGGCTTCGAGCGAGTCGAGGGTCCGCCCGTTGCTTGAGGAGGCCCTCGGGCGAGGCGTGAATTCGCCTAGGACTACTGTTCCTACCCGAGGCTGGGCTCAGGCGAGGCGAGATCATGTCCCTTGAGTAGACGAAGCCTTGACCTGAATTGTGCCCATCAGTCTCTGCAGCTTGTGCTGATGGTGGTTACCAGCCGTGTTTAGAACTGTTGGGGGTACCCCTAATTACGGTACCCGATAGACCGTCAGCAGCCGTTATCTATGCCAAGCACCACACTTTGGCACTCAGCAAAGAAGCGACTTTGTCGAGTGTCCCACGTCTGACACTTCGACAAAGAATGCTTTACCGAGTGTCATTCTTGGGCACTCGGTAAAGTATATTTTTATTTTTATTCTTTTCCCAACCAAACTTTTTGTGGTATGTTCCTACACTATGTAGACCTACATGTTCTATTTTTGCAGAATTATAAAGTGTTTTCTATAACTATTAGATTTAGTTTGTTTAATTGAATTTCTTCGGAAAAGTCACATTTGAACTGCAAGTCACTCGAAGCATGGAAAACCGTGCATGCAAAAATGATATGCATGTTATTTAGCACAAATTACTACCGATTTCAGGAACAGACTGGAATCTTCGAGCACCATGCTCACTAAACATGACCATGAACTTGTCATCTAGTTGTTTAAAAATTATATAAAACACAAACAAAGTCAGAAAATCATGAAACTTGTCAACATGTCATGATATCATATGTAGAGGCTGTGATAAAAATTTGAGAATGTTTCGAAAAAGTTGTGACACACTATATGTAGAAACCTAAGTGACCTACACATGAAATCATAAAGTTTCAACTTAGACCGGCTAGGTTTGTACACATAGTGCGTTACAACTTTCTCGAAACATTCTCAAATTTTTATCACACCTTTACATATGATATCATGACATGTGGATAAGTTTCATGATTTTCTGACTTTGTTTGTATTTTATACAATTTTTAAACAACTTGATGACAAATTCACGATCATGTTTAGTGAACATGGTGCTTCAAGATTCCGGTCTCCTCCTGAAATCGGTCGTAACTTGTGTTACCTAACATGGATATGATTTAGCATGTGTAGTTTTCCATGTTTCGAGTGACTTGCAGTTCAAATCTAAATTATCCGAGTAAATTCTCCGTTACCAGTTGCCGTGACGACGACTTTTCTTTATCGAGTGCCCGATAAAAAGTACTCGGTAAAGAAGTCGTTGCTAATTTACAGTTCGCCGAGCTCTCTTTGTCTAGTGTCACACTCGGCAAAGACTTCGCCGAGTGTTTTTCAGGCATGCACTCGGCAAAGAGCCCGATTCCGGTAGTGCTCACAATTGCCACCAACTTGGTATATATGCAATCGGATCAGAGTCATCTTCACTAGTTTTCACTATGCATCAGGCAGAAGAACACACTACAGGGAAATAAACAAACAAAAGGCATCACAACATGGAACAAGTTCTTAGGGTCGACACAAGCGCCTGCCTGGTGTGGTTGTCTCACCATACGATGGGCTACTGGCATATCATATGATCTCGAACGCCGCCGTGGATGCAAAGGTTGTGCTTTCATTACCGCAATCAGTACACACCTCGAAATTTTACCCAAATTTGTGAGGAGCAAGCTAACAATTAAACCCAATTCTACACATTAACCATGACGACACCCACTATAGGTTTCACCGATTCTAATATATAAATTCGATGCAGATAAAATTGGTGTATAAGTGCATTTTTGTATTTCCTTAGACTTAGATCACGCAAGGCAAAAATTTTTTCGCTATTTACGATTTCATATTCTTGTAACTAGATGTTCTATAGGAATAAGAAGAAATCGCAACACTTTTCCATTACACATAATAAATAAAGGGTTTCAAAAGTCAAATTTTCTTTTCAATATCTTTTTTTTATAATTCTATTTTTGTTCTTCCACCCATGCAATAGAGAGCGAATGAGAAAAGAGGGAGGAAATTAAGTGAAGTACCCCGGATACAAAAGTAAGGAAAAGTATCTAGAACTTCTCCCCTCCCAGCCCTACTCCCCAACCTAGAGTAGCTAAGTGCGGAAGTAAAATCAACCCTTGTTCTTACATGGACTTTTCTGGTACGAAATGGGCCACTTCAAATAGGTTCATTGTTCTGGCCCAAAATACGAGGTGAACGGTTTAAAAGGAGTTGGTGCACCGGAGACGAAGAGGTTGGGGGAGGTGTCGGCCTGGGGGCACGGGGCGGGCGGCTTCGGAGGCATGAAGGCGGATACAGAGAACATACGCTGGAACCCTGACCTTGCTGCAGCCACCGCCACCGTCGCTGGAACTTTGGTGTCGGCATGTGAGAGCATATAGAGGGGGTGTGAATAGGTGATCCTGTAAAATTCAACACTTAATAGCACAACTTGGTTATGAAATGTTAGTAAGATTAAAGCCAAGTTGCTATAGCAAGAACTCTTGAGAAGAAACCAATCACAAAGAAAAGCGACACAAGAGACACGGTGATTTTATACCGTGGTTCGGCCAAGTAAAACACTTGCCTACGTCCACATTGTGGCGTCCCAATGGACGAGGGTTGCACTCAACCCCTTTCAAGTGATCCAATGATCCACTTGAATACCACGGTTTTCTTCCTTATACTTGTTTTCCCGTTTGTGAGGAATCTCCACAAGTTGGAGCCTCTCGCCCTTACAAAGTTGATCACAAGAAAAGAATAACTGTAGGGGAGGGAAAGAAACACACACAAGACTAGAATCTAAGCAAAAATACGCACACAAGTCAAGAAGAGAGCACACAAGAACAATGCCACAAGTTCACAACACACTTAGTGCTCAAATCTCACTCATGATGATCCAAATGCGTATTTGCGGAGTCTAGGCGTCTTAGGATGTTTAGAGAATGCTTGGTGTTGTGCTCCATGCGCCTAGGGGTCCCTTTTATAGCCCCAAGGCATCTAGGAGCCGTTGGAATTCCATTTGGAAGACAATTCTTGTCTTCTGTCGGGTGGCGCACCGGACAGTCCAGTGTCCGATCTCTTTCCTTATCTAGCGAAGCTGACCATTGAGACTTTGGTCCCCTTGGCGCACCGGACACTGTCCGGTGCATACCGGACAGTCCGGTGCGACCAAGTGACCGTTGGCTCGGGCCACGTGTCGCCTGTTGATCGCGCTGCCGACCGTTGGTGCGGGCGTCGTTGGCTCACCAGACAGTCCGGTGCACACCGGACAGTCCGGTGAATTATAGCCGCAGCGCCCTCGGCGAATTCCCGAGAGCGACGAGTTCGTCGTCGAGCCAGCATGGGCACCGGACAGTCCGGTGCACCTCAGACTGGTTCAAGTTTGGCTGCACTTAGCCAAACTTCTCCAATCCAATCTTAGTTGATTAACCAAGGTTATTAGCACTTAGAGAAATATGTTAGTACCCAAAAACAATTTACTAAGACTAGAGTCATACCTTGATTCTTTGATTTGCATCTCTTCCAAACTTAGTACATTTGAACCAAAGTAATTTGTGTTGGGCATCTAATCACCAAAACATTTATAGAAATGGCCCAAGGGCACATTTCCCTTTCAACATGTCGGTGGACTTAGAGATGCACAATTTTTTCCCGATAGGCCTGGGGTTAAGAGCTTTCTAGGGCTTAGGGATGGCAACAACCACCTTTTACCGGCGTGCGCGCGGGTAAAAACTTTACAGGGTATGAGTTTGGGTGTCAATTTGTCTCGAGGGTATGGATGCGGGTTTGATTCTCAACCCAACGTGTTTTTTCTCGCAGGTATGAAATTATTGTATCCGTGCCTGCAAACCCATTTGTTGTTGTAATGAATATATATATATATATATATATATATATATATGTTGGGGACCATAATTAGGGGTACCCTCAAGACTCCTAATCTCAGCTGGTAACCCCCATCAGCACAAAGCTGCAAAGGCCTGATGGATGCGATTAAGTCAAGGCTCGGTCCACTCAAGGGACATGATCTCGCCTCGCCCGATCCCAGCCTCGGGCAAGGGCAGCCAACCCCGCAGGAGTTACGTCTCGCCCGAGGACCCCCTCAAGCAACAGACACACCTTCGGCTCGCCCGAGGCCCAGCCTTCGCCAAGAAGCAACCTTGGCCAAATCACCACAACGACCGACCGTATCGCAGGAGCATTTAATGCAAAGGTGGCCTGACACCTTATCCTGACACGCGCCTTTAAGTCGACTAAGCCGAAGTGACTGCAGTCATTTCGCCGCTCCACTGACCAGCCTGACAAAAGGACAGTGCCGCCCGCGCTGCTCCGACTGCTGTGCCACTCGACAGAGTGAGGCTGACAGCGGCCAAGTCCGGCCTCAGGCGCCATAGGAAGCTCCGCCTTGCCCGACCCAGGGCTCGGACTCGGGCTCGGCCCCGGAAGACGACAAACTCCGCCTCGCCCGACCTAGGGCTCGGACTCGGGCTCAGCCCCGGAAGACGACGAACTCCGCCTAGCCCGACCCAGGGCTCGGACTCGGGCTCGGTCCCAGAAGACGACGAACTCCGCCTCGCCCGACCCAGGGCTCGGACTCGGGCTCGGCCTCGGAAGACGACGAACTCCGCCTCGCCCGACCCAGGGCTCGGACTCAGCCCTGGCCTCAGCCGACGGTCTCCGCCTCGCCCGACCCTGGGGCTCGGACTCGATCTCGGCCTCGGAAGACAGACTCGACCTCGACCTCGGAGGAGCCTCCGCCTCGCCCAACCCAGGGCTCGGACCGACCACGTCACAGATGGGGCCATCATTACCCTACCCCTAGCTAGCTCAGGCTACGGGGAACAAGACCGGCGTCCCATCTAGCTCGCCCCAGTAAACAAGTAATGATGGCGCCCCGCATGCTCCATGACGACGGCGGCTCTCAGCCCTCTTACGGAAGCAAGGAGACGTCAGCAAGGACTCGACAGCCCCGACAGCTGTCCTTTCGCCAGGCTCCAGCGCTCCTCCGACGGCCACGACATCACACGAACATGGTTCCAAAACCTCTCCGGCTGCCAAGACAGCATGTACTTAGGGCACTAACTTCTCTCTGCTAGACACATTAGCACACTGCTACATCTCCCAATTGTACACCTGGACCCCCTCCTTACGCCTATAAAAGGAAGGTCCAGGGCCCTCTTACAGAAGGTTGGCCGCGCGGGGAAGGACGGGACGGCGCCCGCGTAAGCCTCTCGCTCCCTCCTGCACGGACGCTTGTAACCCCCTACTGCAAGCGCACCCGACCTGGGCGCGGGACAAACACGAAGGCCGTGGGTTTCCCCTTTTACGCTTGTCTCCCTCCGGCTTTCTCCCCCTTCGCGCTCCGTCTCGCGCCGACCCATCTGGGCTGGGGCACGCGGCAACAATTTACTCGTCGGTCCAGGGACCCCCCCGGGGTCGAAACGCCGACATTTGGCGCGCCAGGTAGGGGCCTGCTGCGTGTTGACGAACAGCTTCCCGTCAAGCTCCAGATGGGCAGTCTCCAGCAACCTTTCCAGCCCGGGACGGTGCTCCGTTTCGGGAGTCTTGAGTTCATGTCCCTCGACAGCAGCTACGACATGATACTCCATCCCCCGCCGCGCGACAGCGACAATGGCGGCCGACAACCCGCCCGCCGGCGGCGGAATCGACGACGTCTTCCCCACGTGGCGGAATAACAACATTCGGGTTTGTCCTGTCCCCTCCCCCGTCGACGGAGGAGGAGGCGGGGCAACCAAGGCCAAGCAAAAGGCGGCACCTCGTCGGCTGTCGAGCGAGTCGACGGCGCCGGCGCCCCAACAGGGGACACGCCGGGCATCCACCTCGCGTCTGAGACGAAGACGAGCGCCGTTTCCCCGCAACACGCCAACTCCAAGCAAAAGAACGATACTAGCATGCTCACAAGGGACTTGCTGGGCGTCACTCTTGTACCCGAGACGACGGTGCAGTCTACCCCATACGTGACTTCGTCACCGCCCGTCGACCAAGAGGTACCGACCGATTCCCATCTCGTGGCTTTTGGATTCAGCCTCGACCCACCAAGCGACTTCGCTTTGGTGGACGCTTTCATAGAGGCGAGTCCAAACCCTCCGGGGTATCGTATGCGGTCGCCCTGGGACCGGCTGACAGCCGTCTCGACCTACGGGCCCTCGGGTTCCGAGGAAGATGACGAGCCCGACTTTTTTTGGGATTTCTCTGGACTTGGTAACCCCAGTGCCATGCGGGACTTCATGACCGCATGTGACTACTGCCTCTCCAGTTGTTCCGACGGTAGCTGCAGCTTCGGCGACGAGGACTGCGGCCCAAGTCGTGAATGTTTCCACGTCGATCTAGAGGGTCCCGGCGAAGGCAACCATCTTGGTATACTAGAAAACGGTGATCCCTCTAGGCCTGCGCCTCGCGTTGACATCCTTTGGGAGCTAGCTGTGATCCCCGTCCCGGCGGGGGGTCATGACTCACAGCTCGAGCAAATCCGCGAGATGCAGGCCAGGCTCGACGAGGGAGCAGGAACGCTTGAGCCGTTCCGCTGGGACATCGGGCAGGAATGGGCGGGCCAACCTCTGGCCGGAGAAGCGCGTCATCTACCCCAGGGCATCCAGCACCGCATCGCCGACGATGTCAGGGCAAGGCCGCCACCGGCTTCCAGTGGGGTCGGCCAGAACCTGGCTGCAGCGGCAATACTTCTCCGCGTGATGCCGGAGCCATCAACCACTGAGGGGCGGCATATCCAGGGAGAGCTCAAGAATCTCCTGGAGGATGCCGCGGTCCGACGGGCCGAAAGCTCTGCCTCCCGAAGGCAGGGGTACCCCTCGGAGCATCGTGCCGTGACTTCCCGATACATGCGGGAAGCCTCGGTCCACACCGGGCGCACGCACAACACAGCGCCTGTGGCCCCGGGTCGCCTCGACAACGAGCACCATCACCGCATCCGTCGAACCCACCTCGACGAGAAGGTGCACCGAGGCTACCACCCCAGGCGTGGGGGACGCTACGACAGCGGGGAGGATCGGAGTCCCACGCCCGAACCGCCCGGTCCGCAGGCTTTCAGCCGGGCCATACAACGGGCGCCGTTCCCGACCCGGTTCCGAACCCCGACTACTATCACAAAGTACTCAGGAGAGACGAGGCCGGAACTGTGGCTCGCGGACTACCGGTTGGCCTGCCACCTGGGTGGAACGGACGATGACAACCTCATCATCCGCAACCTCCCCCTGTTCCTCTCCGACACCGCTCGAGCCTGGCTGGAGCACCTGCCTCCGGGGCAGATCTCCAACTGGGACGACCTGGTCCAAGCCTTCGCCGGCAACTTCCAGGGCACGTACGTGCGCCCTGGGAACTCCTGGGATCTCCGAAGCTGCCGCCAGCAGCCGGGAGAGTCTCTCCAGGACTACATCCAGCGATTCTCGAAGCAGCGCACCAAGCTGCCTAATGTCACCGACTCAGATGTCATCGGCGCGTTCCTTGCCGGCACCACCTGCCGCGACCTGGTGAGCAAGCTAGGCCGCAAGACCCCCACCAGGGCGAGCGAGCTGATGGACATCGCCACCAAGTTCGCCTCTGGCCAGGAGGCGGTTGAGGCCATCTTCCAGAAGGATAAGCAGCCCCAGGGCCGCCCACCGGAAGATGTCCCCTAGGCATCAACTCAGCGCGGCACCAAGAAGAAAGGCAAGAAGAAGTCGCAAGCAAAACGCGATGCCGCCGACGCGGAACTTGTCGCCGCCGCCGAGTACAAGAACCCTCGGAAACCTCCCGGGGGCGCCAATCTCTTCGACAAGATGCTCAAGGAGCCGTGCCCCTATCATTAGGGGCCCGTCAAGCACACCATTGAGGAGTGCGCCATGCTTCGACGCCACTATCACAAGGTCGGGCCACCTGCGGAGGGTGGCAGGGCCCGCGACGACGATAAGAAGGAAGATCACCAGGCAGGAGAGTTCCCCGAGGTCCGCGACTGCTTCATGATCTACGGTGGGCAAGTGGCGAACGCCTCGGCTCGGCACCACAAGCAAGAGCGTCGGGAGGTCTGCTCGGTAAAGGTGGCGGCGCCAGTCTACCTAGACTGGTCCGACAAGCCCATCACCTTCGACCAGGGCGACCACCCCGACCGCGTGCCGAGCCCGGGGAAATACCCGCTCGTTGTCGACCCCGTCATCGGCAACGTCAGGCTCACCAAGGTCCTCATGGACGGAGGCAGCAGCCTCAACATCATCTACGCCGAGACCCTCGGGCTCCTGTGGATCGATCTGTCCTCGGTCCGGGCAGGCGCTGCGCCTTTTCACGGGATCATCCCCGGGAAACGTGTCCAGCCCCTCGGACAACTCGATCTACCCGTCTGCTTTGGGACACCCTCCAACTTCCGAAGGGAGACCCTCACGTTCGAGGTGGTCGGGTTTCGAGGAACCTACCACGCAGTGCTGGGGAGGCCATGCTACGCCAAGTTCATGGCCGTCCCCAACTACACCTACCTCAAGCTCAAGATGTCGGGCCCCAACGGGGTCATCACCATCGGCCCCACGTACCGACACGCGTACGAATGCGACGTGGAGTGTGTGGAGTATGCCGAGGCCCTCACCGAATCCGAGGCCCTCATCGCCGACCTGGAGAGCCTCTCTAAGAAGGCGCCAGACGTGAAGCGCCACGCTGGCAACTTCGAGCCAGCAGAGACGGTTAAGTCCGTCCCTCTCGACCCCAGCAACGACGCCTCCAAGCAGATCCAGACCGGCTCCGAGCTCGACCCCAAATAGGAAGTAGTGCTCGTCAACTTTCTCCGCGCAAACGCCAACGTTTTCGCATGGAGTCCCTCGGACATGCCCGGCATACCGAGGGATGTCGCCGAGCACTCGCTGGATATCCGAGCTGGAGCCCGACCCGTGAAGCAGTCTCTGCGCCGATTCGACGAAGAAAAGCGCAGAGCCATAGGCGAGGAGATCCACAAGCTAATGGCGGCAGGGTTCATCAAAGAGGTATTCCATCCCGAATGGCTTGCCAACCCTGTGCTTGTGAGAAAGAAAGGAGGGAAATGACGGATGTGTGTAGACTACACTGGTCTAAACAAAGCATGTCCAAAAGTTCCCTACCCTCTGCCTCGCATCGATCAAATTGTGGATTCCACTGCTGGGTGCGAAACCCTGTCTTTCCTCGATGCCTACTCAGGGTATCACCAAATCAGGATGAAAGAGTCCGACCAGCTCGCGACTTCTTTCATCACACCTTTCGGCATGTACTGCTATGTTACCATGCCGTTCGGTTTGAGGAATGCGGGTGTGACGTACCAAAGGTGCATGAACCACGTGTTCGGCGAACACATTGGTCGAACGGTCGAGGCTTACGTCGATGACATTGTAGTCAAGACGAGGAAAGCCTCCAACCTCCTTTCCGACCTTGAAGTGACATTCTGATGTCTCAAGGCGAAAGGCGTAAAACTCAATCCTGAGAAGTGTGTCTTCGGGGTCCCCCAAGGCATGCTCTTGGGGTTCATCGTCTCCGAGCGGGGCATCGAGGCCAACCCGGAGAAAATCGCGGCCATCACCAACATGGGGCCCATCAAGGACTTGAAAGGCGTACAGAGGGTCACGGGATGCCTTGCGGCTCTGAGCCGTTTTCATCTTGCGCCTCGGCGAAAGAGGCCTGCCTCTGTACCGCCTCTTAAGGAAGGCCGAGTGCTTCACTTGGACCCCTGAGGCCGAGGAGGCCCTCGGGAACCTGAAGGCGCTCCTCACGAACGCGCCCATCTTGGTGCCCCCCGCCGCCGGAGAAGTCCTCTTGATCTATGTCGCCGCTACCACTCAGGTGGTTAGCGCCGCGATCGTGGTTGAGAGACGAGAAGAGGGGCATGCATTGCCCATCCAGAGGCCAGTCTACTTCATCAGTGAGGTACTGTCCGAGACCAAGATCCGCTACCCACAAATTCAGAAGCTGCTGTACGCGGTGATCCTGACGCGGCGGAAGTTGCGACACTACTTCCAGTCTCATTCGGTAACTGTGGTGTCATCCTTCCCCCTGGGGGAGATCATCCAGTGCCGAGAGGCCTCGGGTAGAATTGCAAAGTGGGTGGTGGAAATCATGGGCGAGACGATCTCGTTCGCCCCTCGGAAGGCCATCAAGTCCCAGGTCTTGGCGGACTTTGTGGCTGAATGGGTCGACACCCAGCTCCCAACAGCTCTGATCCAACCGGAACTCTGGACCATGTTTTTCGACGGGTCGCTGATGAAGACAGGAGCAGGCGCGGGCCTGCTCTTCATCTCGCCCCTCGGGAAGCACCTACGCTACGTGTTACGCCTCCACTTCCCGGCGTCCAACAATGTGGCCGAGTACGAGGCTCTGGTCAACGGGTTGCGCATCGCCATCGAGCTAGGGGTCCGACGCCTCGACGCTCGCGGTGACTCGCAGCTCGTCATCGACCAAGTCATGAAGAACTCCCACTGCCGCGACCCGAAGATGGAAGCCTACTGCGATGAGGTTCGGCGCCTGGAGGACAAGTTCTACGGGCTCGAGCTCAACCACATCGCCCGACGCTACAACGAGACTCCAGACGAGCTGGCTAAGGTAGCCTCGGGGTGAACCACGGTTCCCCCGAACGTCTTCTCCCGGGACCTGCATCAACCCTCCGTCAAGACTGACTACGCGCCCGAGCCCGAGGCACCCTCGGCCCCCGAGGGTGAGGCACTGCGCGTCGAGGAGGAGCGAAGCGGGGTCACGCCTAATCGAAACTGGCAAACCCCGTACCTGCAATATCTCCACCGAGGAGAGCTACCCCTCGACCGAGCCAAAGCTCGGTGGTTGGCGCGACGCGCCAAGTCGTTCGTCTTGCTGGGGGACGGCAAGGAGCTATACCACCGCAGCCCCTCAGGCATCCTCCAGCGATGCATATCGATCGCCGAAGGCCAGGAGCTCTTACAAGAAATACACTCGGGGGCTTGCGGTCATCACGTGGCGCCCCGAGCCCTTGTTGGAAACGCCTTCCGACAAGGTTTCTACTGGCCGACCGCGGTGGCCGACGCCACTAGAGTTGTCCGCACCTGCCAGGGATGTCAATTCTACGCAAGGCAGACCCACCTGCCCGCTCAGGCTCTGCAGACCATACCCATCACCTGGTCGTTTGCTGTGTGGGGTCTGGACCTTGTCGGCCCCTTGCAGCAGGCACCTGGGGCTACACGCACCTGCTGGTCGCCATCGACAAATTCTCCAAGTGGATCGAGGTCCGACCCCTAAACAGCATCAGGTCCGAACAGGCGGTGGCGTTCTTCACCAACATCATCCATCGCTTTGGGGTCCCGAACTCCATCATCACCGACAATGGCACCCAGTTCACCGGCAGAAAGTTCCTGGACTTCTGCGAGGATCACCACATCCGGGTGGACTGGGCCGCCGTGGCTCACCCCATGATGAATGGGCAAGTAGAGCGTGCCAACGACATGATTCTGCAAGGACTCAAGCCACGGATCTACAACGACCTCAACAAGTTCGGCAAGCGATGGATGAGGGAGCTCCCCTCGGTGGTTTGGAGTCTGAGGACGATGCCGAGCTGAGCCACGGGCTTCACACCGTTCTTTCTAGTCTATGGGGCCGAGGCCATCTTGCCCACAGACTTAGAATACGGTTCCCCGAGGACGAGGGCCTACGACGACCAAAGCAATCGAGCTAACCGAGAAGACTCACTGGACCAGCTGGAAGAGGCTTGGGACATGGCCTTACTACACTCGGCGCGGTACCAGCAGTCCCTGCGACGCTACCACGCCCGAGGGGTTCGGTCCCGAGACCTCCAGGTGGGCGACCTGGTGCTTCGGCTGAGACAAAACGCCCGAGGGCGGCACAAGCTCACGCCTCCTTGGGAAGGGCCGTTCGTCATCGCCAAGGTTGTGAAGCCCAGGATGTACAAGTTGGGCAACAGTCAGGGCGAGGTCTACAGCAACGCTTGGAACATCCGACAGCTACGTCGCTTCTACCCTTAAGATGCTTTCAAGTTGTTCGTACACCTCGTTCACACACAAAGTCTAGTCATCAAGGAAGGGTCAGCCTTGCCTCGGCAAAGCCCGACCCTCCCTCAGGGGCTAGAAGGGGGGAACCCCCTCTATGTCAAAATTTTCCTCGAAAAAAGTCTTCCATCAAAAAGGCTTCTGCGTTCCCCGGCTATATCAGTAGCAGGACCCCAAGAAGCGAATGAGGGCGCATGTAAGTGGCAAGACCAACCGAGCCAAGGGACTCCTACCACGAAAAATGACTCTTACTTGGGCAAGCCACCCTGCTACTGACAAACGGGGCCAGATACTCAAAACGGAAGGAAAAGGAGCACAACCTTATACTACGATAATAAAGTGTTCGGGCCTCAGTGGCCGCAAAAGACACATGTGCATTCAAAGAAAACTGCTCCGGCAGAGTCAGGTGTCGCCCGGAGAAGGAGCCGCGCCCTCGGCTTCGTTCCCACCCTCGGCAAGGTCCGCCCTGGCCTCGGATGACGGCGCAAGCGGGAGGATCTCTGCCTCGAAGGTGGTTGCCAGCACCACGCTCGGGCCCGCGGCGGCCGCGTCGAGCCTCTGGACTTCGGCCAGGGCGGCTTCATCTTCGTCGGGGAGGCAATACCCCGCGCTGACCCGCTCCAGATCCACGACATAGTGAGAAGCAAGCACGGCGAAGGCCCGCCTGACGCCGTGATGTAGCGCCTCGTGGAGTCTGCCACGCGCATGGTCACCCAAGGCCTGCAGGCGACTTTGAGGGGGCTTCCCGAGGGGACATCGTCGAAGCCAAAGACCTGGCAGAAAGCCGAGATGGCATCAGACATGGCCGCGCGGTCGGCCTCCCTCTGCTCGGCCGCCTGAGCAAGCGCCTTGGTGGACTTATCAAGGGCAGACTCGAGCTCTGCGAACAGCCAAAGCGCAAGACCTCAAACGCAAGTTGAGGAACCAAGCTGAAACAAAAACTTAAAACATCCAAGACATACCTCCGGCTCGGGCACGCTGCTCCGAGGATGCGGCTTGGGCCACGGCTAGGTCTGCCGCAAGGGCTCCGGCCCGGCTTTCGGCCTCGGCGGTCCGGCCCCGAGATTGGTCCCGCTCGCCAGTGACCTGGTCAAGCTCCGACTGCCGCCGCTGCACCTCTGCGTGTGCCGCTGCTGCCTCTGCTCCCAGATCGGCATAGAGCAACCGAAGGTCCGCCACCTCGGTGCTCTGCTGGGAGAGGCGCGCGGTAGCCCTGGCAAGCGTGGTCCTCAGGGACCGCAGCGAACCCTAGACATCGACCTCGCGGTGGATGAACGACGACTTGGCGACGCTCAGATCCTTCAGATCTTGAGGAAAGGAAGCGGGGCGTCACAAAGAACGCCTTGATCACGAGAAAGGTATGCCTGAAATCATTACCTGGAGGATCTTGGGAACGTCCCTGCAAAAGACCTCCAAGGATGACCGGAGCGACCCCACCGTTGCCTCGGCACACTCACAGAGCTCGTCCCAAGACTGCTCCTTCCGCTCATCGTCAAGAGCGAAGAAGGGATCCGAGGCCTCACGGGTCCGGAACCGAAGCAACTGGCGCCGCCCCTCGGAGCTGCGCCGCGCGGGGACAAGGCTGCCGCTCGACGGGACGGGTCGCTGTCCCGCGCCCCCCTCCTCCGAGGCACCAAGTAGCGACGCCTCGGCCATCTCAGCGTCGGCGGCGAAGGGTCACTCCACGGCCAGGACGGCAACGACCTCGGCAGCGGCTGGCGCCAGTGCCGGCAGCATGTCTAGTGGGCCCGAGGCCACGGCCGCGCCAGCAACCTCCCCCAGCGCGACGGCCGCCTCGACAGAAGAGCCAGCCTCGGGAGCTCGCTCCACGGCAACTGGTGCCGCCTGAGCCCCCCGCTGTGGGGCGTCTTGCGAGGAGGTCAGCTGGCCGGCGAGGCCCGGCGCGGCACCAGCTGCGGAAGCCGACGCCGTCTTGAGGACCTTCTGGGGAGCCAGATCGGTTGGACCGTGACTCCGCTTGCTAAGGAGAAAAGGAAAGTCAGGGTCAGGACATACAAAGGAGGAGCCGGGACGAAGACATCCTAAGGTACTTACCCACTCCGGGCCATGATCAACCGTGCCTGTGGGGAGGTCTCTCGAACCTCGACCCCCGAAGGTACCGCCGAGGTCTGCTTCGCTGCCAGCTTCGGTACCATCGTCGCCTTGGGTGCCCTAGACGCCCGAGAGACGGACTGCCCAGGCGCAGCCACGACGACCTGAGGATCGCTCTCCTGCGCAGCCGGCACGGGCGACGGTTCTCGGGGAATAGGCAGCTCGGCCTGACTCCCCGGGGTCACCTCAACTTCCCCAGCCGAGGGGTCAAGTACCCCCTTGGTCTGCCCCCGCTCTTCGGACCGGGACCCTGACGTCCCGGCCCCGGAAACCGATGGCGCCAGCCCGCTCGGGGGCTGGCTTGACGACTCCTGGCCCAGCCTCAGATCCGGGCTGAGGCCAAGGCGAGCAGCCATATCGTCGTCTTCGTCATTGTCTTCGTCGTCATCATCGTCGTCAGGTGTTTCCGGCGACGGCTCCCTCGGGAGCCCATCCCTCTCCTGCCGACGACGAAGCCTTTCCAAGGCGTCCCGAGCCCGCATCCGCTCGCGGGCCCGAGCCTTCTTCACGTCCTTTTTCTCCTTCCTCTTCTCCGCGGCAACCCTCCGCGCAGCTCGGTCCACCGCGTCCTCCGGGACCGGTGGCCAGGAAGGCTTGTGCCACCCTACCTGCTGAGGACAGACGAAAAGTCTCGGCTGTGAGAACCAATGGCAATCCGACGCAAGGAGAAAGGAGGAGCGGACACTCACCAGGGACACACACCCGCGGTCGGGACGCATCAAGGGCTGGGAAAGGGCGCCGGCGTCCGGTTTCCCCAACGTGATGGCTACCCGCCTGTGGAGGTCGTCGACGGGAAGGGGATCCGAGGACATCCGCAAACCCTCCAAGTTGGCCTCTGGCGTCATCTCCCAAAGCGGCAACCGCCGCTCCGTCAAGGGAAGCACCCTCCGGCGATGAATGGCGGCAACCACTCCCGCAGCGGTGAGCCCTCCTTTTCGCAACACCTCCAGGGCCTTCAGAAGGGGCTGGAGATTCTTCTGTCTGTCGTGCGGGGTCCCGTAGCGCCAGGCATCAGCGGCGACGGTCACCACTCGCTGAGAAAACGACGGGAGCCTCCCGTCGTCATTTCGGAGATAGAACCACCCGCGCTGCCACCCTTTGTTCGAGGACGCAAGGATGGCGGGAATATACTGCGGCACCCGCGCCTGCCTCAGCTGGAGGATGCAGCCACCGGCTCGCACTGCCGTGCGGACCCTTCTCTCCCCCGTCGGCGAAGCAAAAAGCTCTGCGGAGAAGAAATGAGTCCACAGGTCCCAGTGAGGGTCAATCCCCAAGTATCCTTCGCAAACCGCTGCGAAGATGGCGGCTTGCGAGATGGAGTTGGGGCTGAGGTTGTGCAGCTCCACCCCGTAGACATGCAGAATCGCCCGCATAAAATGGCTTGTCGGCACTCCGAACCCCCGCTCGTGAAAGGAGACGAAGCTCACGACATACCCCGGCGGCGGGGACGGGGCGGCTCCGCTCGGGGGGGCATCCACTCCGGCTGCCTCTCATCGGAGAGAGGGCGAAGTAAACCCTCAGCGACGAGGGCCTCCAGGTCATCCGCCGTGACGGTGGAGAAAGGCCACGGGTCACGTGGCGGAACAATGGTCACCCGGTCGGCCATCACCAAGCAGAGGAGGTGGCGGCGGAAAGGACTGGGTGGGCGGTTTCCTTTTCTCTGGCTATTCCCTCGGGTTGCGAAAACCTAAGAAGGAGGCAAGTAGCAGAGCAAAGAACCATCACCGGTCCCTCTCCCGAATATATAAAGACCCAGGCGAGACCCGTTCAACGCGTCGCCCGAACCCACCGTAGGATTCAAAACTCAAATCGAAACGCCCGTTCCTCGAACGGCTCACGCACGCGCAACGGCTGCCCCGCGAACCACTCGTCCTGTCGCATTAACTCTGCGGCGAGACAGGCGGCACCTTTGGCAGGAGAAGCAGGCGACGCTTCGCCTTCGCCATAATGATCGCGTCAAAAAAGGTGCGCCACGTCATTCGATTTCGTATCCTTTTCCTTTTCCTCTTTCTCTCTCTTACAACAGGGACCGGGAAAGGGGGATACCCCGAAAGGGATCCTTCTCCATGAAGGAAATGGGCCCCGAGCCCCCTACTGATCAGAGGTTCGAAGGCTGGCCCCTCGGAGGGGTTCAACAGCCTCCTCAGAGCGCTCGGGCTCCGCGCCCACTACTGATCAGATGTTCAAAGGCCAGCCCCTCGGAAGGGTTCAACGGCCACCTCAGGCCACTCGGGCTCTGCGCCCACTACTGATCAGGGGTTCGTAGGCTGGCCCTCGAAGGGTTCACAGCCGCCTCAGACGCAGAGCGAGGGATGACCCTGGGTACGTTCGATACATAACCAAGGCTTGGGCTACGCTCCCGAGGTACCCTAGGACATTTCCGAGACCAGCGGGAACGATCTTGTAACGGAATCCCATTAGAGGGAGGCATCGAGCCCTCAGACCCCGTCAAAAGGGGACCGGGTCCGGCAAATCACCCACAGGTACTTTTGGAGCGCGCCTCCGGGCCTCTAGCCGACCCCTAACAAATGGGGCACGGGCGTCCACTCGGATTACCCATCAGCAGCTCACTGGAGACACCATGTTCGGCGCCCTCCAAGGGCAACATGGCGCTTTTCTCCCCCTCCTCCTTGCGGAAAGGCGACGCAGGGGCGTATGTAAAAAAGTCGAGTCTGTCCTTGACCATCCTCTCGTTCTGTGCAGGGGCTCGGGGGCTGCTCTCGCAAACCCGGCTCCGACCAAACCGTTGACAGCGTCAACATACCAGCCCGAGAACTTGGGACCCGACCGTGCACCCGGGCTACGGCCAGCTCGCATGAGGGAACAACCAGACCGGCCGAAGCATCACGAAACACATTAAGACCTCGAAGGAGTCAAACCACTCCTCCGAGGCCTTGGGGGCTACACCCGGCGGGTGCGCTCGCGCGCACACACCGGAACAAAATGCAACCGAGAAAGGCCGGTCCCCTTGCAAAAAAGTGCGACAAAAGCCTCCAAGCGAGTATTAACACTCCCTTCGAGGTTCGGGGGCTACTGTCGGGCACCATAATTAGGGGTACCCTCAAGACTCCTAATCTCAGCTGGTAACCCCCATCAGCACAAAGCTGCAAAGGCCTGATGGGTGCGATTAAGTCAAGGCTCGGTCCACTCAAGGGACACGATCTCACCTCGCCCGAGCCCAGCCTCGGGCAAGGGCAGCCGACCCCGCAGGAGTTACGTCTCGCCCGAGGACCCCCTCAAGCAACGGACACACCTTCGGCTCGCCCGAGGCCCAGTCTTCGCCAAGAAGCAACCTTGGCCAAATCACCACAACGACCGACCGTATCGCAGGAGCATTTAATGCAAAGGTGGCCTGACACCTTATCCTGACACGCGCCTTTCAGTCGACTGAGCCGAAGTGACCGCAGTCATTTCGACGCTCCACTGACCAGCCTGACAAAAGGACAGCGCCGCCCGTGCCGCTCCGACTGCTGTGCCACTCGACAGAGTGAGGCTGACAGCGGCCAAGTCCGGCCTCAGGCGCCATAGGAAGCTCCGCCTCACCCGACCCAGGGCTCGGACTCGTGCTCGGCCCCGGAAGACGACGAACTCCGCCTCGCCCGACCCAGGGCTCGGACTCGGGCTCGGCCCCGGAAGACGACGAACTCTGCCTCGCCCGACCCAGGGCTCGGACTCGGGCTCGGCCCCGGAAGACGACGAACTCCGCCTCGCCCGACCCAGGGCTCGGACTCGGGCTCGGCCCCGGAAGACGACGAACTCTGCCTCGCCCGACCCAGGGCTCGGACTCAGGCTCGGCCCCGGAAGACGACGAACTCCGCCTCGCCCAACCCAGGGCTTGGACTCGGGCTCGGCCCCGGAAGACGACGAACTCCGCCTCGCCCGACCCAGGGCTCGGACTCGGGCTCAGCCCCGAAAGACGACGAACTCCGCCTCGCCCGACCCAGGGCTCGGACTCAGCCCTGGCCTC
Organism: Zea mays; assembly: GCF_902167145.1. Taxonomy (NCBI): domain Eukaryota; kingdom Viridiplantae; phylum Streptophyta; class Magnoliopsida; order Poales; family Poaceae; genus Zea; species Zea mays. The sequence continues at coordinate 37,313,286 of NC_050099.1, read as the reverse complement.
AGCCAACGGTCTCCGCCTCGCCCGACCCAGGGGCTCGGACTCGACCTCGGCCTCGGAAGACAGACTCGACCTCGACCTCGAAGGAGCCTCCGCCTCGCCCAACCTAGGGCTCGGACCGACCACGTCACAAGAGGGGCCTGTTGGGGACTTGTTCTCAAATGCTATGAATTAAGAACAAGGCAACATAAAATGTTAAATATTAATGCCCTTCGTCCACCGAAACATTATCTCCACAAGGATTTAATGAACTTCGGACGAAGGTCACGATCATAATATTACGAAGGTTTCACCTTCGTAATTAAACATATAAAGATAATACGAAGTGAAGTTAGAACATGAAACATTAAAGGTAAATATATTAAAAACAAATGACCTCATTCGCATATTTTATTATGTGAATTTAAGATATTTGAATACAATGTTTAAGTACATTTATACCTTTGCCTTGACAAATAATTCCCGAATGATGCGTTAGCAATTACAGGAATGTGTGTCCAGTAAATGAATATTGTTCACTATTTATAGGCACAGGACACAGCCCATGAGGAATTACAATTATGCCCCTCATAAAAGTTTACAACAATGACTCAGACCTTTGAAGGCTAAAAGGTCATTTTATCTTTAAGTCGGTTCAACCCTTCGTCTTCGTATATGCTGTAGTTCCGAAGCTTCGTGAACGGTGTCTTCGGCATCATGTTCAAGCAGCTTCAGTTGAAACTGTTTCTTTTTGCAGGACCTTCGGCGACGAAGCATGGTCCCAATAGTAGCCCCTTCGCGGTGCTAGATCGTTTTTCGTAACGAGCTTGATCCGTGAAAAAAGTCTCTTAGGCTTCAGGAAGCCGAAGGTCTGAAAAACACCTTCCCTAAGCTCGTTGTCGAGAAACGATACATCTTTCGAGCGTATAGCGGTCCCACCATGCAGGTTCACTGTTCTGATTTTTGCGGCCCACCGTTCAGCGGGTGCGAGCAACTGTTTGCCTGGTGTAAAAATCCTGACGATTCACCTTCTTACCTGCAGCACTATATAAACAGACGGGTAGGTGTGAAGTTACCACAGCATTCATTGCTATTGCACTGTTTTGCTGCCAAAATTTTTAACCATAGCCGAAGCTTGATTTTCACATTCAAACGAAGCTCCAATTTGATGTTTGCTTCGTCAGAAGAATAGCTTCGGAAGAGAAGGTTATTATTTTCTAAGAAATTTTTCAAGAAATTTAAAATTAAATGGCCAGAGTGCGCTCTACTGCTAGAGTTGAGCGCGAGGGGGACGAAGCCGAAGGTGCGGAAACTGTTCCTATCTCTGAAGCAATGAAGCGATCTGGATTGATGACATCAGAGGACACCCCTGCTGCTGAAGCAGAACAAGCAGATATTGAGGAGGCTGGTACTGACGATGATTACAATATCGCAGTACCGAGCAAGCCTAGTCATCTGGACTTTGGGAAGTCGACTATCTCGAAGGCTGATTTCCCGAAGATGGTGAAGTCGGGCTACTTCAGCGAAGATGAGAAAAAGATGATTCGCTTTGGTGGAGAAGAGATTACCCCGAAGCCACAAAAAGATGAAATAGTGATTTTTAAGAGTTTTCTCAAAGCTGGTTTGAGATTTCCTTTGAATAGGATGATTGCTGATGTGCTGAAAAAATTTGGGATCTATTTTCATCAACTAACTCCTAACACTATTGTTAGGCTTAGTGTTTATATTTGGGCTCTCCGAAGCCAAGCTGTGGAGCCATTTGCCGAAGGTTTCTGCCGAGTACACGAGCTACACTACCAAACTAAGGCCAGAAAGGATGGGCTACATGAAAATTTTGGTTGTTACAACTTTGCATATCGGAAAACTACAAAATTTCCTGTGATCAGCTATCGAAGCAAGTGGCCGGCAGGTAGGAAATCGGAATGGTTCTACGTCAAAGTTGATGACGACAAGGAGAAGCTTGTACAGAGTCCGCTTGAACTAATCTTCGGAGAAACCTGACCCCAGTGCAATATGACACCAGAAGGTCCAACCCAAACGGCGTTGGCTGAATTCAGAATTATTGCAGAGCACATTGGCACTAGGGATTTGGTGCAGGAATTCCTGGCTTTCAAAGTATTTCCAACTATGAAGGAATGGGCTATGCCGAAGCTTAAAGGAGAGAAGAAAGAGGGGGAGCTTGTCCGACTACCCTATCATTATAAATTCAAGAAATATTTTAAGGCACCCTGCCAAGAATGGCTCGATACAATCGAAATAATGAGTACTGAAATTCTTGGAAATTACTCTAAAAAAGAGGACCAATTGATGACAGCAGCCTTCGGCACCCGGTCGAAACGAAGGCTAAACAGAGTACTTGATGCTATAGGCTTTGAATATCCTGACTATGGGCGACTGGGCGGAGATGCTAGCGGCCCATAGAGAAAAAGAATTGCCAGTGCCATTGACGAAGAGAGCACCAAAGTGACCAAGAAGAAAAAGGAGATTTCTGAAAAGCTGAGTCCTGAAGAGTTGAGCCCTGAGCCGAAGGTGACCGCTGCAAGAAAAAGGAAAACTGCATCTCCAGAACCAAAAACGTTGGTTCGAGAAGAAGACACTCCTACAACGCCTTCTGCTGCCGAAGTAGAAGAGATTATGAAGGTAATGACTGAACCCTTGCCTGTCAAGCTAAGTCCGCTGGCACCGGAACTGACGAAGTTTTTTCAGAAGGACAAAGCAGCTTCGGCAGAAGAAAGTCCTGCACTGCCGAAAAAACGAAGAATTATTCAAATAGCAGATGTGATTCATCAGACGCCGCCACCGGCGACAGTGTCAAAAATTGCTTTTGCCGAGACCGCTGAAGCCAAAGGCGCCGCAGCCGAAGCTTCCAGAGTGGAAACCACCGAAGCTGAAACCGGCGACGCCGAAGCTGGGACCACAGAAGGTTCGAATCTCGAAACCACCCTTGAAGTTATTGACAATATTCTCCTAAAAATGGCTGAGGAAGAAGCTGCTGTGGCTGCGGCAACCACGGCAACTGGAAAGGGAAAGGAGCAGATCGATGACGCTTTAGAAGAAGCAAGTTTTAACTTTCAAGATTTGCTTGGACAAGAGCTAACAGGCGCCAAAAAGGAAGAGCTGAAAAAATATGCCATATCTTGCGGGTATAAGCCAGGGGCTACGCTATTTGGTGGGGTCAACGAAGGGAAGCTAAGATGCCTTCGGAACCGCACCGAGGCCAAAGTTGTTAGAACCCTCTCCAAAAGCGTTGGCCTACCGAAACTAGAAGCTGACCTCTGCAGATATCAACGACACCATATCGCTCGAAGCCTGCTCTATGCTAATTTTAAGGTAACAAATTTTATTATTATTATTTTGTTTATTTTTTAGGTCATTTACTGACGAAGATTGTTTTGGCAGAGTATACTGTTGAGTAAGGTTCTAAAAATGCAACAAGATCTCGAGGAAGAGAAGAACAAAACTATCATCAAAGATTTGGAAGAAAAAGTTGAAAATTACGAAGCTGTTCTGAAAAGGAAGGACTTCACCATCCAGGACCTTGAAATTGTGACTAAAGAACACGAAGGAGCATTAGAAAAGAAAGACTTTGTTATTCAGTCTATGGAAGGCTCCTTGGCTGAGGTCCAAGCCGAGAATAACATTTTAAAGAATGAATTGGTCAAACAACTAGAAAAATCTGAGCAGGAGAAGAAACACCTTGAAGCAAGTCTTAAAACTGAGATGGAAAAGAATTCAAATTTGCAAAAATCCTTGAAGGAGCTTCAAGAGAAATGCCTGAGCTTCGGCAGCCGATGCGTACAACGGCTGAAGGATGTGTTTCATTCTATTGGAGCCAGCTCTGAAAAATTTACACCTTCAGCTGAAAACTTGCCCAGCACATTAGAATATATTGAAGGCGAGGTTGATGCTCTTGATGAAGTTATTGGTGGCCATGCTGACTTCTGCGCCCTGGTAGCTTCTCGGGGCACAGCTACCGCTTTTCTGAAGGCTGGTTGCACGCATGGAAAAATTGTTAATAGGCCCAACTTCAGCTTATCATCATCGGATCTGATAGATATTCCAAGCCTAGCCCGAAGTAGCATATTATACACGTCACGGGTAAAGGGTATGAGTATGTGTACGGGTTTGATATTAAACCCGCAGATGAGGGTTTGTAAACCCCTACACCCGTGTTTCAAACCCGTTGCATCCCTACTAGGGCTCCGAGTCCAATCACTATTTACCCCTTCCATGGCGCCGGCGGCAAGGTTTAACTCTAAAATTGACCATAATGCACATTCCTCGTTTCGCTACTCTTTTTTCAGAGAGCAAGAGCAATATCTCTCGGGCCGTCGGACGAATGACCAATAGCAACTTCAATAGTTCTTTAAACAACTCTCTAAATCTTATATTTAATAAGTGAATAGAAAATAATTTTCCAATGGTTCTCTAATGAGACTATTAAATGTAGTTACTTGCTATCCAATCCTATTTACTCTTCACATTTGGTAACTTGATAGGAACTCTCTAAATGTAGTTGGCGCCAACTTCTTCACACTCGCGTGATTAGTTTTTCCTCTTTCCCACACAGTGAGGTAGCCAGGTATATCACTCTCTTTTTCCACTTCCTAGCATAGTGAGGTAGCTAGGTCCAACACGTGTAACACAAGTTTTTCTACGTCGTCGGACCACTACTGCCACATAGATTGCGCCACCGGATCAACGATCCTCCACATGTCGTGTCGACTGGCCTTTTCTCCTCCACCCTCAACATCCTCTGCTCTCAACCCTGCCGTCAGCCAGATCCGATGGGGCAGTGCTGGATTCAAAATCGAACTACTCCCTAAATATGAGCAACTATTGGATACTAAGCTATTTTTTACTCCCGATAGCTATTTGGCAACTTGGTAAATATGATTTTAGCAAAATCTTCTTTAGAGAACTATTGAAGTTGCTTGCAAAATATTTAAACATATGATGAAAAGTAGGATGGCATTGAAAGGCTGATTGCAGTTATTATATTATTGTTGGGGACTTGTTCTCAAATGCTATGCATTAAGAACAAGGCAACACAAAAATAGGTTAATGGTTAATGCCCTTTGTCCTTCGAAGCATTATTTCCCTAAGGATATAACATTCTTCGGACGAAGGTCATGAAGGACGTACCTTCATCATCACAACATATATCAATGAAAGATGAAGCATATGAAACATGAGAAATAATATGAATAATCATATGACATCATTGTTATATCTTTTATTACATAATCATGAACGAATAAGAACAATATTGAATTACATTTGTACCTTCGGCTTGACAGAAGGCAAAGGTACAAGTGTGATGCACGAGCGAGTACAAGTCAACATGAACAGTATGGGGGTACTGTTCATCTATTTATAGGCACAGGTCGTAGCCTGTATGAAATTACATTCATGTCCTTTACAACTAGTTACAATCATGACACAAATTATCATGGGCCGATTGGTCTTTTCATCTTTAAGTCGGTGCATCCCTTCGTCTCAAGGCGTATCGCTATGCCGAAGCTCCCTGGATGGTAGCTTCGGCGTTGCTTCTGTGTTGATCTTCCGAAGGTGTTTCTTCTTACAGGACCTTTGGCGACGAAGCAGACCCCCAACAGTAGCCCCTTCGCGGTGCCAAATCGTTTTTCGTAACGAGCTTGACCCGTGAAAAATTCTCCAAAGCTTCGGAATGCCGAAGGTCCAAAAAACACCTTCCTTGAGCTCGTTGCCGAGAAACGATTAAAATATTCCGAGCGCGAGGTGGTCCACCATGCGGCAGGTATGCGCGATCTGGCGATTCACCTCCCATGCGCCGGGTGGTCCACCGTTCAGTGGGTGCAGGTAACTGTTCAGAGTGTGTGGGTGACTTGACAATTCACCTTCACACCTGCAGTACTATATAAACACACGGGTAGGTGTGAAGTTACCACAGCATTCATTGCCATTGCACTGTTGTGCTGCTGAAAAATTTAACCATAGCCAAAGCTTTTTCATCGCATTCTCGAGCAAAGCTTCGTCTTGATTTAGCTTCGTCATAAGAGAAAGCTTCGTTAAAACTGTAAAAACCATCAACTTCTTAAGAACCGCAAGAAATTCAACATCAGATGGCCAGAGTATGTTCAATTGCAAGGGTGACCCGTGACGGAGAGGAGGCCGAAGCCACCGAGACTGCCCCAATCTCCAAAGTGATGAGACAGTCGGGACTAGTTGTGATAGAGGAAGCCATTGAACAAGGTGCACCTGCTGCCAAAACTGAACAAGATATTGAGGAAGAAATCGTTGATGATGAAGAAGAAGATTATGGCACTCTGATCCCGTCAAAACCTAGCCACTTGGATTTAGGAAAATCTACCATTTCTGAAGCTGATATGCCCATGATGATGAAGCTGGGTTATTTTGGGGAGACTGAGAAGAAGCTTATTCGCTTTGCCGGAGAAGAAATCACTCCAGAGCCTAAAAAAGATGAAGTGGTGGTTTTCAAGAGCTTTTTTAGAGCAGGATTGTGGTTTCCCTTGAATGAGATGATTGGGGAAGTTTTAGATAATTATGAAATATATCTTCATCAGCTGACCCCTAACGCTATCATTAGGCTCAGCGTCTTCATCTGGGCCCTTCGAAGCCAAGGAGTGGACCCGAATGCTGAAGCTTTCTGCCAAGTGCATGAGCTGCATTACCAGACGAAGACCAGAGAAGACGGACTGCATGAAAACTTTGGCTGTTCTAACTTCGCATATTGCAAGGATATGAAGGCCCCGGTGCTTAGCTATCACACCAAGTGGCCAACCGGTTGGAAAAGTGAGTGGTTCTATGTCTAGGCCGATGAGAAGAAGAGGGAGAAGTTGAAAACGCTAGTGATGAGCCCGCTGAGTTTAAGCTTCGGGTTGACTAGGCCCTTGTGTCGCATGACGTCGGGGTCACCATGCCAACAAGTTGTGGCAGAATTCAGGGTGGTAGCCGAACAGATCAGCACCAGAGATCTAGTTCAAGAATATTTGGCTAACAAAACATCTCTGACTTTGAGCGAATTTAGCACGCCGAAGCTAAAAGGAACGAGGAAGGGACTTGTGCTTGTGCGACTTCCTTATCGGTTTAAATTTGAGAAACAATTTAAAGAACCTTGCCAAGAGTGGCTAGAAATGATTGAAACAGTGTGTAATGAAGTGCTGGGAAATTACACCAAAAAAGAGGATCAACTGATGACTGCAGCCTTCGACACCCGACCGAAACGAAGGTTGAATCGGGTGATGGATGCTTTGAACTTTGAATACCTTGACTATGGACGATTAAACAAGGGAGCCGAAGGGCAAAATAGAAAAAAGATTGTTAGCGTTCTAAGCAGACATGCTGCTAGAATGGTGAAAGAAGATGAAGAAGCTCTGAAAAAGAGAAAATCCAGTCCTGAGCCGAAGGTGGCTGCTTCGAAGAAAAGAAAGACTGTAGCTCCGGAGCCAGAAGCGGCTGAGATAGAGGAGGAAACTCCTTCGACACCTTCTGCTGCCGAAGTAGAAGAAAATTTAAAGGTAATGACCGAATCTTTACCTGTCAAGCTGCTAAGTCCACTGAGGTCGCAACTGACAAAGCTTTTACAGAAGAAGGACGAGCCTTCAGCAGCGAAGAAGGCGGTTGGGCGAAAAAAGCGAAGGATTGTTACTGTTATGCAAGCAATTAAAGAAACGCCACCGCCGGCCTCAGGGTCAAAAATAACACCAGCTGTCGAAGTTGTTGCCTCTGTCGAAGCTGCTCCACCCGAAGCTACAAATGTCGAAGCTGCAACTTCCGAAGCTACCAATTTGGAAAGCACATTCTCTGATATTGATAAAATGCTCTTGGATATGGCGGCGGAAGAAGCTGCTGCAGCTGCCGAAGAAACCCTGGCCGCAGTGCCTGAAAAAGGGAAGGAAATCGCCGAAGATATTTCGGAGGAAAAAGGCTTCAATTTTCAAAATATAATTGGTCAAGAATTGTCCAAGGCTGAGAAAGAGGAGCTGCAGGAGTATGCTATATCCTGTGGCTACCAGCCAGGAGCGATGCTCTTCGGTGGAATTAACGAAGAGAGCCTAGGATGCATTCGAGATCGAACTGGACAAAAATTATCAGCACTCTGTCGAAAAGTGTTGGTTTTCCAAAGGTTGAAGCTGACATCAGTCGCTACCGACGATAGCATATCGTCGGCAGTTTATTTTATTCCAATCTCAAGGTAAAATTTTTCCCTCAGCTTTTTATTGTTTTACGATGAAGGTGGTTTCTGACGAAGGTTGTTTTGAACAGAGTATACTACTGAGTAAAGCCTTGAGGATGCAACAGGACCTCGAAGATAAGAAAAATGAGGTTATAATTGAGGGCTTGGAAAGCAAAATCAAAGATCATGAAGCTGCTCTTGAAAAGAAAGATTTTGATCTTCAATCAATGGAGGGTTCATTGGCAGAGGCTCAAGCCGAAATTACCAGATTAAACAGTGAACTCCTCTTGAAGTCAGAAAACTTCGAGCAACAAAAGAAGAATTTTGATGCGAAGCTCGAAGCCGAAGTTGAGAAGAGTTCGAATTTGCAAAAATCACTGAAGGAGCTTCAGGACAAATGTCTAGACTTCGGCAACCGATGCGTGCAACGACTGAAGCAGGTCTTCAACTCAGTTGGAGCCAGTTCTGAAAAATTTGAACCTTCGGTTGAAGATCTGCCAAGCACCTTTGATCATATTGAGGGCAAAGTTGATGCACTCGACGAAGTTATTGCTGGGCATGGTGACTTTCGTGCCCTGCTAGCTTCTCTCGGCACAGCTGTTGCTTTCATGAAGACTGGTTGCACGCATGGGAAAATCGTAAATAGACCAAACTTTAGACTGTCACCAGCGGATTTAACTGACATCCCCAGCCTGGCCCGAAGCATTGGAAATAGATTTATAACTCAAATATGGACGAAGGGAGGTCGAGACTTAGCTGGTGACGAAGCTCGAAGTCATCTCAAGCCGGTATTTAAACTTGTGCATGTCGCTTACCTTCTCCTGAGATTTCTATTTACCTTATACCGCTTTGTTATGTACAGGATGAAGAAGCTGAAGATCAATGATCTGAAGCTTGACGGATATTGATGAAGCTGCTGCAAAAAGCTCTTAGAGAGATTTTAAATTAACCTTGTAAAAGATATTGTAATTTAGGAATCAAACATTGTTCTGTAAATTTGTTCATACCTTGTAATATATTTTTACCTTTATATCCATGTATGAACTGCTTTGATGTGGACGAAACTTGTATTTTTTTAGCCGAAGGCGAAAAACACCTTCTCTTCTTTTCGTACACAACGAAGCATAACTTTGCTTCTTGTATGCTCATCGAAGCCTTGTCATCAGAGCCAAAGCATCTGTTTGTATTCTATGTTATGATGATGATGATCCTATGAATGTCTAAATGAATGTGTATGAATGCAAATGAATGATTTAATGTAACGTGCAAATGAATGTTCAATCACACGCTTACGAAGCCACACCCAGACTCTTCATCCCCTTAGGAACGACTTTTGAGTCTTCTTCATTGTTTATTTTTCGGTGTTCACCGTTTATTTTTCGGTGTAAGTTCTGCATCCCCTTAGGAACGACTTTGGAACTTCTTCACCTTCTATTTTGGCGGTATAAGTTTTGCATCCCCTTAGGGACGACTTTGGAACTTCTTCGCCTTATATTTCTGTTGGGGACTTGTTCTTAGCAACTATGAATTAAGAACAAGGCAACACAGAAATTGTTAAATGTTATAGTCCTTCGTCCTTCGAAGCATTATTTCCCTTGGGATATAATGGATTCCGGACGAAGGTTATGAAGGTCATACCTTCATAAACACAACAAATAATGAAGAAGGTTCTATATAAAATATGAAAATTAATTTAAACACATGATTATTATTATTAATTCATATTTTATTTCGTTATTATAGAAATAATGACAAATTACAAATGTACCTTCGACTTGAAGGAAAGTAAAAATACCAGCGTGAAGCAAAAGCAAATGCCCAATGCGTGATTACAGGAGCGGGTGAACAGTACAGGGGTACTGTTCACCTATTTATAGGCACAGGGCGCAACCTATGTATAATTACATTTATGCCCTTTACAATGAACTACAATAATGACACAGAATATCATGGGTCTTTAAGTCATTTCATCTTTAAGTCGGTTCACCCCTTCGTCTTGAGACAGGTCACTGTGCCGAAGCTTTATAGTCGATAGCTTCGGCACTGCCTTGGAGAGGATCTGCCGAAGGTGTTTATTTCTTTAGGATCTTCGGCTATGAAGCATACCCCCAACAGTAGCCCCTTCGCGGTGCTAGATCGTTTTTCGTAACGAGCTTGATCCGTGAAAAATCTTCTAGGCTTCGGGATGCCGAAGATCCAAAAAACACCTTCCCTGAGCTCGTTGGCGAGAAACGATTAAAATAATCGTCGCACGCGCGACCCATCTTGCACCAATTACGCGCTCGGCAGCGATTCACCTTCTCGAACTATGTGGCCCACCGTTCAGTGAGTGCGGGTGACTGTTTGTTCGGTGCTGGAGACCTTGCCGATTCACCTTCCCACCTGCAGCACTATATAAACAGACGGGTAGGTGTGAAGTTACCACAACATTCATTGCTATTGTACTGTTTTGCTGCCAAATTTTTAGTCATAGCCGAAGCTTGATCATCATGCTCAGACGAAACCTCGCTTGTGAATCTGCTTCGGCACAAGTGTAAGAGCTTCGGAAAAGACACAAAAGCCAACACCAAAAATTTCAAGTAATTCATAATGAAATGGCCAGAGTTCGCTCTACTGCAAGAGTCGATCGTGAGGGTGACGAGACCGAAGCTGTTGAAACTGTTCCTATTTCGGAAGCAATGAAGCGATCTGGGTTGGTAACACCGGAAGACGTCCCTGCTGCTGAAGCAGAGCAAGCTGGTATTGAAGAGACCGATTCTGAAGATGATTACAACATCGCAGTGTCGAGCAAGCCTAGCCACCTGGACTTCGGAATGTCCACCATCTCCGAAGCTGATTTTCCTAAGATGGTGAAGTTGGGCTATTTTAGCGAAGATAAGAAAGAGCTGATTCGCTTCGATGGAGAAGAAACTACTCCGAAGCCAGAAAAAGATGAAATAGTAGTTTTCAAGAGTTTCCTCAAAGCTGGTTTGAGATTCCCTTTAAATAGGATGATTGCCGATGTGCTAAAGAAGTTTGGGATCCACTTTCATCAACTAACTCCTAACGCTATCGTTAGGCTTAGTGTTTATATTTGGGCTCTCCGAAGCCAGGGGGTGGAACCGTTTGCCGAAGGTTTCTGCCGAGTGCACGAGCTACATTACCAAACCAAGGCCAGAAAGGATGGGTTACATGAAAATTTTGGTTGTTACAATTTTGCTTACCGGAAGACTACAAAATTTTGTGTGATCAGCTACCGAAGCAAGTGGCCGGCAGGCTGGAAATCGGAATGGTTCCACGTCAAAGTTGACGATGACAAAGAGAAGCTGGTCCAGAGTCCGCTTGAACTGATCTTCGGAGAGACCAGACCCCAATGCAATATGACACCAGAAGGTCCAACCCAAACTGCGCTGGCTGAATTCAGGTTTATCGCAGAGCACATTGGTACTAGAGATTTAGTGCAGGAATTTCTGGCTTTCAAAATATTTCCAACTATGAAGGAATGGGCTATGCCGAAACTTGAAGGAGAGAAGAAAGAGGGGGAACTTGTCCGACTGCCCTACCACTACAAGTTCAAGAAATATTTCAAAGCACCTTGCCAAGAATGGCTCGAAACAATCGAAGTAATGTGCACCGAAATTCTTGGGAATTATTCTAAAAAAGAAGATCAATTGATGACAGCAGCCTTCGGCACCCGGCCGAAACGAAGGCTAAACAGAGTGCTGGATGCTATAGGCTTTGAATATCCTGATTATGAACGACTCGACAAGGGTGCTGAAGGGCAGAAAAGAAAAAGAGTAGCTGGCGCTTTGAACAAAGACGACGAAGATCAATCAAAGAAGAAGAAACAAAAGTTTGAATCGAAAGTATTAACTTCGAAGAAAAGAAAGGACTCAATCCCAGAACAAAAATCAATTGATGAAGAAGAGAAGACTTCTGCGACATCTTCTGATGCTGAAATAGAGGAAATTCTAAAGGTAATGACTGAAACTCTACCTGTCAAACTAAGTCCATTGGGGCTTCATCTGACGAAGCTTTTTCATAATGAAAAGGAGCCCACAAAGACAAAGGCATCTAGGCCAAAAAGGCAAAGGATTGTTACCGTGATAGAAGTGATTGAAACAACACCACCAAGAGCTCCAACTCCGAAGGTGCCGGCAATTGAAAGCATGACGGCTACTGAAGCTGTACCTTCGGAAGCTGCCGCAGAAGAAGCCAGAGCCGAAGATGCCAACTCCGAAGGTATTAATTTAGAGAGCATAGCCGCTGATATAGATAAAATGCTGCTAAACATGGCCGCTGAAGAAACTGCTGCAGCCACCGAAGAGACCACGGCCGCCAAACCCGAGAAAGAAGGAATAACCGAAGATACTTCGGAAGATAAAACTTTTGACTTCCGAAACTTAGTTGGCCAGAAGCTGACAGAAGCTGAAAAAGAGGAATTAAAAGAGTATGCTATATCTTGTGGGTACCGGCCGGGGGCGCTTCTCTTCGGTGGTATTGATGATGAAGGGTTAGGCTGCATACGAGACCAAATCGGTGCGAAGGTTGTTGGTACTTTATCAAAGAGTATCGGCTTCTCGAAGCTTGAAGCGGATATTAGCCGCTACCGACGACAACATATTGTCGGCAGTTTGTTCTATTCTAATTTTAAGGTAAACATCTTGTGTCTAACTCTTATTATTTGTGGTAACGAAAATATTTTCTAACGAAGGTTATTTGTCCATAGAGTATACTTTTGAGCAAGGCATTAAAAATGCAGCAAGACTTAGAGGATAAAAGGCAAGAAGTTATAATTGAAAATTTAGAAAACAAAATAAAGGAGCAATCTGCTGCCATCGAGAAGAAAGACCTCGAGCTACAAACAGTCGAAGGCTTATTAGTGGATGCTGAAGCAAAAATAACAGAATTAAATTCGAAGCTTCTTGCCCAATTAGAAAATTTTGAACAAGAAAGGCTGAAGCTTGATGCAAAGCTTGAAGCTGAATCTCAAAGAAACTCAGAACTGAAAGAATCTTTGAAAAATCTTCAGAATAAGTGTTTGGAGTTCAGTACTCGATGCATTCATCAGTTAAAGCAAGTGTTCCATTTTGTTGGAGCCAGTAGTGAAGAGTTTATTCCTTCGGCTGAAGACCTGCCTGGTGCCTTCGAGCACATTGAAGGTGAAATTAATGATCTTGACAAAGTTATAGCTGGCATAGCGACTTCTGTGCCCTGGCAGCTTCTCGGGGCATAGTTGTTGCTTTTTTGAAGTCTGGCTGTGAACACGGCAAGATTGTTAATAGACCCAACTTCAGCCTGTCACCAGCAGACCTAGATAATGTTCCCAATCTGGCTCGGAGTATTGCAAATAGATTTATAAAGTTAGTATGGACAAAGGGTGGTCGGAGCAAAGCTGGTGACGAAGCTCAGAGCCACCTCAAGCTGGTAACAAAATCATACCTTATGCTTACCATTTCCTTTGAATTTTTGAATTTAGCTTATAATACTTTCGTACAGATTGACCAAGCCGAAGCTGAAGCTGCAGAGTAGAAGAACGAAGCTCCAGAGATAGTATCGAAGCTTGAATAACTTTTCCGTCCATGTATGAAATGCTTTGGTGTGGACGAAATTAATACTTTTGAGCCATAGGCGAAAAACACCTTTCGTTCTTTGCGTACACAGCGAAGCATAAAATTGCCTTCCTTTCGGAACTGAAGCAAGTTTGTATGTTATGCTGATGATGATTCTATGTATGTCTAAGTGAATGTTTATGAATGCGAATGTCATGATGTAATGTATCGTGCAAATGAATGTTCAAATACATATTCGAAGCCATATTCCCTTGGGAATGACTCAAATCTTCTTTGCCGGTTATTTTTCGGCTTCACCGTTTATTTTTCGGTGTATCAGCGCTGACTTTTCGCTGTAAGCCTCCCTTAGGAGCTTCTTCGCCTTTTACTTCGACGGAATCAGCGTTGACTTTTCGCTGTAAGCCTCCCTTAGGAGCTTCTTCGTCTTTTAGTTCGGCGGAATCAGCGTTGACTTTTCGCTGTAAGCTCTGCATTCCCTTGGGAACGACTTTTGAGCTTCTCCTTGTTTCCTTTTCTTTTTTCTTTGCACTCGATGGTGCGTTCTCAGCTTTTACATTTACATCTTTGGGGGATTTTGCTCTTATAGAGCTGAAATAAGAAAAAGAGAAATTACATGCTATGGCCCCATTAAAAACCTTTCTCCCCCTTTGGAAAGGAAAAGGGTGCCATGAAAAAGAATATAGAAAATTACATCAGGCTAGACATAATATCGCCGAAGCTCATCCGCGTTCCATGATCTAGGAATGTCGTTGTCGTCCATATCCTTCAATCTGTAAGAACCGGGTCTTGACGAAGATACTACTAGAAAAGGTCCTTCCCACTTCAGCTATAGCTTGCCTACTGTGTCTGGGTTGGCGACTCTCCGAAGTACCAAGTGTCCTAGCTTATTATTTTTTAGCCGAACCTTTCTGTCACGCCATTTTATTGTTTCGGCTTGATATTTGTTGATATTCTCTACAGCTTGAAGCCTGATCCCTTCTATAGCATCTTTTGCCACAAAATAATCAGCTTTGTCTTCTGTCGAAGCCATTGTTCTTATCGATCCCGCTTTAGCTTCTTCTGGTGTTATTGCTTCATCACCAAACAGCAGTTTGAATGGTGTAAAACTTGTTGATCTTGATATTGTTGTGTTGTGGCTCCACACCACTTTAATTAATTCGTCCGGCCACTTCCCCCTGGGCTGGTTGAAGATTAACTTCATTATTCCTGTCATTATGATGCCATTAGCCCTTTCAACAAGTCCATTTGACTCCGGATGCCGAACTGATGCAAAATGGATCTTCGTGCCAATTTGTTCACAAAATTTTCTGAAAGCTTCAGAATCAAACTGCGTTCCATTGTCCACAGTAATGGCCTTCGGCACTCCAAAGCGACAGACAATATTTTGCCAGAAAAACTTTTGAACAGTAACCGAAAGTTATTGTGGCTAAAGGCTTTGCCTCGATCCATTTAGAAAAATATTCCATTGCCACTACAACATATCTTAAGTTCCCTTGTGCTGGTGGTAGTGGACCTAA
Organism: Zea mays; assembly: GCF_902167145.1. Classification (NCBI taxonomy): domain Eukaryota; kingdom Viridiplantae; phylum Streptophyta; class Magnoliopsida; order Poales; family Poaceae; genus Zea; species Zea mays. The sequence continues at coordinate 37,298,062 of NC_050099.1, read as the reverse complement.
CAAATCAAGGCCCCACCTTTGCAATGGCCAAGTGGGTTGTATTAACTGAGTTAAAGACGAAGGTTGTTTTTGATCTCTTGCACATTTCTGACAGCCTTCGCACTTTTGGACTAATTCCGCTGCATCCGAAGCTGCTTTTGGCCAATAAAATCCTTGACGAAAAACTTTTCCCAGCAAAGGCCTAGATCCAATGTGAGATCCACACAGGCCTGCGTGTATTTCCTTCATCAATTCTATACCTTCGGCTCTGGATAAACATTTGAGTAGTGGAGAACAGACTCCATGCTTGTACAGCTCCCCTTCTATTATAACATATGGTCGAGCTCTTGCCTCTATTCTCTTGTTATAAGCTTCGTCATCTGAAAGAAAATTACCCTGAAGGAAAGAGATGATTTCAGTTCTCCAGTCTTCACTATAAATAGGAGATATATTGAGGACTGCTCTCTCAAGAAGTTCAACCGAAGGTGCTTTTATTGTTTCGAAAAATACTTCCGAAGGTAAGGGCAGCCCCTGTGCTGCTGACTTGGCTAGCAAATCAGCATGTTCATTTTCTCCTCGAGGAATATTTTTGACAGAAAACCCTTCAAAGGAAGCTTCAATTCTTCGGACCGTGTCTAAATATTTCTCAAGCTTCGGGTCTCTTGCTTTACAACTCTTGTCAATATGACCAAAAATAATCTGGGAATCAGTTTTAAGAACCGCCCTTCTAATTCCCATTGCCTTTAACTTCCGAAGACCCAAAAGCAAAGCTTCGTACTCAGCAATGTTATTTGTGCAGCTAAAATCAAGTCTTGCTGCGTAGCAAGTTTTAACTTTGGAGGGTGCAACTAACACAGCGGCTGCTCCTGTCCCGAAGGTTCCCCAAGAACCATCGCAGAATACTGTCCAAGCTTCGACAACTTTACTCGCCTCTTCTTCTTCCTGAGCCCCTGGCGTCCAGTCAGCAATGAAGTCTGCTAACGCCTGGGACTAAATCGAAGATCTATGCACATAATCAATGCAAAACTCATTGAGTTCTGCAGCCCATTTTTTAACCCTTCCAGTAGCTTCTCTATTTCTCATAATATCCTTCAATGGTTGTGAAGAAGGGACAATTATATTGTATGCTTGAAAATAGTGCCGAAGCTTCCTGGAGGCCATCAAAACAGCATACAGCACCTTCTCCAATTCTGTATAATTTTTCTTTGATAAACTAAGGACTTCGGAGACAAAGTATATTGGGGCTTGCTTTTTGACTTGCCCCTCAAGCTTCTCTTGGACAAGTGCCGCACTTACCGCTGAGTGCGAAGCTGCCACATATAACAACAGAGGAGCCCCTGGCGTTGGTGGAGTTAATGCCGTTAAGTCTATCAAATACTGCTTCAGCTCATCGAAGGCTTTCTGCTGAACTGGCCCCCATTGAAAAACTTCGGCTGACTCAACACTTCAAAAAATGGTAGATTTCTCTCTGCTGATCTAGATATGAATCGGTTTAGAGATGCAAGTCTTCCCGTCAGTCGTTGAGCCCCTTTCTTTGTGCTAGGTGGTTCCATTCGAAGAATGGCTTCGATTTTATTTGGATTAGCCTCAATCCCTTTTGTTGAAACTAGGCAACCAAGGAATTTCCCCTTCTTTACTCCGAAGACACACTTTTCTGGATTCAGCTTTAGACCGGCCTGTCTAAAATTAGGAAAAGTCTCCTGCAGATCAGCAATGTGATTTTCTTGCTTCGTGCTTTTTACAATGATATCATCAACATAAGTTAGCACATTTCTGCCTATCTGAGAATGAAGAACCTTCGCTGTCATTCTGCTGAAGCTTCCTCCAACATTCTTGAGCCCCTCAGGCATCCGAAGGTAACAATATGTTCCGCTAGGGGTTATGAAGCTGGTTTTTGGCTCATCCTCCTTCTTCATCCAAATTTGATGATAGCCTGAATAACAATCCAGCAGACTCATAAGCTCTGATGAAGCTGCTGCATCAACTAGGGAATCTATCCTTGGTAATGGAAACTCATCTTTCGGACAAGCCTTGTTGAGATCAGTAAAATCAATACACATCCTCCATTTGCCATTGGCCTTTTTTACCATAACAGTGTTGGCTAGCCATTCTGGGTATTTTACTTCTCTGATAACTCCGGCGCTGAGGAGTCTTTTCACTTCATTCTGAGCACCTTCGGCCTTGTCATCAGACACCTTCCGAAGCCTCTGCTTTCTGGGTCTGAAGGATGGATCAACATTGAGCGAGTGTTCAATAACATCCCTGTTGACTCCGCAAAGATCATTAGCTGACCATGCAAAAACATCTTTGTTGTTGAACAGAAACCTTATCAAGGTTTTCTCTTGTTCTTCAGACAGTTGAGATCCCAATAGCACCTTCTGCTCTGCTATGTCATCGCATAAGAGCATGGGCTTTGGCTGATCGGCCGAAGCAGCTTTCTCCCTTCTATACTTGTATTGCTCATAAGCTTCAGCTCCATCTATGTTATGGATTGCTTTTGAGTCTGTCCAGTTTCCTTCAGCCCTTCTGACAGCTTCCTGACTTCCATGAATAGCAATGGGCCCTTGGTCCGAAGGTATCTTCATGCAAAGATATGCTGGATGAAGAATTGCTTCAAAAGCATTGAGAGTACCACGACCAATGATTGCATTGTAAGGGTATTCCATGTCAACAATATCAAACACAACTTGTTCAGTCCTTGTGTTGTTGATAAATCCGAAGGTTACTGGCATTGTGATCTTGCCAAGTGCTACAATCTGCCTTCCTCCGAAGCCACAAAGGGGATGTGTGGCATCATGGATCTTGTCTTCGGGCTCTTGCATCTGTCTGAAGGCCTTGGCAAATATAATATCCGATGCACTGCCTGTATCAACCAAAACATTGTGGACCAGAAATCATTTGATCACACAAGAGATAACCATAGCATCATTGTGTGGGTAGTCCTTGAGCTGAAGATCCTCTTGAGAGAAGGTAATCGGGATGTGAGACCATCTTGACTTGATGAAGGGTCCTTGTACCCCTACATGTTGTACTCTTCTCTGTGCCTCCTTCTTCTGTTTCTTGTTAGCTGGCTCCGAGCATGAACCGCCTGTTATCGGGAGCACAAGCTTCGGGGCCGAAGCAACTCCAGCTTTGAACGAAGCCATCAGCTCAGCAAGTGGATGTGAGTTCACCGACGGTGGTCGCCAATGTTGGGGACTTGTTCTTAACAGCTATGAATTAAGAATAAGGCAACACAGAAATTGTTAAATGTTATAGTCCTTCGTCCTTCGAAGCATTATTTCCCTTGGGATATAATGGATTCCGGACGAAGGTTATGAAGATCATACCTTCATAAACACAACAAATAATGAAGAAGGTTCTATATAAAATATGAAAAATAATTTAAACACATGATTATTATTATTAATTCATATTTTATTTCATTATTATAGAAATAATGACAAATTACAAATGTACCTTCGACTTGAAGGAAAGTAAAAATACCAGCGTGAAGCAAAAGCAAATGCCCAATGCGTGATTACAGAAGCGGGTGAACAGTACAGGGGTATTGTTCACCTATTTATAGGCACAGGGCGCAGCCTGTGTATAATTACATTTATGCCCTTTACAATGAACTACAATAATGACACAGAATATCATGGGTCTTTAAGTCATTTCATCTTTAAGTCGGTTCACCCCTTCGTCTTGAGACAGGTCACTGTGTCGAAGCTTTATAGTCGATAGCTTCGGCGCTGCTTTGGAGAGGATCTGCCGAAGGTGTTTGTTTCTTTAGGATCTTCGGCTACGAAGCATACCCCCAACAATTTCGGTGGTATTTGGCTCTTCATTCCCTTAGGAACAACTTTTTAGCAGAAAACTTACACTACGCTCCCTTAGGAACGACTTTTTGTAGCTTCGTCGTGCTCTGCATCCCATTAGGGACGACTTTTGAGCTTCTCCCTGCTTTTTTTCTTTTTCCTGCACTCGATGGTGCATGCTCAGATTTTACATTCTTTTGGGGGATTCGCTCTCATGGAGCTAAGTAAGAGAGAAAAAATTACAAGCTATGGCCCCATTAAAAACCTTTCTCCCCCTTCAGAAAGGAAAAGGGTGCCATAGGAAAAAATGAAAAGATATTACATCAAATCACACATAATATCGTCGAAGCTCGTCCGCATTCCAAGATCTAGGAATGTCGTTGCTGTCCATATCCTTCAATCTGTAAGAGCCGGGCCTCGACGAAGATACTACCAAAAAAGGTCCTTCCCACTTCAGCTACAATTTTCCTACTGTGTCCGGATTACCACTCTTCGAAGCACCAAATGCCCTGGCTTAATATTTTTCAACCGAACTTTTCTGTCATGCCATTTTACTGTTTTGGCTTGGTATTTATTGATATTCTCGACAACCTGAAGTCTAGTCCCTTCTATAGTATCTTTTGCTACGTGATAATTAGCTTCATCTTCTGCCGAAGCTGTTGTTCTTATTGACCCTGCTTTGGCTTCTTCTGGGGTTATAGCTTCGTCACCAAATAATAATTTGAACGGTGTAAAACTTGTTGATCTTGATATAGTTGTATTGTGACTTCACACCACTTTGATCAACTCATCTGGCCACTTCCCTCTGGGCTGATTGAAGATTAGCTTCATTATTCCCGTCATTCTAATGACATTTGCTCTTTCGACCAACCCATTTGACTCCAAATGCCTAACTGATGCAAAATGAATCTTCGTGCCAATTTGATCATATAAATCGTTGAAAGTTTTGGCATCAAACTATGTTCCGTTGTCCACAGTTATAGCCTTTGGCACGCCGAAGCGACAAACAATATTTTGCCAGAAGAATTTCTGGACTGTAACCGAAGTTATTGTAGTCAAAGGCTTAGCTTCAATCCACTTAGAAAAATATTCTACAGCTACCACAACATATCTCAAATTGCCTTGCGCTGGTGGAAGTGGGCCTAATAAATCCAGGCCCCATCTTTGCAACAACCAGGTGGGCTGTATTAACTGAGTGAGAGATGGAGGTTGTTTCTGGTCTCTTGCACATTGACAATTTTCACATTTTTGAACTAGCTCTGCTGCATCCAAAGCTGCCTTCGGCCAGTAAAATCCTTGTCTAAATACCTTACCCAAAAAGGGCATAGACCCGATATGAGATCCACACAGGCCTGCATGTTTATATAATTCGCCTTCTATTATCACATATGGTCTTGTCCTTGTTTCCATTCTCTTATTATAAGCTTCGTCATCTAAAAGAAAATTACCTTGGATGAAAGATATAATTTCAGTCCTCCAATCTTCACTATGTACTGGAGAAATAGCAAGCACTGCTCTCTCCATAAGTTCAACCGAAGGTGCCTTTATTGTTTCAAAAAATACTTCCAAAGGTAGAGGGAGCCCCTGAGCCACTGATTTGGCTAGCAGATCTGCATGCTCATTTTCACCTCTTAGAATATTCTTAACAGAAAACCTTCGAAAGAAGCCTCCAACCTTCGAACTGCATCCAGATATTTTTCAAGCTTTGGGTCTCTTGCCTTGCTACTTTTGTCTACATGGCCAGAAATGACTTGAGAATCAGTTTTCAGGATGACCCTTCTTATTCCCATTGCTCTTAACTTTCGAAGCCCCAACAGAAGTGCTTCATATTCAGCAATATTATTTGTAAAACTAAAGTCAAGCTTGGCTGCGTAACATGTTCTGACTTTTGAAGGTGCTACTAGGACAGCAGCCGCTCATGCACCGAAGGTTCCCCAAGAACCATCACAGAACACTATCCAAGCTTCGACGTCTTTATTTATTTCTTATTCCTGAGCCCTTGGCGTCCAGTCAGCGATGAAGTCTGCTAACGCCTGAGACTGAATTGAAGATCTATGCACATAGTCAATAGCGAATTTGTTAAGCTCTGTAGCCCATTTTCCAATCCTTCCAGTAGCTTCCATGTTCCTCAATATGTCCTTCAAAGGCTGTGACGAAGGAACAATTATGTGATATGCTTGAAAATAGTGCCGAAGCTTTTTGGATGCCATTAACACAGCATACAACACCTTCTCTAATTCTGTATAATTTTTCTTTGACAAACTCAAGACTTCAGAAACTAAGTACACTGGAGCTTGCTTTTTGACTTAGCCATCTAGCTTCTCCTGTACAAGCGCCACACTTACTGCAGAGTGCGAAGCTGCCACATATAAGAGCAATGGAGCCCCTGGCGAAGGTGGAGTTAGTGTTGTTAAATCAATCAAGTATTGCTTCAACTCTTCGAAGGCTTTTTGTTGAACCAGACCCCATTGAAAAACTTCAGTTGACTTCAGTATTTCAAAGAATGGCAGATTTCTTTCTGTTGATCTAGATATGAATCTATTAATGATGCTAATCTACCTGCTAGCCGTTGGGCCCCTTTCTTTGTGTTTGGCAGCTCCATCCGAAGGATAGCTTCAATCTTGCTTGGGTTGGCTTCAATTCCCTTCGTTGATACTAAGAAGCCAAGGAACTTGCCCTACTTTACCCCAAAAACACACTTTTCTGGATTTAACTTTAGGCTAGCTTGCCTAAAATTGGCAAATGTCTATTGCAAGTCAGCAATGTGATTTTCTTGCTTCGTGCTTTTCACTATAATATCATCAACATAGGTTAGTACATTCCTGCCTATTTTAGAATGAAGGACCTTAGCTGTCATTTTGCTGAAACTTCCTCCAGCATTTTTGGGCCCCTCAGGCATCCGAAGATAGCAATAGGTGCCACTGGGAGTTATGAAGCTAGTCTTCGGCTCATCTTCCTTCTTCATCCAAATTTGATGATAGCCTGAGTAACCGTCCAGTAGACTCATGAGCTCTGAAGAAGCTGCTGCATCTACTAGAGAGTCTATTCTTGGCAATGGGAACTCGTCCTTTGGACAAGCCTTGTTAAGATCTGTAAAATCAATGCACATTCTCCATTTACTGTTGGCCTTCTTCACCATAACAGTGTTGGCTAGCCATTCTGGGTATTTCACTTCTCTGATAACACCAGCACTAAGAAGTCTCTTCACTTCGTTCCGAGCACCTTCGGCTTTGTCTTCAAACATTTTCCGAAGTCTTTGTTTTCTTGGTCTGAAGGATGGATCCACATTGAGTGAATGTTCAATGACATCTCTGTTAACACCACAAAGATCATTGGCTGGCCAAGCAAAGACATCTTTGTTGTTGAACAGAAATCTTATCAAAGTCTTCTCTTGTTCCTCCGATATCTAAGACCCCAGCAGTACCTTTTGTTCTGCTATATCTTCACATAGAAGCATAGGCTTCGGCTGATCCGCCGAAGCAGCCTTCTCTCTTTTGTATTTGTACTGCTCACAGGCTTCGGCTCCATCTATATTATGAATTGCCTTTGAATCTGTCCAGTTTCCTTCGGCTTTTCTGGCAGCTTCTTGACTCCCATGGACAACAATGGGTCCTTGTTCCGAAGGTATCTTTATGCATAGGTATGCTGGATGCAGTATCACTTCGAAAGCATTAAGTGTCTCTCGACCAATGATTGCATTATATGGGTACTCCATGTCAACAATGTCAAAGACAACCTGTTCAGTCCTTGTGTTATGGACAAAGCCGAAGGTCACTAGCATTGTGATTTTGCCGAGCGCTACAATCTGTCTTCCTCCGAAGCCACAAAGAGGGTGTGTAGCATCATGAATCTTGTCTTCTGGCTCTTGCATCTGTCTGAAGGCCTTACCAAATATGATATCTGTTGCACTGCCTGTATCAGCCAGAACATTATGGACCAGAAATCCCTTGATGACATAAGATATGACCATAGCATCATTGTGAGGGTAATCTTTGAGCTGAAGGTCGTCCTGGGAGAAGGAGATTGGGATGTGAGACCATTTTGACTTGATGAAGGGTCCCTGTACCCCAACATGTTGTACCCTTCTCTGTGCTTCCTTCTTCTGATTCTTGTTAGCCAGCTCTGAACTTGAACCGCTTGTTATCGGGAGCACCAGCTTTGTAGCCGAAGATGCTTCGGTGTGGTTATTGAACGAAGCCATCAACTCAATAGTGGAAGTGAGTTCACCGAAGGTGGGCGCCAATGTTGGAGACTTGTTCTCAAATGCTATGCATTAAGAACAAGGCAACACAAAAATAGGTTAATGGTTAATGCCCTTTGTCCTTCGAAACATTATTTCCCTAAGGATATAACGATCTTCGGACGAAGGTCATGAAGGACGTACCTTCATCATCACAGCACATATCAATGAAAGACGAAGCATATGAAACATGAGAAATAATATGAATAATCATATGACATCATTGTTATATCTTTTATTACATAATCATGAATGAATAAGAACAATATTGAATTACATTTGTACCTTCGGCTTGATAGAAGGCAAAGGTACAAGCGTGATGCACGAGCGAGTACAAGTCAACATGAACAGTACGGGGGTACTATTCATCTATTTATAGGCACAGGTCACAACCTGTATGAAATTACATTCATGTCCTTTACAACTAGTTACAATCATGACACAAATTATCATGGGCCGATCGGTCTTTTCATCTTTAAGTCGGTGCATCCCTGCGTCTCAAGGCGTATCGCTATGCCGAAGCTCCCTGGATGGTAGCTTCGGCTTTGCTTCTGTGTTGATCTTCCGAAGGTGTTTCTTCTTACAGGACCTTTGGCGACGAAGCAGACCCCCAACAATTATTATTAATAGTAAAAATGTATGTCCAAGGTAAAGATGACCATGGGGTGCTAGTCCATTGGAACGACTCCTACCAAGACTCAGTCAAGCACGACGCCACCTGCAACTGTAAGCTCATCGACACCATATTATTTAACAGGACATGCTGCTCAGCAACCCGACCGTGGGTGGATGCCAACTGAACGTGCGACACTGAAGGCTATGACATCCACACGCTCTCCACTGCCGCTCGGTAGCTTCATGCTCCGCACCAGCCTCTTTGGCTATGCCATAGGCACCGCCAAGGGCGGCATGCTGCGGACGTACGTCGTTGCCTACAAGGTCTGCTGGTCAGCGGAGTCCAACATCCACGACAGCGTTGACATCATCTTCGTCTCCTTTGGCCAGGATGCGCCCCTCGTCGACGATGCCGAGTCCCTCTTCCCCGAGCCCATCCACGACGTCTCCATCGCATGCTCTGTCGACAACTTCGACTTCTACGACGACACCGTCATCTACGCCGCGTCATGGGATACCACCGTCGTTGCCACCAACATCGATAGTAACTTCCCTAATGTCCTCACCCTCGGCAACAGTGTGAGCCTGAGGAGGATGAGCCTCGAGTCCACCATGCTGCACTCCAGTGCGCTCAGCCAGATGGTCAACGTCGCGCGCTGCCCACGCTACCTCCAACCCTGTATGATGCCATTAGCTACGGGCTCGGCGGGCACCATCGACCCCTGAGGGGATCGCTGGTGGAAGTGTGATTGATGAAGAAGGGGTGATCCAAATAAGCTAGATCATTGGATTTGAGTAAGAGAAAGAAGAGATTTAGACTGATCTTGCTCCTTGGTTTCAAAGGTGGAATGGTTCTATGTGGATTTGTTTGGATAGATGTTGCAAATTTGTAGTTGTGTTTTATATAGGGGTAAAGATAGATTGAGTGGTGAAAGAGCCTCTAGCGTAAAGGTTAAGGCTTTCGAGTAGTATCTCTAGGTCCTAGATTTAAATAAAAAATCTCCTCATTCTGTCCCGTCCGCTCCCGAGTTTTCTTGATAAGGACCTTGTTTTGGTCTTTTTTTAACATAATATCAGGAGGACGGTCTTTACCTCCTGTTCGAGTTTATAGACTGAGTGAGTTTTCAGTTTTTGAAGGAACGAGCAATGTAGACAGGAACGTTGCTGTTGCAAACAGTACCTAGGACAAGCAGTCCCCTATATTGACCTGATCCCCTCGGTAAATAAATAATGTACGTAACTCGGACAACGTTGGAACATTTACGGCGTTTGACTAGTTTGACTGTATATATGTCTAGAACTTGCCCAGATATTTATTCGTTTTGTAATGGTCAAATCTTTGTTTACATATGAAAGTAAACAGAGTACGTAATTAAAATTAATCCAAGACAAGATAGACACAAACTACGTATCCTTTTGATCTTTCTTATTCCTCCTGCAAGGAGTCAGCTATATCGTTTTCGATTGCTTGTGAGGACGGCGAAAACATTAAACATCTGGTGGCGATTTATGTATGTTCAACGCCATGACCAAGGAAAGTAAGCATGCCACTTTCGTGGTTGTTGTGATTCGTAATTGCACACTTTGTGCATCCGGTGGAATTCAAAACCTTTTTCTTGCACGGCAGCTCTATATTCTCCCCAAAACTGTGTGTTCATCAGCATATTCTCCCCAAAACGAATCGACGAAGAACTCGGCTAGCGTTTCATCCGGCATACCTCCGGTAATCGAAAATGCCGCAAATCGTCGGGCACTTGGATCGTCAAATTTTAGCTAGGAGGTGTTGTATATGGTGTTCTAGGGGGAGGTGAGTTTCATCAAAGCACCACCCCGGTGAACGATGAACGCACAACACCAAAGGTCAGCAATGGCGGTGTCCTCGCAGAGTAGTCTGGATAATCTTGCTTTCATGAGAATCTAGATATCGTGAGGCTTGCATGCGAAGGAAGATGAAGAAGTTTGCACGATTTAGGGTTTAGAAAGTAATAGATTTCTGTCATCACGATGACTCGGTAGATTCTGCATTCTTATTTATTTGAGTGAGTTTCACATAATCGATTTTCACATAAACAGACTGATAGGCGAAACGTTTGTCTGTCAAAAACCGATTATGACGGACAAAATTCGGGCAAAAGGCAAAACAAACGGACGCATAGCTGGAGACTTAGGCCATGTTTGTTTTAGCTTCTTGCCACAAAAAGTTGTTGTAGACATAAACACCCAACTTTTAAGCCAGCTTCTATAAAAATCGATTTGGTAAAAATCATACAAAATCAACATACACTCATAATCAGTCAAGTCGTTGCAATATTAGAAATCCGTCACTTTCTAACCGTGAAACCTATGGACACATTCATCTTCCTCCACACATAATCCCAACGATACTCATATTCTCTTCACAGTCAGATTCTTAGAAAAGCTGGTCAGAAAAAAGCTGAACCAAACATGCCCGCGGTGTGTTTGGTTCAGCTTTTTCTGACGAGCTTTTCGAAGAATCTAGCTGTAGGGAGAATCTGGTTGTGGAGAGAATCTGAGTATCGTAGAGATTACGTGCGGAGGAAGATAAATAAGTCCATGGGGTTTAGGATGCATAAAGTGACAGTTTCTTACTATCGTAACTACTCGAACGATTTTGTGTTCATGTTGATTTTGGACGGGTTTGACTAAAGTGATTCTTATAAAGGCGGGCTGAAAAATTAGGTATTTGACAGTCTACAACAGCTTCTGGTGGCCAGAAGCCGAAAAAACTAAAACAAACAGGGCATTTGTACTCCATGGCCTCTTAAGGCATTATCAAATCAATATATTCAGGTGGGGTTCCATGAATTCATGTCCTCATTAAAGCTTTTTAGAAAAAAGCTTTCCAAACAGGCCAACAGTTTGAGGCAGGGACGCAGGGTGCAGCTATTGGCAGCACAACCAATCACAAACGCATGACATTTAGCTTATTCATGGCATTGTACAAGCTAACGGGTCTCTTGAGAGATCTCTAAGAGAATTAGTTGAAAATTACAAGAGGCGCGAAGAACCTGTCTCTATACGACTCTCCATATATATTGTCTATTAACTATATTTATGATTCAAATACTCAGGATTGTATCACACAGACTCTTAGTTGTCTCTTATACTTAAAAAAATCAATCCAGGGTCTCTAGATTGTGCGTGACCTTATTAAGTCGTCTGAGAGCTGGGCTCTGCGCTAAATGTCATGTCCCTAGATTTAATACAGTGATATGGCTGCATGTGATGATGTCCTTTACTCCTAAAGGCTTAAGCAATAACAACCATTTTCCATGACTAGTATATAGGCCCTCTTTGGTAGGCCTCCTCTAACACCTCCCTTGAAAAGAATCTCCTAAAGGGGAAGTTTTTTTATGGTCTCTTTCTAAAAAATAGAGAAGCTCATCCAAAAAAGAAATAGGAGCCGGAAGCCTGAAAAAACAGCTTCTACGACTTCTCTCTCATGTTTTCCTTTTCCTTGGGCCCCGTCACAGAAGAAGTTACAAGAGGAGCTGTATTTTCAACCAAATATGAAGCTCTTTCTAGAGGTCTTTCTGAAAATAAGAAGGGAGTTATTTTCCAAACAAGACAGCGCCAGAGTTTGTAAAATGATGGCCCGTAGATCGTTTTAGATCATCATCTTCCACCGGTTACTGTTCGTTCTCTCCTAGTATTAGTTACTCCCCCGGTCTCAAATTAGTATTCGTTTTAGTTCTTGATTTTTATGTCTATATTCAAATAAATGATGATTCTAGATATGTATATAAAACACATACAGTAATTATTGAATGAATATATTAAAAAGGTAAAACAAATTTTAATTTTGTCGGGTGCCGTAATTAGGGGTACTTCAAGACTCCTAAACGCGGCCGAAAAACATCTTCGGAACAAACCATACGCGGCTGATAAAGCACGGTTCAAGTTAAGGCCACGCTTACCGAGGGACGCGACCTCATCCGAGCCCAGCCTCGGGCGGGAACAGAAGTCCCGAACGGATTCACGCCTCGCCCGAGGATCCCCTCAGGCGATGAGCGCACCCTCGGCTCGCCTGAAGCCTAGCTTGGACAGACTTTGTCGTGCAGCGACCTTGGCCAAATCGCCTTACCAGCCGACCGTATCACATGCGTATTTAATGCGGGGATCGTCTGACACCTTATCGTGACACGCGTGCCTCAGTCGGCAAGGTCGAAGTGACCGCAGTCACTTCGCCCCTTTACTGACCGATCTGACAGGAAAACAGCGTTGTTCACCCCGCTCCGGCTACCGTGCCAATTAAGTCACGATCTCCCACGAGTTTGGCCTCGGGTGCAACAGGGGGCACCGCCTCGCCCGACCTCAGGCCTCGGCCCCGCCTCGGCCTCGAAAGAAGATCTCTGCCTCGCCCGACCTCAGGTCTCGGCCTCGGCCTCGGCCTCGGAAGAAGATCTCCGCCTCGCCCGACCCCAGGCCTCGGCCTCGGGAGGAGTCACAACCCCGCCTGAGCCCAGCCTCGGCCTCAGAGGAAGTCTCTGCCTCGCCCGACCTGGGCCTCGGACCGACTACGCTACAGGGGAGGCATCATTACCATATTCCTAGCTAGCTGCCTCAGGCTATGAAGGAACAAGACCGGTGTCCCATCTAAGGTTACTCCGGTAACAGATAATGATGGTTCCCCGCGTGCGCCCATGACGTCGGATTGCTCTCAACCTCCTACGGAAGCAAGACAACGTCAGCAGGATCCATGCCACGCCGACAGCTATGCTTCTACAGGGCTCAATACACTTCTCTGATGGCCACGTTAGCTCATGTATAGGGCTCAAGGCGCTTCTCCGATGGCCATGTTAGCTCGCAGCTACACCCATTGTACAGTTGGGCATCTCCTTGTATCTATAAAAGGGGATGTCCAATGCCTTCCTAAGGCACGTCACGATGTCGTGAACACTGGTGGCGGACACACGTTCACGGGGCGGACACACGTTGCAACACCCACAACGTTGGTCGCTCTCGCCCTCGCGCGACGCTTGTAACCCCTACTACAAGCACCTCGGTGCGAGATAACATAAGCCTCATTTCCCTCTTGTGTTCCATCTTGCATCAACCCATCTGGGCAAAGACACGCAGCAACAAATTTACTAGTCGGTTGACGGTCCTCGCGGGTCCGAAACGCCGACAGTTGGCGCGCAATGTAGGGGCTCGCTGCGTGTTAACGAACACTTTCCCGTTGAGTTCCAGATGGGTAGCCTCCAGCATCCTCTTCAGTCGGGGATGCTGCTCCGCTTCGGGAGTCTCGAGTTCATGTCCCTCGACGGCAGCTACGACATGGTACTCCTCCCCTCGCAGCGCGATAGCAACAATGACAGTCGGCTCGCCCGGCAGCGGCGAACTCGACGACGACTTCCCACCGTGGCAGAAGAGGAACACCCGGGCTTGCCCGCCACCCTCCTCGCCGGAGGAGGAGGAGACGGGGCAACCGTGGCCACGCAGGAGGCGGCACCTCGTCGGCTGTCGGGCCAGAGCGAGTCGACGACGCCGGCACCCCTGCGGGGGCCATGTCGTGTGTTGTCCTCGCACCTGAGACAACGACGGGTGTCGCTTCCCCGCAACGTGCCAACCCCAAGCGGACTGATGACGACAGCACCCTCGCAAAGGACTTGCTGGGCGTTAGCCTCGTACCTGAGATAACGGTGCAGTCCGTCCCCGACGCGACTTCGACACCGTCCATCGACCAAGAGGTACCGTCTGTTTTCCGCCCTGTCCCTTTTAGATTCAGCCTTGATCCACCAAGTGACCCCGCTTCGGTGAGCGCTTTTGCAAGGGCATACCCTGACTTTCCAAGGTATCTTATGCGGTCATCTTGGGACCGACTGACGGCCGTCTCAACCTCCGGACCTACGGGTTCCGAGGAAGACGACGACTCCGGCTTCGGTTGGGATTTCTCCGGACTCGGTGATCCTAGTGCCATGCGATACTTCATGTCCGCATGTGACTACTGCCTCTCTGGCTGCTCTGACGATGGCCATAGCCTCGACGACGAGGGTTGCGACCCAAGCCGCGAGTGTTTCCACATCGATCAAGGGGATCACGGCGAGGACAACCACCTCGGCATGCCGCAAGATGACAATGCCCATGTGCCTGCGTCTCGCGTTGACATCCCGCGGGAGCTAGCTGTGGTCCCAGTCCCTGCGGGGGTCAGGACACACAGCTCGAGCAATTCCACAAGATGCAGGCCAAGCTCGATGAAGAAGCGGGGCAGCTTGTGCAGCTCCGACCAAACATCGAGCAGGAGTGGGCAGGCCGAGCACTTGCCGAAGGAGCGCCTCATCAGGCCCAAGACGTCCAGCGCCGAATCGTTGATGATGCCAGGGCAAGGCTGCCCCGGGCCTTCAGCGGGGTCTGCCAGAATCTAGCTGCAGCAGCAATGCTACTCCGCGCGATGCCGGAGCTATCCACCACCGAGGGGCGACGTATCCAGGGCGAACTCAAGGGTCTCCTGGAAAACGCAGCGGTCCGACGAGCCGAGAGCACTGCCTTCCGAAGGCAAGCGTGCCCCTCGGAGCATCGCGCAACATCCTCCTGACTTATGCGGGAGGCCTCGGTCCGCACCGGGCGCGCACGGGATGGGACGCCTGCAGCCCCGGATCGCCTCGGTGACGAGCACCACCGCCGCGACCGACGAGCCCGCCTCGACGAGAAGGTGCGTCGAGGCTACCACCCCAGGCGCGGAGGACGCTACGATACTGAGGAGGACCGGAGCCCCTCGCCTGAACCGCCAGGTCCGAGGGTCTTCAGCCGGGCCATACGACGGGCGCCGTTCCCAGCCTGGTTCCGACTGCGTCGATAACGGAATCCTAAAAACGACGAGGGACCACGTAAGCGGCAAGGCCGACCGAGCCGAGGGACTCCTACGCCTCCAGGATACGGATACCTCACTCATCACCTTCCGCGAAAAGTGACTCACGCTCGAACAAGGGATTCTGCTACCGAACAAGTCTTAACACACGAAACGAGAGGAAAGAAAACGCAGCTTTATAATCCAACGATTAAAATATTTAGGCCACACCGGCCGCGAAAAACATACGCATACTTCAAAGCAAACTGTTCTTGCAGGCTCAGTCAGTGGCAGGGGGAGGAGCGGCACCCTCGGCGTCGTTTCCACCCTCGGCATGATCTGGCGCGGCCCCGGGCGGTGACACAGGCGGAAGGACCTCCACCTCGAAGGAGGAAGCCAGCGCCGCACTTGGACCCTCGACAGTCGCGTCAAGCCTCTGGACCTCGGCTAAGGAAGCCTCCTCATCGTCGGGTAAGCAGTACCCCTCGCTAACCCGCTCCAGATCCATGTCATAGTGGGAAGCGAGCACGGCGAAGGCCCGCCTAACGCCGTGGTGCAGCACCCCGCGGAGTCTGCTGCGCACATGGCCACCCAAGGCCCGCAGATGACTCTGGGGGGAGCTACCCGAGGGGACGCCGTCGAGGCCAAAGGCCTAGCAGAAAGCCGAGATGGCCTCGGACATGGCCACACGCTCGGCCTCCTTCTGCTCAGCCGCCTCGGCAAGCGCCTTGCAGTTCTTCACGGCCTCGTCAAGAGCCTTCCCGAACCCTGCAGACGGCAGGACAACATTCTTCAGACGCAAGGTGAAGAATGGAGACAAAAACAAAGTCACAGAGAGAGCAAAACATACCCTCGGCCCGGGCACGCCGCTATGAGGCCATGCCTCGGGCAGCCCGGACAGACCCGACGACCACGGCCAGACCCTCCGCAAGGGTCCCGGCCCGAGCGGTCGCCTCAGGCCTAGAAAGGGGGGAGCCCCCTCTACGTCAAAACTTTCCTCGGAAAATTTTTTCGCTAAAACGACTTTCATGCCTTTCGACTGCGTCGATAGTGGAGTCCTAATGACGAGCAAGAGAGACCTTGAACGGCAAGGTCGATTGAGCCGAGGGACTCCTACGCCTCCGGGATACGGATACCTCACTCGTCACCTTCCGCGAAAGGTAGCTCACGCTCGGATAAGTGGTTCTGCTACCGACGAACAAGTCCTAATGCTCGAAACAAGAGGAAAGAAGCACAGCTTTATACCCAAATGTTCAGGCCTTTGCAGCCACAAAGAACAAACACACATACTTAGGGTAACAATGGTACCTAGACTCAGATGTCGGCAGCGCCCTCGGCGGTTGTCCCGACCTACGGCAGATGTCTTAGTACTTGAAGCTATTACATCTCGCTCTCAAGAGGGTACCATTACAAATGGGACTCCGGGTCCATTCCCGCAGGAATGAACAACCTCCACACCGGGAGGCCTACGGGATAACAAACTCCAGGTGGCTCGCCAGCGACCACTGCACCAGCAGCGCGACAATGACCTCCGTCTCGGGCGGCTAGACAGTAGCAGCGATGGCCTCAGGGCAAACGCTACTGCCGAAGGGCCCTCGTTCACGTCCCCTCACAAGGGACGAGAACCAGCCATTAAAGCCAAAGAGCCGGAGGCCCCAAGCGCAGGTGGCACCGACGGTCTCGTCGGCGGAAGCAACCACCACTGCGGTGGGAAGCCTCTCCAGTGGCGGTCGCCGCTTCAGCACCGGCGACAGCAGCCGCCTGCGCACGGCGCGACCGTCGCCCTGAGGGAGGACGGACAGCTGCACCCTGGCCAGGCAGCAGCAGTTCACCTTCCCCCGTATGGCTGGAGGACGCCTCCTCCGCACAGCTGGAGGATGCCCCTCTCCCCCGAATGCTGGAGGAAGAAGCGGGTCGCCAGCCCACGCGGAGGCAAGCCCCAACTCGGTGCCCCCCTCCCCAGCCCGGATGATGAACATCCTTGAAGCTAAGGGCGGGGCAGAGGCCGCAACCCGGCTTGCTTCTCCCCACCACAAGGCTGGTGATCATCCTTACGGATGACCATTGGTGAGGGACTGCAGTCGGGCTGCATGATGAAAATCCTTGAAGCCGAGCGGTGACTGAAGAGCGCCAACCCCCACGGGGTCGCACTCCTCGAACAGCAGCAAAAAGAGGGCAACATAGGTGCACCCCATCTGGGGGGCTCGGAAGGTGGAAGGGCGCGATGAATGCGAGAAGTGTGAAGGCATGGCTACTGCCGGGGGATCGGTCCCTTTTTAAAGGCAGATCTCCTCACTCGCACCCCCAAGCGTCACGGGCAAAGTCTCCACCGACGCGTTCTAGGGTTCTCACCCTCCGACACGGGGGCTGGGTCCCACACGTCATGTGAGCTGACCTGAAATGAAAGGAGCCAAACCGCCGTGCACGAAGCATGTAACCGCCCCGCGGTTATAAGCATTCCCCCATCCACGCCGAAACCAGCGGTCGAAAGGGCGGACCGCCACGCGGAGAGCATGCAACCGCACCGCGGTTGTGCACCCTTTCGGCCCCATCGCATCCGACGGACCAGCATGGAGGCCCGGACCCACGTTTCATGTAACCGGCGCAATGGTTACTGCGTGCAAGGAAACCACACCGCCACTCGCGCCAATGTCGCGTCTCCTCGACTGTGGAACTAGTGCCGTGACTCGAGGCATCCCTGCGCGTGACCCAACAGTGCCAATTGAGTGCAACGATCACGGGTCAGTCAGCCGCGGGGAGAGGCGCGATGGTCGAAATGACCAGAGGCGGACCGGCAGTAATTGCAGCAGCAGACGGGCGGAAGCAGCGGTCAAATCACCTACAGGCTCGCATCCTCTCCTGAGACGGCAGGGGAGCCCCCTCCCACGGAGTAAAGACGACGCACCCGTGTTCCATTCCTCGAACGGCTCACGCACGCGCAATAGACGCCCCGCGAATCGCCCGTCCCGTCGCATTAACTCCTTGGCAGGGCAAGCGACACCTCCGGTAGGAGAAGCGGGCGTCGTTTCGTCTACGTCATAATGACCGCGTCAAAAAAAAGGTGTGCCACCTTATTTAAATTCATGTCCTTCTTCATTTCCCTCTCTCTCTTGCCACAGGGACCGGGAAAGGGGGATATTTCGAAAAAGGATCCTTCCCAGCGAAGGAAACGGGCCCCAAGCCCTCCTACTCATCAGGGGTTCGAAGGTTACGCCCTCCGGGGTTCGGCAACCGCCCCAGAGCACGCAGAGTCAGGGATGACCCTGGGTACGTCTGTTACATGGCCGAGGCTCGGGCTACGCTCCCGAGGTACCCTAGGACATTTCCGAGACCAGCGGAAACGATTTTGTAACGGAATCCCACTGGAGGGAGGCATCGAGCCCTCGGACCCTATCGAATGGGCCCGGTCCGGCAAATCACCTGCAGGTACTTTTGGAGCGCGCCTCTGGGCCACTAGCCGACCCTTATCGAACGGGGCTCGGGCGTCCACTCGGATCACCCGCTAGCAACTCACTGGAAACACCATGTTCGATGCCCCCCGAGGGTAACATGGTGCTTCCCCCTTCCTCCTTGCGGAAAGGCGACGAAGGGGCGTACAATAAAAGTCGAGACGGTCTTTGATCGTCCTCTCGCTCCGTGCAGAGGCTCGGGGGCTGCTCTCGCACCAGGCTACGGCCGAACTGTTGACCACGTCAACAAACCTACGTGAAAACTCTAAGCCTAACCGTGCACCCGGGCCACGGTCAGGCCGCATGAGGGAACAACAAGGCCGACCGAGGCATCGCAAAAGATTAAGACCTCAGAGGAGTCAAACCACTCCTCCGAGGCCTCGGGGGCTACACCCGGCGGGTGCGCTCGCGCGCACCCACCGGAACAAAATATGACCGAGAAGGGCCGGTCCCCTTGCAAAAATCCGGCAGAACCTCCAAGCGAGTGCCCGCACTCCCTTCGAGGCTCGGGGGCTACTGTCGGGTGCCGTAATTAGGGGTACCCCCAAGACTCCTAAACGCGGCTGAAAAACATCTTCGGAACAAACCATACGCGGCTGATAAAGCGCGGTTCAAGTCAAGGCCACGCCTATCGAGGGACGCGACCTCATCCGATCCCAGCCTCGGGCGGGAACAGAAGTCCCGGACGGATTCACGCCTCGCCCGAGGATCCCCTCAGGCGATGAGCGCACCCTCGGCTCGCCTAAAGCCTAGCTTGGACAGACTTTGTCGTGCAGCGACCTTGGCCAAATCGCCTTACCAGTCAACCGTATCGCATGCGCATTTAATGCGGGGATCGCCTGACACCTTATCGTGACACGTGTGCCTCAGTTGGCAAGGTCGAAGTGACCGCAGTCACTTCGCCCATTTACTGACCGATCTGACAGGAAAATAGCGTCGTTCACCCCGCTCCGGCTACCGTGCCAGCCACCAGAATAAAACTAAGTCACAATCTCCCACGAGTTTGGCCTCGGGTGCAACAGGGGACACCGCCTCGCCCGACCTCAGGCCTCGGCCTAGGCCTCGGCCTCGGAAGAAGATCTCCGCCTCGCCCGACCTCAGGCCTCGGCCTCGGTCTCGGCCTCGGGAGGAGTCACAACCCCGGCCGAGCCCAGCCTCGGCCTCAGGGGAAGTCTCCGCCTCGCCCGACCTGGGCCTCGGACCGACTACGCTACAGGGGAGGCATCATTACCCTATTCCTAGCTAGCTGCCTCAGGCTATGAAGGAACAAGACCGGTGTCCCATCTAAGGTTACTCTGGTAACAGGTAATGATGGTTCCCCGCGTGTGCCCATGATGTCGGATTGCTCTCAACCTCCTACGGAAGCAAGACAACGTCAGCAGGATCTATGCCACGCCGACAGCTGTGCTTCTACAGGGCTCAATACACTTCTCCGACGGCCACGTTAGCTCGTGTACAGGGCTCAAGGCGCTTCTCCGACGGCCACGTTAGCTCGCAGCTACACCCATTGTACAGCTGGGCATCTTCTTGTATCTATAAAAGGGGATGTCCAGGGCCTTCCTAAGGAACGTCGCGACGTCGTGAACACAGGTGGCGGACACACGTTCACGGGGCGGACACACGTTGCAACACCCACAACGTTGGTCGCTCTCGCCCTCGCGCGACGCTTGTAACCTCTACTACAATCACCCGGTGCGAGATAACATAAGCCTCATTTCTCTCTTGTGTTCTATCTTGCATCAACCCATCTGGACAGGGATACGCAGCAACAAATTTACTGGTCGGTTGACGGTCCTCGCGGGTCTGAAACGCCGACAATTTTGAAACATATAAAAGAAGGCCGGACGGCTAGTTAGGTTGGACAATTTCTGACCGTTGCTCTGGCAAATATCAACGGATGATGCATGCATATCTGTGAGCCCAATTGATCTGACTGAACCTGGTAACTTTGAGTTTTTGACTACGCAATTCTTCCACTTCTCTTCTGTTTTTTCCCTATTATTCTTTCTTTTTTTCCCTTCTGCCTCTTCGTGACGGTGAAAATTGTAGGAGTGCTGGAGAGCTAGGATCGGCTAGGCTCGCCGCAGCTAGTAAGTAACGAGTCGAGTCGAGTCAACGAGTCTAGCTATAAATGTGAAATCGTTCTCTAAATTGCAAAGCCTTTTGATTGAGTGAAACTTTGATCATTAATTTATTTCAAAATATAACATAAAAATACAAATTGAGTATCATATTAAAGTACATTTAAAAATAAATTCAAGTATATAACATGCATACACTAATTATATATTTTTTGCCGAATTGTTGGTCAAAGTTTATAAATGTTGACTTTTATAAAAACATGCATGTCTTATTTTATGGAATGAAGGGAGTAATATAAAATCTCAAAAATAATTTGAGTAACATAAATTAGTAAAAAAGTATACTACTAATAGAAAATAGATTAATTATATATAGTAATCTCAAATAACATAATCTAATCATTTATTTGGTACTAGCATTATAGGATTAGAATTTTATGTAATAAATTGTTGTTAAGTCAAGCCACGAGCCAGTTCGCGAGCAACAACAAGCTGAGCCGAGATGGCTCACTCTTTTCTCGAGCCAAAAAAACAGGTTTAACTTGGGCTCGTTCTAAACATCGAGTCGCCGCGAGCCAAGCTAACTCGTCGAGCTCGAGCTTTTTTTTCAAGCCTAATCCTGCCCTTGACAAAATTAAACTCTAGATCATGTTCCCACTTCTCAACATCATAAAAAACTACAAGCTAGCCGAGTTCATAAATTTTTTATTATACGGGTCACCTTTAAAAATAGTCGACACACAAATAAACTTATAATTTTTAAATGACATCTGACGAATAAGAGTCTGTTTGACAGGACTTCGGGTATGGCTTTTTTCTAAAAAAAAGGTAGAACCTTGCCAAACACTTTTTTAAATATCTTACTGCAAAAAGCATCTAAAAATCAGAGTCATTTTTGTACTACAGAGAAGAAACCACAAACAATAGCTTCAACGACTCCGGCTTTAACACTTTAATATAGAAATTACTCTGGCTTTAACACTTTAATATAGAAATTACTCTGGCTTTAACACTTTAATATAGAAATTACTCTGACTCTAAGATAAGTCGTTTTTGTCAAATGATTTGTAAAATGGCTTCAACTCTTATAAAAAACTACTTTTTAGGAAAAGCTAGAGTTAGGACTATTTTTCGGCAAAGCCGACCCTAAATATTATACTGACACTCTCGACGAGCTATAAAACTCTAGAATTGGTAAATAATTTGTTT
This sequence comes from Zea mays, assembly GCF_902167145.1. Classification (NCBI taxonomy): domain Eukaryota; kingdom Viridiplantae; phylum Streptophyta; class Magnoliopsida; order Poales; family Poaceae; genus Zea; species Zea mays. The sequence goes on along the minus strand of NC_050099.1, from coordinate 37,275,881 downwards.
GGTATATGTATGTAGCTTAAATATACATATTATTTTATCAAATTTACAACATCCGTATATATAAACATTCATGATATCTATATACTATACTATAGTAATTTTTTTGCAAATGATATATCTATAATAGATATCTATATTTGTTTTTAATATTTAATATACTCTCTGCACCATCTTGGTTTCTACGTATAGATTTAATCTAGATTCATTGATAGCAGCACTCTTTTTCTTAATTTAATTTGTTACCACATACATGTTATATGGATTCTTTATAGAGATCAGCTTACTATGTATTGCGACTGCTTTTTTTACGCCCCGTTTGGATCATTGAAATTGAATTCCATTCTAATAATAATAATTTAAGCATATATTAATTAAGCTAATTTCATTTTATGTAAAATATATTTGTATACTATTATTAGCAAGATGCCGGAGATATTTATGTGCTACATTTTTACTATAGAGAAGTGAGACGAAGAGTGTCACGTAAGTTACAGAGTAGAAATAAATTCTACTAATGTATAAAATCATTTCCCATCCTCCACCCCATGAATTTGATATAGACTTATATCTGAACTTTGGAAAGTGGTGGAATGTCAAATTCCAAACTAAATAAGTTACTTTATTGAGTGAATTCCAATTCCTATAAAATGAAGGGATCCAAACGGCCCGTATGAAAGTTGCAGCTGCTCTCAGATCTACGAACGACGGTTGCTAGAAACCATGACACACGTGGCTCCGCATGAGGGGTACCCGTCCAAGCTCAACACGGGGCAGGTTGGCCCGGGCTGGCTGGTCCGGCACGAGGGTACCAGTCCAAGCTCAACACGGGGCTAGGTCGGTCTGCGGGCTGGTTGACGCGGTCCACACGGTTATTCGTACACGAGCTAAACCAGGTCGGGTCTGGACCCGTAAACAAAAAAACACTCCAAAATCCAGAATTTAAAGGTAATATTCAAATTCATTTTAAATTAAATTAATTATATTTATAATTTTATATACATACTTAGACAAAGAATTTTAGATATACATATCATAATTTAGAATGATCTTATGTAATAACAAAATCATCAGTATTGTAGCTAAAAACAGACTGATCGTTACGAAACCAGTCCCTTAAGTGGGCCGTTACCGTGCCTACCTTTTAACCGACCCGGCCTCGTGCCTACACCGCGGGCCAGACGGCCGGCCCAAGCCTGACACGTCTACTGGGCCGGGCCGGTTTGAGCACACTTCTAGTCGGGCCGAGTCACGGGCCCACTCTCGTGCCGCCCTATTTGGACATGTGTATTTGGACCGGTGGAAAATGACATATTTTATTATTTTTAAATAAATTCCGAAATCAAAATATTTTAGAAAAAACAAGATGAGTATTTAAGCTCTAAAAGATATTATGAAGAGTCTAAAAATTTATGTACATTTTTTGAAATATTAAGAAACAATGGAAACAACATGAAAAACATAGTACACTTACAGAAAAGTGAAAAATAGTTCCAAGCGAATGCTATAAAACTTCCCCGGAAGAGTTTAGAGGTAGTGATGAATGATGAGCATAAATGAGTGTTTACGCACAGTATAAAAGATTTTAGAAAGCTTAAAAGAAAAGATTTAAGAACAAGAAAGGCAGATTTAATGAAAAACAAGTAGAGCCGGCCATGACGGAGAGAATCTTTGTATTATCTCTATTTTTATTTATTTAACGCCGCCTAGTGCAAGATAATACTAAAGATGTTTTGAAAACTTTACATACAACACATAGTCGATCATTCAATGAATAAACATCTTTTATCGCCAAAAGCTCATCAGATTAATTTACACAAATTTAGAAACCACAGTTTCTATAACCAAATTTGCGCAAACTTAGACTAATCTTAAAAAGTTTTATATAAATATTAAAATCATTTATCTCATTTATTGTTTTCTATATATACGTTGTATATGCTTGCATATATCTATATCTATATAGATAATTAAATGTATAATAAGCTACTAGTGCATTACTACTCCACAACGATCTGTTCCGGTTCCAGCATGATCTCATTGGTTGTCTTGTTGATGAGCTCCCACGCGCTCCGGACGTGCCTCTCCTCCTGCAGCGACGAACCGACGGCGAACCGCAGCACGAACCTGCCGCCTACCACCGTGTGCGCCAGGTACGCCTTCCCGGTCCTGTTGAGGCGCTCCATGAGCTCACGGTTGACCTCGTCGGCGTCCTCCTCCGTCATGCCACCACGGGGCTTGATCCTGAAGCACACGAGAGCGAAGTTCCTCGGAACCACGACCTCGAACCGGTCGTCAGCGCGTACGGCGTCCTCGAACATCTTGGCCATGGCGACGTCACTCCGGATGTGCTCCTGCAGCTTGGAGGCGCCGTAGGTGCGCATGACCATCCAGAGCTTGAGCCCCCGGAAGCGGCGGCCGACGCCGACCTGCATGTCCTTGAGGTCGGTGACGTTGCCGGACTCGCTGGCGTCGTTCTTGAGGTACTCCGGGTTGGTCTCCAGCGAGCCGGTGAGCCGGTGCGTGTCGCGCACCCACAGGCACGTGCAGTCCAGGCACGTCATGAGCCACTTGTGCGGGCTCATGCTGATGGAGTCCACGCGCTCCACGCCGTCGAGGTGGTGCCGGAACTCAGGGCAGATGCACGCGCTGCCAGCGTACGCGGCGTCGATGTGGACCCACGCGTTGAACACGGCGGCGGCATCGGCAATGGCTCGCACAGGGTCGACGGCGTTGGACGACGTGGTGCCGACCGTGGCGCAGACGTAGGTCGGCACGAGGCCGGCGTCGACGTCGGCCTGCATGACCTCGAGCAGCCTCGCCGGGTCGAGGCCGTAGTCCGTCTCCGGGCCGGTGGGGATGCAGCGGATGTTGGCGGGGTCGAAGCCGGCGAGGCGGCACGCCTTGAAGAAGGTGGAGTGCGTCTGGTCCGCGGCGTACACGGCCAAGCGCGGCAGCTGGGACACGCCGTGTGAGCCGCTCCGACGCAGCGCGGCGTCACGCGCCGCGACGAGCGTGACGAGCATGGCTTCGCTGGTGGTGGCGAGGATGACGCCGCCGCCGGAGCCACGCGCAGCCCCGCCGGTGCGGTTCATGAAGCTGGGCGGCAGGCGCAGAAGCTGCGCGAGCCAGTCGAGCGCGAGGACCTCCATCTCGGTGGCGGCGGGCGCGGCTTGCCACGTGAAGCCGACGGTGTTCATGGCAGAGGCGATGAGGTCGCCGGCGATGGTCGCAGCGCTGTTGGTGGACGGGAAGAAGGCGAAGAAGTTGGGGCTGGCCCAGTGGGTCATGCCGGGGACGACGGAGGCGGTGAGCTCCTTCATGGTGACGTCGAACGGGGCGGAGGACGTGGGTGGCGCGGACTGCAGCTCGTTCCGTAGGTACCCCGGCTTGACGTCGGGCAGCACGGGCAGTGACTCGACGGACTTGTAGTAGTCGGAGATGAAGTCGACGGCCTTGTGGAGGTAGGAGCGGACGTCGTCCGGGTTCAGCGGCTGGAAGCCGGAGCAGGCGTTGTCGCCCAAGGCGGACATGGCGGCAGGGTTGGTGTCCAAGCTGCCCATTCTAGCTTGTTAGGAACTTTGTTAAGATCGATTGAGCAAGTAGTGGTCGGTCAGTGGAAGAAATGAAGAATTCGAAGATGATGGAGGAGGCAGGCGAGAGCTGGTTAGTTGATGAGAAGCTGGGCAGCTAGGGTTTGGCTATATAGGGGTGCGGGCCGGGAGGGAAGTGAAGCGGCGTGGAGAAGCAGGCGTTGCACGGGTCGTGGACGTGGATATCGGAGGTAGGTGAGGACGATCGAAGCTGCAGATGAAGCGAGTCGACCTCGTTAGCACGAAAGCTAGGAGTCAGGCGGTCATGACATCTTTGCATGAGCGCTGTCATAGTGACAGCTCCGCCAATACTAATAAGACCGTGTTTCATTGCATGTGGATCGCAAGAGATTTAATTTTAAATATCAAGAGATTTAATCTTCTTCAACCCGGCCACTTGCAACTGAACAAGCTTTAAGGAGGTGTTTGGTTCTCCTAATTAAATCTCTTTCCATGTGTCACATCATATATTTAAATATTAATTATAAGTAATACTTAATTATGTTTATTAAATTTATCTCGTATTTAATCTTTATCTATCTAATTAGTTTTATAATTAGATGATATTTATTACTCATAATTGTCATTCAAACATTCGATGTGACACGATAACGATGACTCTAGCGATGTGAGCAAACGATCTCATCTCAACATAGAGGGTGATTATAGCTTCACATCACCAAATAGTATCAACACGCCCTAGCAGTCGTGATTGGTTAAGAGTGCAACACAATGGTAAGGGCTAGCAACAGGTTAGGGTGAGTCCCTCACCATGGAGAAGAGCATAATGAACATGCTCTGTAAGGCCAGCGAGAAGTAAAGTCAATCACAACTTTATGAGTACTTCACCCGCATGGATGATGACATTAAAAAGGCCCATAAATTGACCTAAAAATTGATCAATCAATGAGGGAAAAAATATAGAAGAGGTAATGGAGGAGGATGTTTGTTTATGCCTTTTTCAGCTTCTGGCCACCAGAAGCTACTGCAGACTGTCAAACACCTATCTTTTTAGCTCGTTTCTATGAGAATCACTTTAGTCAAAACTGTCTAAAATAAACATGAACACATAATTCCATCTCATAAAAGGATATTTCTTGTCTTTTACAACACATTCTAAGAGATTTCGTCCTCTATATCTTCTTTATCTTCAACAATATCCTCTAAATTCGGTCCTCTTGTTGGGGCGAAGGCAAATACGCTACCCTTCGCTCCAGGCCTTCGTCACCTCGCTGCACCAACGGAGGCAAGATGACCGTCGCGGCCCACCCTTCATCCTCCTCACTGCAAGACGAAGGCCTACGACGAAGTCTCTCCATCCCGCGCCCTCACCCGACCTGGAGGCCCACGTGGGATTCGACCCACTGTAACAGGCCCCGCACGGAGAAGCGTGTTACGGGCCTGATTTGTAATAGCTTTTCTGTAATGACAGTCTGTAACCCTCCCTTATAGGAATATTCTGGGGATAGTCCAGGTGCCTGAGTGCATAAATGTCCTTACATTGGGACGTTGGGCACTCGGACACCTATAAATACCCCTGTACAGTGCCCTTGAGAGGCTGGATTAACAGAGCAATTGCCATCTCGAGTTAAACCTTGCTTGCACTCTTTCCACTCCCCCATTGGATCAACTTGCCCAGGAGAGAAAGTTCCAACATTTGGTGCCCACCGTTCGTGCTACGAACAAACCACCCGCGATGGCACCCAAGAGAGCTAGTTCGAAGGCAGCCCCATCCGTCGACGAAGCAGCGAAGGCAGCACTGCTAGCCGAGAAAAAGGGCAAGGCCCTCGCAGACAACACCCACCAAGAAGCTTGCGAAGACGACGCACTCAGCAAGAGACAGCGCAACGATCAACCCACTCCCGAAGGCACCCTCCGCACCTGCAGCTCCAGAGGACAACCACAAGCACCACCCCCAGGCTTCGCTCCACTAGAGGGCGAGGACGCAACAGAGGACGGCAAAGTCATCGGCGTCTCAGCAGAAGAACAGCTACAGCTACACGCCCTGGGCATCAAGAACCGCAACCTCCAAAAGCAGAAAGAAATTCTCGACGCCAAGCGCCAACGTGTCTCCGCACAAGCCAAGGTGCGCCAGATGATACGAGACGAGGAGCAGAGGGCTCAGGAACTCGAGCAAGAGATTGTGCTCATGCAGCGCGAAGGCCAACACGATCTGCAACACGACCCGCCCCTCCAACAGCGTGCGCCAGCCAGAGACTTATTCATTCCCCAGCGTGGACCCTTCATCCCGCACGCCGCAGCTTTCCAAGGCATCAACTACCTTGATGAGCGAAGCCCCCTGGCGCCGCAACTCCAAGTGTCACCATGGCCTGCCAACTTCAGGGCAGGGACCTACCCCAAATACAACGGCAGCACCGACCCAGCACAATACATCATGAGCTATCAAGTCGCAGTCGCATCATCCAGAAGGGGACGACGCCACAATGGCCAAATCCTTCATCATCGCCCTCGAGGGTCCGGCCTTGACCTGGTACACCCGGTTGCCCCCACTATCCATCGACTCCTGGAGAAGTCTCCGAGACAAGTTTCTGCTTAACTTCCAACGGTACCACATAGACACCGATGCCTTGGCCGAGCTGTCACTCTGCAAACAGTAAGAGAAGGAAACCCTACGGAAGTACTACCGCAAGTTCCTGACTCTCAAGTCACAACTGCCTTCGGTTGACGACCAAATTGCCATACACTATGCCATCAGTGGCCTTCGGGCTGGCGTCCTATACAGTCACTGCATCAGGGACCCACCCAAAAACCTCCAAGAGCTCTATCAGTTGTTTGAGAAGTATGTCAGATCCGAAGAGCTCCATCAGCGCAAGGTTGAGTCTCAGAGAAAGCCCAAGGACCCTCTGCAGTCCAGCCAAACCTGGACAAGGCCTTCGTAGTCAGACTCCGGTCAGGACAATCGCAGTCAGTAGCAGGTGCATAACATAGCCAACCAGCACCCCGCCAGCGAGGCCGCTCGCTGTCAAGATTATCCCCCCAGGGCCGCGGCAATGGCACGCGTGGCCGGGGCCGGGGACGGGCGCAGCAACCGCGCAGATATTACTGCCTGTTTCACGGCGAAGACTGCGCGCACCCAACGAGGGATTTCCCGGAAACGAAGGCCACCAGGGACAGGATGTCTCGGGCACAACCCGCCGACAACCAAAGAGTTGTCGCGCACACATATCAACACCACCACCCACAACCATACAACCACGGCCACGCCCAGCATCTACCCAACCACGCATATCAGCACCACCAGGAGGTACAAGTCGTACCACCCCCACTCCCGCCTCCGCATCAACCAAACCTACACCACCAAAATCACCCCAAGCACCAAAACAAGAAGACTTCGCCGATCAGCCGTATCGTGGAGTCATTCACATGATCACTGGAGGGTCCAGCGTCGACTTCGTCACGAAGCGGCAAAAGAGGGATCACTACCGAAGCGTCAACCACGTCGCCATCACCGGCCCAGTCGTGCAAACGAAGTGGTCACATGTGCCACTAACCTTCGACGCCAGAGATGTTGATTTGCGCAGCGCACCCCACATCGACGCCATGGTAATCAACTGCAGTGTGGCAGGCTAGGACCTGCACAAAGTCCTCGTTGACAACGGCAGCCAGGCAGACATCATCTTCCTCCACACCTTCGACCGCATGGGCATCAGCCACAGCTTACTCAAGCCTTCGGACAATCCCCTATATGGCATCGGCGGCAAGGGCACCTTCCCTGTGGGCAAGATATAGCTACCCCTATCCTTCGGCGTAGCATCCAATGCGTGAAGCGAACAGGTCACCTTTGACATCTCGACATGGTATATCCCTATAACACCATAATGGGTCGGGGATCTATCAATAAATTTGAAGCGGCCATTCACGGATTATACCTCTACATGAAAATTCTGGGTCCGTAAGGCGCAATAACGGTTTACGGTAACCAGCAGACTGCGTGTAACATTGAGAGAGACTTTGTTCCAGGTCAACGGAACATACACTGCCTTACGACGCAGCGCGAAGTCTCCGAGGCTACCCGCCCAGCCGCCAACGAACATGAAAAGGCACAGTTGCAGAGCAACGACGGAATGAAGACAGTTCCCCTCGACCCGGCGACGCCCAAGCAAACAGTCATTATAAGCGAAGACCTGACTTCACAAGACGAGGAGAAACTCATCTCCTGTCTCTCCAGAAATAAGGACGTCTTCGCCTGGTCTGCCCTCGACCTGGTCGGAGTCAGTTGCACCGTCATCGAGCACAGTCTGGGCATCGACCCTTTGGTGCGCCCAAAGAAGCAGCGGTTGCACAAAATGTCCGATGAAAAAACAGAAGCCGCCAAAGCCGAAGTACACTGCCTGCTGGAGGCCAATTTCATCGAATCAGTCGCCTACCCTACGTGGCTCGCCAATGTAGTCATGGTGCAAAAGAAAAGCGGCAAGTGGCGGATGTGCATCGATTTCACCAGCCTCAATAAGGCCTGCCCCAAGGATAATTTCCCGCTGCCACGAATCGACAAGATAGTCGATAGTGCAGCCGGATGCGAAGTAATGTCACTTCTCGACTGCTTCTCCGGCTACCACCAAATATACATGAAGGAGGAAGACAAGGCCAGTACCAGTTTCATCACACCCTTCGGCACGTACTGCTTCATCAGGATGCCGGAGGGACTCAAGAACGCTGGGTCAACCTTCTCTCGCCTCACCAAGACGATGCTCGAGAGCCAAGTAGGCCGGAACATTTTCACGTATGTGGACGACATCGTCGTCGCCAACAAAAATAAAGAGGATCACCTGGCCGACCTCGCAGAGACGTTCGTAAATATGCGGGACGCACGACTTCGCCTCAACCCCGAGAAGTGTGTCTTCGGAGTTCGCCAGGGGAATATACTGGGCTACCTGGTGTCGCACCGCGGGATCAAGGCCAACTCGACCAAGATTCAAGCAATCACCAACATGACACCCCCGCAGTCAACCAGGGACGTCCAGCGTTTGGTAGGCAGATTAGCCGCTCTGAATAGATTCATCTCCAAGTCTGCAGAGCGGAGTCTACCTTTCCTCAAGACACTGCATGGCGCGAAAGACTTCGCGTGGGGAACAGAACAGGCGGCAGCCTTCGCATCACTCAAGTAGCACATGTCAGACTTGGCCATTCTCACCAGTCCAGACCCCTCGCTGCCTCTGCTGCTCTACATCGCCGCCTCGCCATATGCAGTCAGCGCAGCCCTAGTCCAAGAGCAAGACAGGGAAGGCACGACCCGACAGTGTCCACTCTACTACGTTTCTGAGGTCCTCACGGCCTCCAAGTGCAACATGACCGAACTGGAAAAAATCTCCTACGCAGTCATCATGGCATCGCGCAAGCTGCGCCACTACTTCGAGGCATTCAAGGTGCGGGTCACTTTGGACAGGGGACTGGGAGAACTGTTCCGCAACCCGGAGGCGTCCGTCCGAATCACCAAATGGGCAGTCGAGCTCTCCGGCTACCATATTACCTTCGAACCCAGGACAACAATCAAGTCGTAGGTCCTGGCAGACTTCATCGTTGACTGGACAGGGCCAACAAGGCAGCAAGACGAGCCTATAGAGAAGGTGTGGACCATACACTGCGACGGTGCATGGTGCCATGCGGGGGCAGGCACAGCTGCAATTATCACGTCACCAACAGGCGTCAAGCACAGAAATGCAGCGCGCCTCAGCTTTGCTCTGGAGTCCGATAGATGCACCAACAACATAGCAGAATACGAAGCTCTCATCCTGGGCCTTTGCAAGCTAAGAGCGCTTGGTGTCACCACCTGCATAATCAAGACAGATTCCAAAGTGGTTGCTGGCCAGGTCGAAAAAGAATATTCAGCAAAAGACCTCGCACTCATGCAGTATCTCACGGCTGTTCGCAGTCTTGAGAAATAATTCAAAGGCTTCACCTTGCAGCATGTGGACCGTGCCAGGAACGAAGAGGACGACGCGTTGGCTAAGGCAGCGGACAGAGGCGAAGCCCTGCCCTCCGACGTGTTCTACCATGTCATTGGCACACCAGTCATCCGCAGTCCAGAGGGTCTACAAGTAACCAATGACACCGAGGGCCATCGCATCGTCAACCTCATCATGAATGAAGATTGGCGGGCCCCAATAACCTTGTTCCTGCAAGGATATTACCACCCAAGTGACGTCAACGAGGCCAAGCGCCTCAAGCACCAAAGCCGGGACTTCGTACATATTGAGAGCCAGCTATACAAGAAGGGGGTCAGTCAACCAATGCTTAAATGCGTAACTGAAACCAAAGGCATTCAAATCCTTCGCAAAGTCCACAGCGGAACTTGCAGCTCCCACTCAGGGCCCAGGGCCCTCGCTGCCAAGGTGATCCATCAAGGATTTTATTGGACCGCAATAATCTGCGCCGCGAATTGAGTCACACGGTCGTGCGAAGCTTGCCAGAAGTTTTCTCCCCGCTCGGGCAACCCTTCGCAGTTCACCAAGCTGATTGCCCACACATGGCCACTTCAACGCTAGGGGCTGGATATCATCGGGCCACTACCTACGGCTCAAGGGAACCTCAAGTTCACCTTCGTCGCCGTCGAATATTTTACCAAGTGGATCAAAGCCAGGGCAGTATCCACAATAACGTCGAAGACTGCCCAGAAGTTCTTCTGGCAAAACATTGTTTGCCGATTCGGAGTCCCGTCCGAGCTCACAGTCAACAATGGCAAACGATTTGATAGCCAGGACTTCAGGGACTTCTGCTTCTCCATCGGCACCAAGCTTGCCTTCGCCTCGGTATACCACCCTCAATCTAACGGCGTCGTCGAGCGTGCCAACGTCAAGATTTTCACTACAATCAAGAAAAGGCTTCTCGACGACAAGAAGGGTAAATGGGCCGACCAGCTACCCGAAGTAGTCTGGGCCCTAAACATGACCGAATGTTGGGCGACCGGATTCACACCTTTTCGTCTACTATATGGATCGGAGGCCATGACGCCGCAAGAGATAAAGCATGGGTCGCCCCGAACAAGCACATCAGTAGTCCCCGACGTAGACGAACCAACGTCCAAAGACCTCATCGACAGAGACTGCGTCTTCGCCCTGCAGGCCCTCAACAAATACCAAGCTCAAACCAAGGCCTGTCGCGACCACGCGGTCGTCCCAAGAGAGTTCAACGAAGGAGACCTCGTACTCGTCCGGACCACCCGGACAGAGTCACGGGGCAAACTGGAGCCGAAGTGGGAGGGTCCATTCATCGTCAAATCGAAGGCGTCCCCCAGCGCGTATAGGCTGACAACGCCATCCGGCAAAGACCTAGAGCATTCCTGGAATATTGACAATCTCCGTAAATTTTTTGTTTAAACCCTCAGGGCCCACGCGCCCTTGTAATCCACCAAACAATACTATTTCGGCCCGCACTCTTTTCCTCCCGGGGGGTGAGGTTTTTAATAAGGCGGAGCCATGTAATATACCTGCAAAAATCCCCCGCAAAAACTCCGACGCAACATGTCGAAAAAGACCGCATCGACGGTCTTCGGCATTCGACCACTCCGAAGTCACCGCGAGAGGCAGCGCAGACTACCCTTGCGTGCGACATTCCGCGCAAAAGTCGCCTAAGGGTGCAGCTAGAATAGCACAACAAGTGTGTTAATCGAAGTCTTTTATTCACAAGACACTCTGTGCAAAAGTCGCCTAAGGGTGCAGCCGGAATAGCACAACAAGTGCGTTAATTGAAGTCTTTTATTCAAAAGACACTCCACGCAAATGTCGCCTAAGGGTGTAGCCGGAATAGCACAATGAAGCGTCTCGGTCCTCTGGGACTCAAATGTGATACAATTACTAGTCCCAGGAGGCTAGTAAACACATTTATACATCAGATAGTTCTAGATCTGCTTAAATGAGACAAACCTATAAAGGTGGCGAACAACTTTAAGAGTTGGTCCACAACTCGGGACATATCATCAGAGTGGGGCTGAAGCAGCCCGATATACGCAGCGAAGCAAATCAGCGGTTCAACAGCCACAGGCAAGGTTGGGAACAGTCGTAACTCTTACCCGATCTCCTTTTTCTGAAAAACAACAAATAAGCAAGGGTGAGTACAAACGTACTCAGCAGCCCACCTTCACCCGCGGAATGGGGAAATCAGATATAATGCATGGAATATGTGGAGCTCAGGATATTTTTGCAGAAACAGCAATATTTTATGCAGGGTTGTTTTGAAAAATATTTTGTATTTTGCAAAGCGCATGTTGGGGACCTTCGGCATCCGAAGGTCCTCAAAAACAGGATTTAATAGTGTTTCTGGAGTATAATGTGTGAACAGGTATCTTCGGACTCAAGTCAGGCATCACAGTAGACCAGAATAATACGAAGGTTGGTGAAGCGCCGAAGGTGTAAGCAGGAAAGCTTCGGCGAGACAGCAGCAGTTGAAACCGACTTAAAGATGAAAAGGCTATTTAGACCTCGACAAATTACTATAGGATTATTATCAAGTGTAAAGGGCATTAATGTAATTTTGTACGGGCTGCGTCCCGTGCCTATAAATAGGTGAACAGTACTCCCGTACTGTTCCCGCTGACTTGGCATTCGCTTTTTGCGTCACGCTTGTACTTTCATCTCATTCCGATTAAAGGTACACTTGTAATTCAACGATATTTCTGTTTATACCTAATAATAATATATAATTGTCCATGTTGTCTTTTATATTCTTTATATTTCATCCTTCGTCATTGTCTAATGAATCTAAGAAGGTACGTCCTTCATAACCTTCGTCCGTAAACCATTATATCCTAAGGGAAATAATGCTTCGGAGGACGAAGGACCTTAACGATTAACATTTTCTATGTTGCCTTGTTCTTAACTCATAGCACTTGAGAACAAGTCCCCAACATTGGCGCCCACCATGGGGTGAACTCACTTCCACTCTGAGTTTTTTGAACACCTTCGGCGATCATAAACCTTCGTTATGGCGCCGAAGAAGCCTTCAGCGACTGGGGCTGCAGCTCTGCAATCACTGGACCACAATCAGGAGACAGTCTCCCTGCGGGAGGCCCGAAGCCAGAAAAGGAAGGCTGTAAGCCCGACACCACCAGAGGACGAGATAGATCAAGAAATCAGAGATATGGAGATGCTTCATCAACAAGTACAGAGGAAGAAAGAAAAGATGGCCAGGCTAGCTGAACTGCAGAGACAGATAGACGAAGCCTCTGAAGAAGTTCGTCATCTTGCCCAGGATGAGCAGCACCGAAGGCCTCAACACCAAGATCTTCATCAGGAGGGTTTTCCCAACGAAGATGACTGGTATGACAATTTCCATCATGGGAATTTCGTTTTTGATGATGCTTCTCCTCTGTCCGCTGAGCTGCAGGCTACACCTTGGCCTCCGTCCTACAAGCCGCCCCAGCTTCCCGTATTCGATGGCCACTCAGACCCGAAGCAGTTTTTGATGAGCTACGAAGCAACAGTATCTTCGTATGGTGGCAATGCTTCAGTCATGGCCAAATCTTTCGTTATGGCTGTCAGGAGTGTTGCTCAAACCTGGTATTCCTCCCTTCGACCAGGAACAATCACTTCATGGCAGAAGCTGAAGGATTTGTTGTTAACTAGCTTCCAAGGATTTCAGACGAAGCCGGTCACTGCTCAGGCTCTGTTCCAGTGCACCCAAGATCACAAAGAATACCTTCAGGCGTATGTCCGAAGGTTCTTGCGTTTGAGGGCACAGGCACCAACGGTGCCCAATGAAATTGTCATTGAGGCCATGATCAAGGGACTTCGATCAGGACCGTCAGCTCAGTACTTCGCTCGGAAGCCTCCTCAAACTTTGGAGAAGCTGCTCCAGAAGATGGACGAGTACATTCGGGCCGATAATGATTTTCGCCAAAGAAGGGAGGAGGCTTTCAGGTTTTCTGAAATGACCAGGGGTTTCGGAGGGAGGTTCTACCCGAGGCACGTGAGATCAATTCATAACTCTACACAAAATGATGATAGAGGAAGCCAACAGCAAAGGCCACAATGTTCCTCATAGGCTTCGGGGCAACAGCAAAGCTCCTTCCGACCACCAGCTACAAGAGGCAGAGGCGCCAGGGGCTTTGGAGGAAGATTTGGCGATCAACCAAGAAGAATCTTTTGCTTATTCTGCGGTGAGAACAAAGGCCATACTACCAGGATGTGCCATGTTACTATTCAGAAGCAAAAGGAAATAGCTGAAGCAGCAGCACAACAAGCTCAGCCGAAGCAGGTCATGCATACAGCTTCGTATCATTCGCCCTACATCCCAGAATATGTGGGCAATCATCCTGCAGTTTCTGTTGCTTCGGCAAGTCAGCCCCAAGCTTCCTGGCAACAGCCTCCGCCTCCACCTCCGTTGCAACAAGGCCAGCAGCCAGAAGGGAGCCAGTATGCTCCACACCAGAGGGACTTCAGAGAGCAGTCCGAAGCTCGTACAGTCAATAGCACTGTGCCAGAGTCAAAGCACATCTATTGACAAATATCCTACCTTAATAGCAATCTTTTTCATTCAGTTTTATTTTCTGTAATAAAGGACATTGTTTAGGTTTCATGTAATTAGTTTCGTTGATTCCTACAAGGAAAATATATTTTCTTCACAGGCATATATTGATTAAAATTCAAAGACTTGGGATGACAAAGACGACCTTCGAACTATCGAAAATTCTTCGAAGCAACAAAAAGTCGTTCTAAAGAACGCAGAGTAAGTTTACCGAAGTCACAAAAAAGTCGTTCCAAAGGGAGCGTAGTGTAAGTTTTCTGCTCCAAAGTCGTTCCAAAGGGAATGCAGAGCATACAGCGAAAAGTCAACGCTGATACCGCCTAAGTAAAAGGCGAAGCGCGAAAAGTCAACGCGAATACCGCTGAAAGTAAAAGGCGAAGAAGCTCCTAAGGGAGGCTTACAGCGAAAAATAAACGCTGATTCCGCTGAAGTAAAAGGCGAAGAAGCTCCTAAGGGAGGCTTATAAAAGATTGTGTTTTATTGCAGGGATGCGTATGTATCTTCGGAGTAAACATCATCTCACATAACATAACATCATCGCATCATTTCGCATAGCATAAGCATCATACATCATTTTGCACATGGCACAAGAGGTGGACACATTATCAATCTACGGAAGAACGCTTTGATAAAAGAGAGAAATCAGTCACAAAAAGATACATCATTGATCTTCGGAAGGGTAGCTTCGGAAAATATTTTTACGAAGCCTGGATATTATTCATCAGAACATTGGATATTGTTGTGACAATGAAAAATTCTTCTTCACGAAGCATGAAAAGAAGGGAAGGTGTTTTTTCGTCAAAGACTCAAAAGCGGTACGTGTAAAGTTTCATGCATCGTAAAGAATTGACTAACAAAAATAGGTATATTACATTTGCGGTTACAAAATGTTACAGTATATTACATTTCAGAAGTTTTCACAAAAATATTTAATCTTCTCTCAAAACGACTTCTGCAGCCTCATTCAGGAGCCGATTGACGACTTCGTCCATAATATCTTCAGCCATCTTTTTAATTTTGTCGTCTCCTTTCGGCTGAGGACCCGAAGACGTTTTAGCAGGATCTGAAGTAAAACAGGATACGGCTACATTGCTATTACAAATCGCAAACAAATTTTAAAGGCTAAAGATTACAACACAATAAAAACTATTAGTTAATACCTAATTGACCTTCGGCCTCTGCGCTCTTTTCAGCAGCCTCAGCTACTTCTCTAGCATCGTGAATGCCCTTTTCACTTCTTCGAATAATTTCTCTGGCCATTTCTCGGCCACCATTATCCCAGATATCGGTACAAAATTTTCCACCAATTATACTAGCTTCGGCCAAAGGATCTCTTGCATCTTCAAAGGACAAAGCAGCTTCGGACTGTGCTAAAATTTTTACATGTTCGCAGCCCTTTTTCTCTAAGATGGTGGCAATCCCTCTGGCACCAGAGAAGGCACATATATCTCCTCGGCTATTTAAAATTTCTTCGAAGGCCTCAGCTTCGTGGTTGATCCACTCGATGGGACCTTCGGGATTGCCTCTCGTAAAGTTTTCTTCGCTTGAAAAGGCGCCAACCCTGGCGAAGCTAGCTTTTAACTTCTTAACACACTCTATAGATTTGTTATAGCATCTCTTTCTGGATGAACGAAGCTCTTCAACAGTTATTTCTAGGTGATCGGCCCATTGGTCGCTGAGTTCTCGCTTTGTTTCTTCAAGTATGCGTTCTTCCTTGGCTTTGGCCAGTTGTTTCCGAAGATCTTCAATTTCCCGCTTCTGAGCTTCAGCTTGACCTTTAAAAGCAGCTTCGTCTTCCTTTATTTTATTTATCAATGAGTGTAATATTTTATCTTTTTCAAGACCTTCGTTCCTCAGTTCAATAACTTCGGAACGAAGGTTGCTCAGGGCTATAGAACACCCTTCGTCTTCAGCATCTTTCTGTGCCCTAAGGGCATTGCTAAGTATCAGGCCCTGCAAAGAGAAATATGTGTGTGTCAATAGGTTTAAACAAACGAAAAATTTTGGACTCAACAAAAAATACAAGGATTTCATTTGTCGCACCTTTAAGCTATTGTAAGCTAGACTGTCGGCCAGATCGTTCTTCGACAGCACCGAAAGCCCGTCTTCTAAAGTTGGGAATCCGAAGCTCCTGCTCATCTCCCGGCAGACAGAAATTTCCTTGCTGTCGGGGAGACAATACAAGAAGTCTTCTTCTCCACTGCCATTGAATATTAACGCCCCCTTTGGATATTTCAGTTTTTGGGCGTAGTGCTGGGCCTCTTGCTCTTCTTTTTCTGATAGTTTTTTCCCCGAAGCATGACGAACAATATAATCACGAACTTTGGGGGATGCTTCGGGGGCAATGACACCGGTTTCTTCAACAAAAGTTGGCTTTGTTATTTTTTCTGCCTCACTTTCCAAAGATTTTATCTTTGCAGGCTCTGAGGGCCCAGCTTCGGCTTCAGTCTCTTGCCCGGGAGCTTTAGAACCAGAAATTTCAGTTGTTGTTTCAGAAATGACAGCAACCCTCTTCGGAGGTGTGCTTGTAGATTTGATCGTTTCCAGTACATCTAGCACATTAGCCATTCTCTTTCTTTTTGGAGTCACTGCTGGCACTTTTTGATTTTTTACTGTCTCAATGTTTGCTGCAGGACTCAAAACTTCTGATGTTTTGGATCCCTCAGTTGCTTCTTTTACCTCTTCCATTTTTTCTGTGGACGGCGTTTCGGCCTTCTCTTTCGTTTCTGATAACAAAATCTTTGTTTGTTCCAATTCTATCTTTGTTGGCACTTCGGCCGTTTCTGCGACTTCTGGCAGCATGGTTGGCTCGGCTGGTTTTTCGGCTTCGGTGGCCGAAGAAGTTTCTCCGGTAAACTCAGGCACCGAAGCTGGTTCAATATAGCGCGGCCGATGTGTAAGGACCTTTAACTTCTTTCTTTTCGGTTCTGGCTCGTTAGGAGCAGTTGCAGCTTCTTCTTTTGCAGAGGTTGTGTTTTTTCTCTTCTGTCTTCGAATGGGATAGCAATAGTCAGGGTAGACAAACCCGATTGCATCAAATACCCGATTCAGCCTCTTCTTTTTTCGGCCTCCGAAGGCTGCTGACATTGCAGTGTCTTCGGCCTTCGAATAAGCCCCAAGCAGTTCATCACTTAAATTTTCAATACTTTTTAACCAGTCGTCATCTGGCTCAACAAACTTATCTCCAAATTTAAAAGTGTACTTCAACCTAATAAGTCCACCTTCGTCGGCCTCTTTTACGGTTTCTTGTGGCATTTCCCATTTCTCCGCGAGCGGCCATACCCTGAAGGCAATATGCTCTTGTACTAAGTCTCTCGTTCCAATGAAAGAGCAGACTGCGCCGAAGGCTCTCTGGCATTCTTCGGCAGCTTCATTCATTTCAACCTTCGGCCTCCGAAGGCCGAAGCTTTGCCAGATAGGGCGCATAATTATACCTTTGATATCTTCTCGTATTGTCAGATCATTCTTCACATAAAACCATTCTGTCATCCAGTCGCCGGGCCATCTCTTTCGAAAGGTTGGTACGGGGCAGCTTGACCCGGACCGAGAAACAAAACTGTAGCAACCAAAGTTATTGTGATACTGTTCTTTACCCCAAGGTTTTGTCTCATATGATAATTCGTGTATATTACAGAAGCTTTTTGCATCAGGCTTCAGACCTTGGCTTCTCACGGCCCACACGAAGATATTCAGCTTTATAATTGCCTCGGGGGTAAGTTGATGGAGATAGATTTCGAATATTTTCAGCACCTCCACAACGAAGCTGCTCAAGGGAAATCGCAGTCCAGCTTTCAAAAAGCTTCGGTACACTACAACTTCATTCTCTTCGGGATGTGGGCAAGTTTTTTCCCCTTCGTCCGCCCTCGCAATGGACAAATCCCGGAAATACCTTCCTCTCATATTAACAAGATGATTTTCTTTGATAGTTGATTTACCATAAACTGAATGGCTTGGTCGCCAGGGACGATCTTCGGAGTCTTCCCCACCACTGTCCACATCATAGCTGTCACTGTCACCAGTGTCCTCAGACAAACCTTCCAGAATCTCATTGGTGATTTTTTCTGTGTTGGTCTTTGACATCGCTATAAGAAACCCCAAATTTTTCTCTTCGTCGAGGCTCAGTTTCGTCTCAGCAGCAGTCTTCTTATCTTCGGACATCTTCGGAGACACTAAAAAACTATTTTCAAAGCCGAAGCTTCAAAACTAAAAGCTTAGCAAATCGTAGTGCACAAGAGCTAAAATTTGAGTGAGCGGAAGCAGTTGGCCAGAGAGCGTGTCAAATGCGTTTGCGGTATGGCCGTATTTATACGCCAAGTGCGTTGAAAATTGAAAGACCCCGCTTGTCAGTGAATGTTGCTATTCTAGCAAAGGGAAGGTGTTTTTTCGGACCTTCGGCGTAAAGCCTTCGTCCAGATCGCAATCTAAATTTATTATTTTGAACAAATTAATATTGCGAGGGGCTACTGTTGGGGACCTTCGGCATCCGAAGGTCCTCAAAAACAGGATTTAATAGTGTTTCTGGAGTATAATGTGTGAACAGGTATCTTCGGACTCAAGTCAGGCATCACAGTAGACCAGAATAATACGAAGGTTGGTGAAGCGCCGAAGGTGTAAGCAGGAAAGCTTCGGCGAGACAGCAGCAGTTGAAACCGACTTAAAGATGAAAAGGCTATTTAGACCTCGACAAATTACTATAGGATTATTATCAAGTGTAAAGGGCATTAATGTAATTTTGTACGGGCTGCGTCCCGTGCCTATAAATAGGTGAACAGTACTCCCGTACTGTTCACGCTGACTTGGCATTCGCTTTTTGCGTCACGCTTGTACTTTCATCTCATTCCGATTAAAGGTACACTTGTAATTCAACGATATTTCTGTTTATACCTAATAATAATATATAATTGTCCATGTTGTCTTTTATATTCTTTATATTTCATCCTTCGTCATTGTCTAATGAATCTAAGAAGGTACGTCCTTCATAACCTTCGTCCGTAAACCATTATATCCTAAGGGAAATAATGCTTCGGAGGACGAAGGACCTTAACGATTAACATTTTCTATGTTGCCTTGTTCTTAACTCATAGCACTTGAGAACAAGTCCCCAACAGCGCATCCTCTCCAAAAGGAACAAGAAGTTTTTCAATATTAGAACAAAATCCCCTGGACTAAACCATCCAGGTATCTCAGCAGTTTCCCACTGGTTTTCATTTTCAAAAACAGCTACTGGACTTCCCGTCCACCATAGCTCACGGCTCAACCGCCGGACCTTTTATAAACCACTTTTCTCAAAATCATCTCTCTTTTTTTTGGAAAACAAAACACTAATTGTCATACCACACTAGACTCGTCCATACCTGTGGACACAGACTATTCGAATAGGTTTGAGCTTTGCGCAGAGGGGTACACTTTACCCACTAGTCCGGTTTCTGCGATCTCACCGTCGTGAGACCCGAATGCCGAATCTCTTTCTTTCCTTGCACGTCCCCACCTTAACGGTTATACCGGAAGGAGTCAGGCCACCGCCATGTCCAAACCGCACAAAACATTCCCCCTCCTTATCCTCCCGGGGCTCCCCAGCCTTCATAACCCTGGGGTTTGGATCGTACGAGTTCAGATTGAGTGACTGCCCATACAGTCTCGAGTGGTTGTACTTGTCATGAGTACAGGTAGTGAAGGATGACAAACTGGTCCTTATGTGAGGGGACAATCCTTCTGCTCACACCTAAACCAGCTGAGCCATCACCTTAGGCCCTCCCCTAAACCAGGGAGTCCCTGATCATCCCTACTCAAAGATGATAAGGATGAAAACCCTTCATCATACATGAAAGTCGCCTAGAGGGGGGTGAATAGGGCGAATCTGAAATTTATAAACTTAAGCACAACTACAAGCCGGGTTAGCGTTCGAAATAGAAACGAGTCCGAGAGAGAGGGCACAAAACAAATCGTGAGCAAATAAAGAGCGAGACACGATGATTTGTTTTACCGAGGTTCAGTTCTTGCAAACCTACTCCCCGTTGAGGTGGTCACAAAGACCGGGTCTCTTTCAACCCTTTCCCTCTCTCAAACGGTCACTTAGACCGAGTGAGCTTCTCTTCTCAATCAAACGGAACATAACGTTCCCGCAAGGACCACCACACAATTGGTGTCTCTTGCCTTGGTTACAATTGAGTATGATCACAAGAAGAATGAGAAAGAAAAGAAGCAGTCCAAGCGCAAGAGCTCAAATGAACACAAATATCACTCTCTCACTAGCCACTATTGATTTGAGTTGTCTTTGGACTTGGGAGAGGATTTGATCTCTTTGGAGTGTCTAGAATTGAATGCTATAGCTCTTGTAATGTGTTGAAGGTGGAAAACTTGGATGCCATTGAATGTGGGGTGGTTGGGGTATTTATAGCCCCAACCACCAAAATATGGCCGTTGGAAGGCTGCTGTCGCATGGCGCACCGGACAGTCCGGTGCGCCATCGGACACTGTCCGGTGCGCCAGCCACGTCAGCCAGCCGTTGGGGTTCGACCGTTGGAGCTCTGATAGGTGGGGCCTCTGGGCTGTCCGGTGGTGCACCGGACAGGTCCTGTAGACTGTCTGGTGCGCCAACTGCGCGTGCTCTGACTCTGGCGCGCACTGTAGCGCATTGAATGCGGTTGCAGTCGACCGTTGCACGTGAAGTAGCCATTGCTCCGCTGGCACACCGGACAGTCCGGTGAATTATAGCGGAGCGCCCTCTGAATTTCCCGAAGGTAGCGAGTTCAACTTCAAGTGCCCTGGTGCACTGGACACTGTCCGGTGGCACACCGGACAGTCCGGTGCGCCAGACCAGGGTGCCTTTGGGTTGTCTTTTGCTCTCTTTGTTTGAACCCTTTCTTGGTCTTTTTATTGGCTTATTGTGAACCTTTGGCACCTGTAAAACTTATAGACTAGAGCAAACAGTTAGTCCAATTATTTGTGTTGGGCAATTCAACCACCAAAATCAATTAGGAAAAAGGTGTAAGCCTAATTCCCTTTCAATCTCCCCCTTTTTGGTGATTGATGCCAACACGAACCAAAGCAAATATAGAAGTACATATTTGAACTAGTTTGCATAATTGTAAGTGCAAAGGTTACTTAGAATTGAACCAATAAATTCTTATAAGATATGCATGGATTGTTTCTTTATATTTTTAACATTTTGGACCACGCTTGCACCACATGTTTTGTTTTTGCAACTCCTTTGTAAATTCTTTTCAAAGTCTTTTTGCAAATAGTCAATGGTAAATGAATGAGATTTTGAGAAGCATTTTCAAGATTTGAAATTTTCTCCCCCGGTTTCAAATGCTTTTCCTTTGACTAAACAAAACTCCCCCTCAATAAAATCCTCCTCTTAGTGTTCAAGAGGGTTTTAGATGTTAGTTTTTGAAGAGGGTGATCCAATTTGAAATTCTATCAAAAATAAGATACCAAGTTGAAAAACTTCATTATTTGAACACAAATTTTTGAAACCGGTGGTGGTGCGGTCCTTTTGCTTTGGGCTAATACTTTCTCCCCCTTTGGCATGAATTGCCAAAAACGGATACTTGAGTGAAATATAAGCCCTTTCAAACTACTTTCTCCCCCTTGGTGAATAACATATGAGTGAAGATTATACCAAAGACGGAGAGTTGCCCGGAGTGACGGTGAAGAATGAGTAATTTCGATGGAGTGGAGTGGAAGCCTTTGTCTTCACCGAAGACTCCAATTCCCTTTCAATCTATGACTTGGTTTGAGATATACTTGAAAACACATTAGTCATAGCATATAAAAGAGACATGATCAAAGGTATAGTAATGAGCTATGTGTGCAAAACATCAAAAGAAATTCCGAGAATCAAGAATATTTAGCTCATGCCTAAGTTTGTTAAAAGTTTGTTCATCTAGTGGCTTGGTAAAGATATCGGCTAATTGTTCTTTAGTGTTAATATATGCAATCTCGATATCTCCCTTTTGTTGGTGATCCCTTAGAAAATGATACCGAATGGCTATGTGTTTAGTGCGGCTATGCTCAACGGGATTATCCGCCATGCGGATTGCACTCTCATTATCACATAGAAGAGGAACTTTGGTTAATTTATAACCATAGTCCCTAAGGGTTTGCCTCATCCAAAGCAATTGCGCGCAACAATGGCCTGCGGCAATATACTCGGCTTCGGCGGTAGAAAGAGCGACGGAATTTTGCTTCTTTGAAGCCCAAGACACCAGAGATCTTCCCAAGAACTGGCAAGTCCCCGATGTGCTCTTTCTATTAATTTTACACCCTGCCCAATCGGCATCCGAATAACCAATTAAATCAAATGTGGATCCCCGAGGGTACCAAAGCCCAAACTTAGGAGTATGAACTAAATATCTCAAGATTTGTTTTACGGCCGTAAGGTGAGCTTTCTTAGGGTCGGCTTGGAATCTTGCACACATGCATATGGAAAGCATTATGTCCGGTCGAGATGCACATAAATAGAGTAAGGAGCCTATCATCGACCGGTATACCTTTTGATCTAGGATTTACCTCCCGTGTCGAGGTCGAGATGCCCATTGGTTCCCATGGGTGTCTTGATGGGTTTGGCATCCTTCATCCCAAACTTGGTTAGAATGTCTTGTATATACTTCGTTTGGCTAATGAAGGTTCCCTCTTGAAGTTGCTTCACTTGAAATCCCAAGAAGTACTTCAACTCCCCCATCATCGACATCTCGAATTTCTGTGTCATGATCCTACTAAATTCCTCACATGTAGATTCGTTAGTAGACCCAAATATAATATAATCAACATAAATTTGGCATACAAACAAATCATTGTCAAGAGTTTTAGTGAATAGAGTAGGATCGGCTTTTCTGACTTTGAAGTCATTAGTGATAAGAAAATCTCTTAGGCATTCATACCATGCTCTTGGGGCTTGCTTGAGCCCATAAAGCGCCTTAGAGAGTCTATAAACGTGATTAGGATACTCACTATCTTCAAAGCCGGGAGGTTGCTCAACATAGACCTCTTCCTTGATAGGTCCATTGAGGAAGGCACTTTTCACGTCCATTTGGTAAAGCTTAAAGCCATGGTAAGTAGCATAGGCAAGTAAAATGCGAATTGATTCTAGCCTAGCTACGGGTGCATAGGTTTCACCGAAATCCAAACCTTCGACTTGTGAATACCCCTTGGCCACAAGTCGGGCTTTGTTCCTTGTCACCACACCATGCTCATCTTGTTTGTTGCGGAAGACCCACTTGGTTCCTACAACATTTTAGTTAGGACGTGGAACTAAATGACATACCTCATTCCTAGTGAAGTTGTTGAGCTCCTCTTGCATCGCCACCACCCAATCCGAATCTTGAAGTGCTTCCTCTACCCTGTGTGGCTCAATAGAGGAAACAAAAGAGTAATGTTCACAAAAATGAGCAACACGGGATCGAGTAGTTACCCCCTTTTGAATATCGCCGAGGATGGAGTTCACGAGGTGATCTCGTTGGATTGCTTAGTGGACTCTTGGGTGTGGTGGTCTTGGAACTTGTTCATCTTCCTCATCTTGATCATGGGCATCTCCCCCTTGATCATTGCTCTCCTCTTGAGGTGGCTCAACTTCTTGATCTTCTCCTTCATCATTTTGAGCCTTATCCTCATCTTGAGTTGGTGGAGATGCTTGCATGGAGGAAGATGGTTGATCTTGTGCTTGTGGTGGCTCTTCGGATTCCTTAGGACACACATCCCCAATGGACATGTTCCTTAGCACGACGCACGGAGCCTCTTCATCACCTAGCTCATCAAGATCAACTTGCTCTACTTGAGAGCCGTTAGTCTCATCAAACACAATGTCACAAGAAACTTCAACTAGTCTAGAGGACTTGTTAAAGACTCTATATGCCCTTGTGTTTGAATCATATCCTAGTAAAAAGCCTTCTACATCCTTAGGAGCAAATTTGGATTTTCTACCTCTTTTTACAAGAATAAAGCATTTGCTACCAAAGACTCTAAAATATGAAACATTGGGCTTTTTACCGGTTAGGAGTTCGTATGATGTCTTCTTGAGGATTCGGTGTAGATACAACCGGTTGATGGCGTAGCAAGCAGTGTTGACCGCCTCGACCCAAAACCGATCCGAAGTCTTGTACTCATCAAGCATGGTTATTGCCATGTCCAATAGAGTTCGATTCTTCCTCTCCACTACACCATTTTGTTGTGGCGTGTAGGGAGAAGAGAACTCATGCTTGATGCCCTCCTCCTCAAGGAAGCCTTCAATTTGAGAGTTCTTGAACTCCGTCCCGTTGTCGCTTCTAATCTTTTTGATCCTCAAACCGAACTCATTTTGAGCCCGTCTCAAGAATCCCTTTAAGGTCTCTTGGGTATGAGATTTTTCCTGCAAAAAGAACACCCAAGTGAAGCGAGAATAGTCATCCACAATAACTAGACAGTACTTACTCCCGCCGATGCTTATGTAAGCTATCGGGCCGAATAGGTCCATATGTAGGAGCTCCAGTGGCCTATCAGTTGTCATGATGTTCTTATGTGGATGATGAACACCAACTTGCTTCCCTGCCTGACATGCGCTACAAATCCTGTCTTTCTCAAAATGAACATCTGTTAGTCCCAAAATGTGTTCTCCCTTTAGAAGCTTGTGAAGATTCTTCATTCCAACATGTGCTAGTCGACGATGCCAGAGCCAGCCCATGTTAGTCTTAGCAATCAAGCAAGTGTCGAGTTCAGCTCTATCAAAATCTACTATAGCTGACCCTCTAACACTCCCTTAAATGCTATTGAATCGTCACTTCTTCTAAAGACGGTAACACCTACATCTGTAAAAAGACAGTTGTAGCCCATTTTACATAATTGCGAAACTGAAAGCAAGTTGTAATCTAAAGAGTCTACAAGAAAGACATTGGAAATGGAATGGTCAGGTGATATAGCAATTTTACCCAATCCTTTGACCAAACCTTGATTTCCATCCTCGAATGTGATAGCTCGTTGGGGATCTTGGTTTTTCTCATAGGAGGAGAACATATTCTTCTCCCCTGTCATATGGTTTGTGCACCCGCTATCGATGATCCAACTTGAGCCCCCGGATGCATAAACCTACAAAACAAGTTTAGTTCTTGATTTTAGGTACCCAAATGGTTTTGGGTCCTTTGGCATTAGATACAAGAACTTTGGGTACCCAAACACAAGTCTTGGAGCCCTTGTGTTTGCCCCCAACATACTTGGCAACTACCTTGCCTGATTTGTTGGTTAGCACATAAGATGCATCAAAAGTTTTACATGAAATGTTATGATCATTTGATGCAGTAGGAGTTTTCTTTTTAGGCAATTTTGCACGGGTTGATTGCCTAGAACTAGATGTCTCACCCTTATACATAAAAGCATGATTAGGGCCAGAGTGAGACTTCCTAGAATGAATTCTCCTAATTTTGCTCTCGGGATAACCGACAGGGTATAAAATGTAACCCTCGTTATCCTGAGGCATGGGAGCCTTGCCCTTTACAAAGTTAGACAATCTTTTAGGAGGGGCATTAAGTTTGACATTGTCCCCCTTTTGGAAGCCAATGCCATCCTTGATGCCAGGGCGTCTCCCACTATAGAGCATGCTTCTAGCAAATTTAAATTTTTCATTTTCTAAGTCATGCTCGGCAATTTTAGCATCTAATTTTGCTATATGATCATTTTGTTGTTTAATTAAAGCTAGGTGATCATGAATAGCATCAACATTAATATCTCTACATCTAGTACAAATAGTGACATGCTCAATGGTAGATGTAGAGGGTTTGCAAGAATTAAGTTCAACAATCTTAGCACGTAAAATATCATTCTTATCTCTAAGATCGGAAATGGAAGCATTGCAAACATCTAAATCTTTAGCCTTAGCAATTAATTTTTCATTGTCATTTCTAAGGCTAGCAAGAGAGATATTTAATTCTTCAATCTTAGCAAGTAATTCAACATTATTATCTCTAAGATTGGGAATTGAAGTATCACACACATTTGAATCAACCTTAGCAATTAAACTAGCATTCTCATTTTTAAGGTTGGTAATAATATCATGGCATGTGCTTAGCTCACTAGTTAATTTTTCACAATTTTCTACTTCTAGAGCATAAGCATTCTTAACCTTAACATGCTTCTTATTTTCCTTAATTAGGAAGTCTTCTTGAGAGTCCAAGAGATCATCCTTCTCATGAATAGCACTAATTAATTCATTTAGTTTTTCCTTTTGTTGCATGTTTAGGTTGGCAAAAAGGGTACGCGAATTATCCTCCTCATCACTAGCATTATCTTCATCACTAGAGGATGCATATTTAGTGGAGGATTTTGATTTCACCTTCTTCTTTTTGCCGTCCTTTGCCATGAGGCACTTGTGGCCGACGTTGGGGAAGAGGAGGCCCTTGGTTACGGCGATGTTGGCGGCGTCCTCGTCAGAGGAGGAGTCGGAGGAGCTCTCGTCGGAGTCCCACTCGCGGCACACATGGGCATCGCCACCCTTCTTCTTGTAGTACCTCTTCTTTTCTCTTCTTTTTCCCTTCTTGTCTTCGCCCCTGTCACTATCACTAGATAACGGACATTTAGCAATGAAATGACCGGGCTTACCACACTTGTAGCAAACTTTCTTGGAGCGGGGCTTGTAATCCTTCCCCCTCCTTTGCTTGAGGATTTGGCGGAAGCTCTTGATGATGAGCGCCATCTCCTCATTGTCGAGCTTAGAGGCGTCGATGGGTTGTCTACTTGATGTAGACTCCTCCTTCTTCTCCTCCGTCGCCTTGAATGCGACCGATTGTGCTTCGGGCGTGGAGGGGCCATCTAGCTCGATGAGTTTCTTTGAGCCTTTGATCATCAACTCAAAGCTCACAAAATTTCCTATCACTTCCTCGGGTGACATTAGTGTATATCTAGGATTACCATGAATTAATTGCACTTGTGTAGGGTTAAGAAAAACAAGTGATCTAAGAATAACCTTGACCATTTCATGGTCATCCCATTTTGTGCTCCCGAGGTTGCGCACTTGGTTCACCAAGGTCTTCAAGCGGTTGTACATGGCTTGAGGGTCCTCGCCTTGGTTGAGTCGGAACCGACCGAGCTCCCCCTCGATCGTCTCCCGCTTGGTGATTTTGGTCACCTCATCTCCTTCGTGCGCGGTCGAGTACGTCCCAAATCTCCTTTGCGCTCTTTAATCCTTGCACCTTGTTATACTCCTCTCGACTTAGAGAGGCAAGGAGTATAGTGGTGGCTTGGGAGTTGAAGTGTCGGATTTGGGCGACCTCGTCCGAATCATAGTCTTCATCCCCCGGTGATGGTACCTGAACTCCAATTTCAACAACATCCCAAATGCTTGTGTGGAGTGAGGTTAGGTGATGCCTCATTTTATCACTCCACATATTATAATCTTCACCATCAAACATAGGTGGTTTGCCTAATGGGACGGAAATTAAAGGAGTACGTTTGGAAATGCGAGGGTAACGTAGGGGAATCTTACTAAACTTCTTGCGCTCATGGCGCTTAGAAGTTACGGACGGTGTGTCGGAGCCGGAGGTGGATGGTGATGAGGAGTCGGTCTCGTAGTAGACCACCTTCCTCATCTTCTTCTTCTTGTCACCGCTCCGACCCGACTTGTTGTGTGAAGGGGATCCCTTCACCTTGTTGGTGGACTCCCCGGATGGAGCCTTCCCATGGCTTGTGGCGGGCTTCTCGCCGGTCCCGGTCTCCCTCTTGGCGGATGCTCCCGACATCACTTCGAGCGGTTAGGCTCTAATGAAGCACCAGGCTTTGATACCAATTGAAAGTCGCCTAGAGGGGGGGTGAATAGGGCGAATCTGAAATTTATAAACTTAAGCACAACTACAAGTCGGGTTAGCGTTAGAAATAGAAACGAGTCCGAGAGAGAGGGCGCAAAACAAATCGTGAGCAAATAAAGAGCGAGACACGATGATTTGTTTTACCGAGGTTCGGTTCTTGCAAACCTACTCCCCGTTGAGGTGGTCACAAAGACCGGGTCTCTTTCAACCCTTTCCCTCTCTCAAACGGTCACTTAGACCGAGTGAGCTTTTCTTCTCAATCAAACGGAACACAACGTTCCCGCAAGGACCACCACACAATTGGTGTCTCTTGCCTTGGTTACAATTGAGTATGATCACAAGAAGAATGAGAAAGAAAAGAAGCAATCCAAGTGCAAGAGCTCAAATGAACACAAATATCACTCTCTCACTAGCCACTATTGATTTGAGTTGTCTTTGGACTTGGGAGAGGATTTGATCTCTTTGGAGTGTCTAGAATTGAATGCTATAGCTCTTGTAATGTGTTGAAGGTGGAAAACTTGGATGCCATTGAATGTGGGGTGGTTGGGGTATTTATAGCCCCAACCACCAAAATATGGCCGTTGGAAGGCTGCTGTCGCATGGCGCACCGGAAAGTCCGGTGCGCCAGCCACGTCAGCCAGCCGTTGGGGTTCGACCGTTGGAGCTCTGACAGGTGGGGCCTCTGGGCTGTCCGGTGGTGCACCGGACAGGTCCTGTAGACTGTCTGGTGCGCCAACTGCGCGTGCTCTGACTCTGGCGCAAACTATAGCGCATTGAATGCGGTTGCAGTCGACCGTTACGCGCGAAGTAGGCGTTGCTCCGCTGGCACACCGGACACTGTCCGGTGCTTCATCGGACAGTCCGGTGAATTATAGCGGAGCACCCTCTGAATTTCCCGAAGGTAGCGAGTTCAGCTTCAAGTGCCCTGGTGCACTGGACACTGTCCGGTGGCACACCGGACAGTCCGGTGCGCCAGACCAGGGTGCCTTTGGGTTGTCTTTTGCTCTCTTTGTTTGGACCCTTTCTTGGTCTTTTTATTGGCTTATTGTGAACCTTTGGCACCTGTAAAACTTATAGACTAGAGCAAACAGTTAGTCCAATTATTTGTGTTGGGCAATTCAACCACCAAAATCAATTAGGAAAAAGGTGTAAGCCTAATTCCCTTTCAATACACATTTTGAAAAGCATTTTCTTTTGAAAACTCACACCTTTTCTCAAATCATTTGTAACAAATATATCAAGGATTGATGCGGCAAGCGGCTAGGTGGCCATAATAACTTGTGTCAAATGCATATCATGCATAAAATAACAGGCTGAGGGTTGTGGTTGAAAAATCATAGGTAATTTATGCATCAAAGGGATCCAGTGAGCTTGTCGTGCTTATTCAGCGAAGGGGGAACGGGAGCTCGCGAAACTGGCTTCTAGCTCCACTGCCTGGCATAGACTTGCAGATCTGGCCTCCACGAGACGACACGAACGCTCCGATAACTATGCATCATGAACAAGCAAACATACAAACCAGCAAGTATATCAACAGATATTTAGTATAGTGGTCAGAATAGTGATACATGGATGGGTAGAGTCTTGAGCAGAATTTGTGTCTGGTGGTGGAGTGGAGGTGCTTACCAGGAGGGTGGACTGGAGGCAAAGCGACACTATGCGTGTAGCCGGCACAGCGGAGTAACTGAGTGGGTGGGGTGTTTGACTTGGCTGAGGGTGTTGAGTGTGTGTGGATAGGGAGAGGGTAGCTGGGTGTATTTATAGCTGGGTGTATGTGGTGTAGCACAGTGAAGTTCACTGTTGGTGAGAATAGTGACGAATGAATCGTATGACTTAGTATGAACAGGAGAGTTATAGGCAGAATATGGGACAAGAGTATTTTGGGAGTTTTCTGGAATATAAACCATGCTTAAGGGATGACATGGTTGGATAGGGAATATTTTGATAAGAATTTAGAAACAAGAATTATTGGAATCGGAGTTTGGAAGCCTGGTTCGAAGGAATCTCAAAGTTAAGCGTGCTCAACTTGGAGAAACCTGGGATGGATGACCAGATGGGAAGTTCCCTACTGGAAGTAAAATCACAGTCACCGGAGTTCGTAAGACTGGAATATGGGTCTGGCTGGTCTATAGGTGGACTGGACAACATGATGGATGAGTAGTTAAAATTTGGGGTGATCGGATGATCGATGAATAGTAATGATGAATAGTGACGATGAATAGCGACGACGAAAAAGTACCATAGATGCCATCGATGAATAGTAACGATGAAAAATAGTGTCGGTGAATAGTGTTGATGAATAGTAACGATAATGAATAGTGACAGTGGATAGTAACTGTTGGAATGTGTGCTCATACCCTAAACAGGGTTGGGGTGGTATTAATAGAATAAGTTACTGGGCCAGGCCCATTACACTGGGGGTATAACGGTCATTACAAGGGGTACTCCACAAACCCTAGACGGGTAGTCTAAGAGTAACGATGAATAGTAATGGTGAATAGTGATGGTGAATAGTCGTATGAACGAACGATGAACGATGAACGAACGATGAACGATGAATAGGAACTATGAACGAACGGACGAACGATCGGAATTTCGGCAGCATAACGGCAGGACAAAGATTATCTGGAAAAACGATGAATAGGGACTATGAACGAACGATGAACGGTGAATAGGAACTATGAACGAACAATGAACGATCGAATGATCGAACGAACGAACGATCGGAATTTCGGCAGCATAACGGCAGGACAAAGATTATCTGGAAGAATGATGAATAGGGACTATGAACGAACAATGAACGATGAATAGGAACTATGAACGAACGATGAACGATCGAATGATCGAACGAACGAACGATCGGAATTTCGGCAGCATAACGACAGGAAAAAGATTATTTGGACGAACGAACGGACGAACGGTCGAATGATCTGACGAACGGACGAACGAACCATGAACGATCGAATGAACGAACGAACAAACTAAGAACAGGGGGACGAATGATTGAAGAACGACTGAACGATCGTTGTGCTAGTGTGTGCTTGTGTGGGAAGTGGAGTGGGCGTGTGGGGGGAGTGGAGAGAGTTGCCATGAAATGGCTTGGGTGGGATGAGAGGAGGCCCTTGCCCCTCTATTTATAGCCATGGTGGGGGATTAGGGGGAGGGATGAGAGGATTAGTGGGAGGATGAGAGGATTAGTGGGAGATTAGCATGGATTTGTCTTATATGAGTGTAATTAGCTTGTAGAGCTCACCGTATGACACCGGAGACGTACGTACACGTATGAGCATGAGGAAAGTTATGAAGAAAATATTTGTAGGGACTTGAAAATGATTCTAAAGGTATTTCTTAGGAAGAAAATACTTGGAGATATATTGGTGGAATATTTGGGCAATATTTCTGGAAAGAAATTGAGGGGGGTTACTGGGGAAATATCTGGGCAGTATTTCTGGAAAGAATTTGAGGGGATCACTAGAGAAACATTTGTAGGATATTTTGAGGAGGATTTTGGAGAGAATATAGACCACTATATTTTATTTGTTGATATCAACTCGCAAACAAATATTTTGAAATGAAATTTGAAATTCATTTTGAATTTAGAGCGAGTTTGAGAAAATTTCAAGATTTTGAATTTTTTGGGATGCTACAAATCTACCCCACTTAAAAGGAATCTCGTCCTCGAGATTCGGCTTAGAAGGGTTATGGGTATAGCTTTACTTCAGCTACATATCTTCACTTTTGTAACACCCCTGGTGTTACTATAACTAAAACTTGAGTGTGGCATCATAAGCATTGGCATTGCATATGTTTGATACACCTAGAGTGCATTCACTAGGCAAAAATTTCAAACAAGTTGTATTGTTTTAATGTTTTTGCAAATAGAACCCTGGTTAAAGGACTTAACCCTAAATAGTGGTTAAAGGGGTAAAACTTAACCTAAGATGAGAAAACCTAAAGACTTTAGGGAAAGAGTCATAAAATATCCCCAAAAACAAAGTAGAGTCACATTTATACCCCTGGGATACCAGAACCCCTAATTGGAACCCTGGAAAACCCTAAAACTAAACCCTAGGGGCCTATGTGCAAAATTAGTCCACTTTTGGACTAAGGTGCAAAAACCAAGTCAAATAAGTATCCTAAGTCATTTGGTTCACAAATATGTGGACTTGAAAGCTAAACCCTAAGTTTTGGACTCATTTGCAAAAAGGACCTTGATTTTGATTCCTATGCTAAGTCTGAAATCAGGGTTATAGGCCCAACTTTGGGGCTGTGTAGCTTTCAAAATAGTGAGAATTCATGTTAGGTGACCACATCAAAGTTGAAGACCAATCATAGGAGAACAACTTTGTTTAAGGGTTCAAGCCATGATCCTATGAGAAATTTGGAGAAAAACCCAATCAAAGATGGACTGTCAGGCTGCCTGAAGTCTGAAATACAGATTAACTGTGTTGTGAGATAAACTTTGAGCTCGATTTTGAAGGGGATCTAGTGACTTTTTGTGGGAGCACATTGTAGCAAAATGATAGACGGATTATAGCTCTATAACTTTGCTGCAGAAAGTTGGCTTAGGTTTCACATGAAAATTTGAGAAAACTGGGCTCCAACTTGGTCAGTCAGTCGAGCTTTTTACTGAACCCAGTGCACTGTTCACCGTCTTCAGATAATATCGCGTGGTGGATAAGGTTTTGGACCTCGCCGGCGATAAGGATGCCACGGTGGTCGGGATGGACTGGAGGCCGCGGTAAATATCCTTGGTCACGTGGCAGTAACTCTCTGTGGTGGCGGACTCTAGTTAAACGGCGGTCGCCGTGCCATCCCCGAGTTCTGCCGCGCGGCGAGCTCACCTGCACCATTTAAAATCCGCGATCCTCATCCGTTGCCGGCCAGCCGCATTCCGGCCTTGTGCCACGTATCTCCACCGCATCGCCGTAAGCCTTAGTGACTCTCCGTTGATCGCCGGAATGACCGCCACGGTAGGAGCCACGAATCCATTGCGCCAGTACTCTTCTTCCTCCTCCGGCCACCAGCACAACCTGCTCGAATTGACCGCCGCCGCTGTCGCTCCCTATAAATTGAGCCCCCCACCAGTTCCGTAAAGTCCTAAGCTAACCAGCCACCTCGAATTAGCCCCGATCGTTCGCTGAGGTCCGCGAATTCGGAGTTTCCCCCAAATCGATCTCCGCCACCGTAAAACCCACCCCACCACGGCCAGACCATTCCGGTAAGGCTCTGCGCCTCTCCACTATTGTTCTAGTAGCTATGTAGGCCCATAAAGCTCACCGTAGCATCCGCTTGACCAATTCGGGCCTGGATAATTGAGAACATAAGATCGACGCCGCGGTTTCCGCCGTGCTCGTGGACCGGTCGTTCTCGGGGTGTTCAGGTCCAATTGATGTATGTTCCGAGGCTGTCGTAGGTCAGTAATGCCTCCCCGGTAGTTGGCCGTAGCCGCCGTCGCCGGCCATGGCCAGTACGAACCACGTCGGAGACAATCTGTGTGCGCGCCGTGATCAGGGGCATTCGCAGGGAAGAAATAGAAGGGGGAGGGCCTTTCTGTGATTTGTCAGCGACACAGTGCAACAGTAAAGAAGCTTGTTCTCCAATTAGCCAAACCCCGAGGGCCTCTGTGCAATTCTGCCATCGCGCGCGGACGCGGGCGCGCGCTTCCTGCGTTGTTGGGCCGGTTCAGGCCGGAATCAGCCCAACACTATTGAATATTTTCCTTTTTCTTTTTCAGGAACACTTTAGAAATATGTAGAAAAATGTAGAAAAATGATAAAATTGTGAAACCAATTTTCCTAGGCTTCTTATTTTCCCTAGAATTTAATAAAAATAGTTTTGTGATTTTTAGTGGAAATAAGAAATTTTAGGGTATTTAAAGTAGTTAAAAGTATTAGTTATGGATTTTTAGAAAATAATGGGTAAGCCCAAAAATGCCCAAACTT
Source organism: Zea mays (assembly GCF_902167145.1). Classification (NCBI taxonomy): domain Eukaryota; kingdom Viridiplantae; phylum Streptophyta; class Magnoliopsida; order Poales; family Poaceae; genus Zea; species Zea mays. Next base: position 37,242,098 of record NC_050099.1, on the reverse strand, counting down.
TTTATGGGAACTTAAGGAAATATTTAAAGCCTTGGGTAGAGTTTGAATTGATTTGGACCATGTTTGATAACTAGAACCCAAAACCACCCCCTGCCCTATGAACTCCTTTACCGACTCCGGAAACCCTAAGTTCTCGGAGTTCCGTGAAGGAAAGTTGTATTCAAGACTTAGTCAATAAATTTTTATTATCTTTGCATCCTCATGAGCATCCCATGGCATCCATTCTTATACCTATGTGTGGTTATGATTAGAACGTGAAGAAGAAATAGAAGTCACCGAAGACAGGACACCACCACCTTCGGATTCGCAACCAGGCAACTGCTTCTACTTCGATATTTGTGGATCCGAACCCGATTCACCTGTAAACGAAGGCAAGCCCCGGTGCATTTGCCACCTCCCTTGATATTTTAAAAATCTTTCTCACTTGCTTGATGCATTAGGTGATAGGAGTTGATTGCTAAAACAATTCCTGCATTACCTTTCTTGAATTTGATTACCTTCCTTGATCACCCGTTTTACAAAAGATTTTGATGCTTAGCCTTGCTTTAGAAAACAAAATGTTTTGTTTTTACAAAATATGATGTGGCAAAAGTGGGTGGGATGTTTTCGAAAATAAAACTTGATGATGGATCTATCAAAGGCCTTGATAGGTTCAACATCGGAAAAGATGTACCTCTACCAGGTACCAAACTTTGGGTTTGAAATAATTAAGTTGAGACCGGGCGGGTGACTTGCACGAGAAAGGAGTCTCGGTGTAGTGTCTCCGTCTGAGTCGATTAAGGACCTTGTCGATGTAGGCTTGATGATCGAGGACCCTTTAACTGGTCACATGCCTCGTCATGGGTAAGCCTTGCCTCGGGCAGACTAAGGCCAGAATAAGATAACACGAAATGGGCGTGGAGCGGTGGCGAGAGTAGTGTGTACCCGCTGTGGCAAGAGGCTGGACGGTGGTGTATCTGTGATCTCGGTTTGCGTGAACCTGATCTGGTCTTAAGAACCCTGGTGGCGGGTTGACATATGCAAGGGTTAAGTGCTACATATGTCGTGTGATTGGAGATCCTCAGCTGAGTATAATCGATTCGGATCGTCGTACCTTCGCGGTTATGAAGACTTGGTCACTGCCCTACACGTAGCATTCCACTAAAGACGATGGGCTTTTGTTAAGAAATTGGCTAGTGCAGGACCAGTGATTGAACTAGGGTAGAAAGAACTCTAGTGCAGGTAATTTTACTTACTTGACAAATAAAATTGGATTTTTAAGGATCCACTTTAGTAAGCATTTCTGCAAAACAGAGTCCTTGATTATTGAAAAGCCTTACCTTGACTCCCATATAACCAGCATACCCTTGAGAGTCTTTTCTTTAGTCGGGTAAGACTTGCTGAGTAATTCCATACTCAGGGTTTATCCCTTCGTTGTTTTTAGGTGAGGAAGTAGCAGATTTCTGCTGCTTCTGTGCCAGGGTGGTTCCCAAAGAAGAAAAACAAGACTGAAGTGCGGGAGGACTCGGTCCTCCACATAGGATCTTTTGCTTATAACTTATCGGGAGGAGTCTGTGCCTCCCTTGGTTTGTATAATATTACTACTCAGCACTCGCCTTTTTAGTTCTGGTCTGTAATAAAATAACTTAAGCTTGCTTCTAAAATAAATGTAATTTATGTAATCGCTTCCGCATTTCTTTATCTCCGATGTTCTGTAATGTCTGCAAGACGGGTGAAACGTTCCTGGTAAGGTAAGAAAAGATACCGAACTTGTCAAGTGACTTAGGAACATCTACAGGGTGTCTGATGTCTGTTAGACAAGGACAACTGTAGGTGGGCCTAATTACTTGGGAGGTTCCGTCACAGCTGGTATCGGAGCGTAGCCCTTCTTTGCAGATATTATGAGGCATCTTCAAAAGGATTTTCAAAAGTCTTACCTAAAAACTCTTTTCTCTTCTTACCTAAATATTCTGAAGAGTCTATCTTAAAGACCAGATAGGAAGAGTGCAATGTATAGAAGGTTGAATCGACTAAGGTTGATTCTATACTTACACATGCATCATGCTAAGAATTATACTAATAACATTTTCCCCCTTAGAAAGATGCCGCCACGCATAAGGCTAACGGCACGCAAGTCAACGGGACCGATTGGAGTGCCTCGGCATCAACTGGCCCCCCGACATGAAAGCAGCAGTAGTGGAAGTAATGACCCCATCGGAGATCTTGAAGCCCGAGTGAGTCGACTTCAAGCAGCGCTTCAACACAGGACCGATGCTTGGGTCGCAGACTGAGATAGAATCAATGAACTAAGAAGGGACATCCGTCACCTGCAGGATCAGCTTGCTGATCGAGACTTAGCACTTGACTGGGCAGTACAGTCTCGTTTGCTAGCATGCGCTAAGGAAGCAAGGGCTCAGGCCTGAATTAAAGAACTTAGCTCAACTGTCGACAACCTGCAGGTCTACTGCAATACGTTGCATGAGGAAGTCCATGTACTATACTCACAATTACACCTAGTGTGCCTGCACACCCTGCTGAGGCGGAAGCCGGACCCTCTCACATTGCGGGACGCGCGCTGGGTGGGGAGTTAGACCTTTTTGAGCCCCCTCCTTCTTTGAGGTTGGTTGACGTCTGGACTCCCACACCTGACGATGAGGCCGCCAAGAGTAATGGAAAGCAGGACTAATGGTGTAATAGAAGTAGAGTAGTGTATTGTAGGGTGTACTGTTGTATAATAGGTTGAACTTTTGTATAATGGGTAATGTATCCTGTTATGTAATATCGAGTCTGTATCATTACTTTTTATAGTAATGTAAAATGGAAGGTTTCTCTGGCATATTATGTTTACTTCAAATGTTCTTTGCCACAGATGCCGACCAGGACTCGAGGACAGGACGCAGCAGGAACTTCTGGGGGAAGGGATGTTACCCCAAACCCACCTCCGGTTCCTCCCACGTTAGCCAAGGCGATTGCCGCGTTGGTGAATGCCACCGCAGACAATACCCGCTTCCTTAGGGAAATGGCGGGTCAACAGCAATTCCAGCAGCAGGCAGGAAGGGGTTATCAGCAAGGCCCCCGTGAAACTACTTATTTGGACTTCTCTGAAACCCGTCCACCCCTATTCGTCAAAGCTGAAGATCCACTAGAAGCTGATGAGTGGATACGGGTTATTGAACAAAAGTTTGGTCTTCTCCGCTGCTCAGAAACGCAGAAGCCGTTATTCGCAGCACAACAACTACGTGGTCCTGCCAGTACCTGGTGGGGAAATTTTGTGGCTATTCAACCTGTCAACCATCAAGTCACCTGGGAAGAGTTTAAAGCAGCCTTCCGTGAGCACTACATACCCGAAGGAGTGCTGCATATGAAACAAGAGGAATTTATGAAGTTAAAACAAGGAGGAGATACCGTCAATCAGTATCTCAACAAGTTTAATCACCTGTCGCAGTATGCCATCGACCAGGTGAATACTGATTTAAAGAAGAAGAACTGTTTTATGCGGGGTTTAAATGATCGGCTACAGAGAAAGATGGCCACATGCATAGATCTCACGTATGGAAAGGCTGTCAGCACAGCCTTATCTGTTGAAGCAAAATACGCAAGTTCTGGGAAGAATAAGGGATTCAGTGGTGAGAGGCCTAATCAGGGCTAGGCGAAGAGGCAACGGTTTGTGATCCGACCTTCAAGCCAAAATCGCACTTTTTCTCGTCCACCCTCATTCCCTTTCAAACAGCCAATCATTATTCGCCCTAACAATACCCCCACTACCCCAAATCAGCCGGGTGCCCCAGGCACTCGATTCCCTGCCTTGCCTAGTTCTTCAACTGGGTGTTTTAATTGCGGCAAGTCGGGACATTTCATCAAAGACTGCCCATATCCTAAGCAAAATCAATCAAATGCTCTGCAAGGATCTGGGAGATCAGCTCAGCCCAAAGGAAATGTTGTGGGGAAAAATACAAAGAAGACGGGGCGTGTATATTACACCCAAGTGGCCACTACACCGGAAGGAGAGCCGGTGATGATGGGTACGTTTCCCGTGGCCAGTCACCCTGCAATTATTCTTTTTGATTCTGGTGCTTCGCATACCTTCATTAGCAAGAAATTTGTGGAGCAACATCACATTGCATGCCATGAATCAAAAGAGGGATTTAAAATTCATTCACCTGGGGGACACATTTTTACTAGAGAAGTGGCCTATGAAGTGCCAGTAACAATGGCCGGACGGAACTTTCCTGCTAACATGATTGTTCTGAAAGGCCAGGATATAGATGTAATTTTGGGTATGAATTGGTTAACCCAACACAAGGCAATTCTCAACACTGAACTCAGAACCGTCAGGTTGAGCTATAATCAAGAAGAGATTCTTTTGTCTCTCCCCGTAACCAATCCAGCCAAAGCTTCTGGTAGAATATTCGAAGCCATTGTACCGGAGATCAAGAACATTCCGGTAGTATGTGAGTTTCCAGATGTATTTCCGGAAGATTTGCCTGGACTGCCCCCTGAAAGAGATGTAGAATTCGTAATTGAGCTAAAGCCCGGTACGGCTCCCATCTCCCGAAGATCGTACCGTATGCCCCCTAATGAGTTGGCGGAATTGAAGATTCAATTACAAGATCTACTGAATAAGGGATTCATCCGGCCAAGCTCGTCCCCATGGGGTTGCCCCGCCATTTTTGTTAAGAAGAAGGATCAAACCTTGCGAATGTGCGTGGATTATCGACCCTTGAATGAGGTCACTATCAAGAATAAGTACCCTCTTCCAAGGATCGACATCTTATTTGATCAACTGACTGGGGCGAGGGTATTTTCCAAAATTGATCTCAGGTCGGGCTATCACCAAATCCGTATTCGGCCCGAGGATATACCGAAGACCGCGTTTACTACGCGGTATGGATTGTTTGAATACCTGGTAATGTCTTTCGGGCTCACAAATGCTCCTGCCCACTTCACCTATTTGATGAACTCGGTGTTCATGCCCGAGTTGGACAAGTTCGTGGTAGTCTTCATCGACGATATCTTGATATATTCTAAAAATGAAGAGGACCATGCTCAGCATCTACGGATTGTATTGACGCGCCTGAGGGAACATCAGCTATATGCCAAGTTCAGCAAGTGCGCGTTCTGGCTGGAGGAAATTCAATTTTTGGGGCACGTGTTATCGGCTAAAGGAATTGCGGTAGATCCTAGCAAGGTCAAAGATATTCTGGAGTGGAAACCCCCAACCACTGTTCACCAAGTCCGGAGTTTTCTTGGACTAGCTGGGTATTATCGCAGGTTCATACCAGATTTTTCTAAGCTTGTGAAGCCAATCACAAGTTTATTGAAGAATGACATTAAGTTCAATTGGTCTTCTAAGTGTAATGAAGCCTTTGAGCAATTGAAGACATTATTAACCACTGCTCCGGTATTGGCTCAATCGGACATCACTAAGCCTTTTGATGTATATTGTGATGCATCTGGCAGTGGGCTCGGCTGTGTACTGATGCAAGAGGGCCGAGTAATTGCGTATGCTTCAAGGCAGTTGCGCCGACATGAGGAGCATTACCCAACTCATGATCTGGAGCTAGCTGTTGTGGTTCATGCCCTGAAAATATGGCGTCACTATCTGCTGGGAAATATCTGTCACATATATACAGATCATAAAAGTTTGAAGTACATCTTCACCCAGTCAGAGTTAAATATGAGGCAAAGACGATGGCTTGAGCTTATTAAAGACTATGAACTGGAGATCCATTATCACCCAGGCAAGGCCAATGTGGTGGCAGATGCACTGAGTCGTAAGACTTCCTGCCACTGTCTTATGGCGAAGACCTCCGAGAACACTTTGTGTCAAGAGATGGAGAAGCTAAACCTGGGGATAATCCAACAAGGGACTCTGAATCAGCTAAAGCTTGAGTCAATCATTTTGCAAAGGATAATTGATGCTCAAAAAGATAATCTGGGTATGAAGCACATACGAGAGAAGATAAAGGCTGGAGTAGCCAAATGTTTCAAGGAAGACGATCAAGGTGTGATATGGTTTAAAAACCGCATAGTAGTGCCAAAGAACGAAGAACTCCGCCAGCAAATTCTTGATGAAGCACATCTTAGTCGTTATTCTATTCATCCCGGAAGCACTAAGATGTACCAAGACTTAAAGCAACATTACTGGTGGACAAAGATGAAGATCGAAATTGCACGCTATGTGGCTAAGTGTGACACTTGCAGACGTGTCAAGGCCATACACATGAAAACTGCTGGTCCATTACAGTCGTTACCAATACCAACATGGAAATGGGAAGAGATCAGTATGGACTTTATTGTGGGATTGCCCAGGACCGCAAAAGGATATGACTCTATTTGGGTTATCATTGATCGACTTACCAAGATCGCCCACTTCCTCCCTGTCAAAGTAAAATATCCCGTCATTACCTATGCGGAGTTGTACATCGCCCGTATTCTCAGTTTGCATGGTGTTCCAAAGACTATAGTGTCGGATCGTGGACCACAATTTGTATCCAAATTCTGGGAAGAACTTCATAAATCCCTGGGTACTAAGTTACTCCACAGTTTGGCCTATCATCCTCAAACCAGTGGACAGACTGAGAGAGTGAACCAAATACTTGAAGATATGCTGTGGGCATGTGTTCTGGACTTCTCACAGAAATGGGATGAATGTTTGCCTTTGGCGGAGTTTTCATATAATAATAGCTATCAAGAAAGTATCAAGATGGCACCCTTTGAAGCTTTATATGGACGTCGATGTCGTACTCCGCTAAATTGGTCTGAACCTGGTGAAAGGTGCTTCTTTAGGCCTGATATGGTGAAAGAGGCCGAGGATAAGGTTCAGAAAATTATTTATAATATGAAGAAGGCACAAGCTCGTCAGAAGAGTTATGCAGACACACGGCGAATGCCCTTATATTTCCTGGAAGGAGACTATGTTTACCTGAAAGTCTCACCAATGAAAGGAGTATCGCGTTTTGGGGTTAAAGGGAAACTTGCACCCAGGTACATTGGTCCATTCCTGGTGCTTGAGCAATGTGGACCAGTGGCATACCGACTCCAACTACCCGAAACATTGTCTGCTGTGCATAATGTGTTCCACGTGTCACAATTGAAGAAGTGTCTTCGGGTTCCCGATCGAACCATTGAAGTAACGGATGTTGTCCTTGAACCGGACTTGACATACTCTGAGCACCCTATTCGAGTCTTGGATCAAAGGGACAGGGTTACCCGGAGAAAAACTCTCAAGTTTTATAAGATACAGTGGAACCAGCATTCTGAAGATGAAGCTACTTGGGAAACTCAAGACTTCTTGAATAAGAATTTCCCAGGCTTTCTAGACTCATGTAATTTGTAAAGTGTATATAGTTATTGCAATAAAGGAATGAACCCCCACACCACCCCTGCCTTGTACCAGAATTAAGGAAATAAAAGTATTCCGCGTTTCCTTTTCCATTACTTACCCTAGGACTTTTAATCTCGGGACGAGATTCTTTTATGGGGGGAAGGATGTAACACCCCTGGCGTTACTATAACTAAAACTTGAGCATGGCATCATAAGCATTGGCATTGCATATGTTTGATACACCTAGAGTGCATTCACTAGGCAAAAATTTCAAACAAGTTGTATTGTTTTAATGTTTTTGCAAACAGAACCCTGGTTAAAGGACTTAACCCTAAATAGTGGTTAAAGGGGTAAAACTTAACCTAAGATGAGAAAACCTAAAGACTTTAGGGAAAGAGTCATAAAATATCCCCAAAAACAAAGTAGAGTCACATTTATACCCCTGGGATACCAGAAACCCTAATTGGAACCCTGGAAAACCCTAAAACTAAACCCTAGGGGCCTATGTGCAAAATTAGTCCACTTTTGGACTAAGGTGCAAAAACCAAGTCAAATAAGTATCCTAAGTCGTTTGGTTCACAAATATGTGGACTTGAAAGCTAAACCCTAAGTTTTGGACTCATTTGCAAAAAGGACCTTGATTTTGATTCCTATGCTAAGTCTGAAATCAGGGTTATAGGCCCAACTTTGGGGCTGTGTAGCTTTCAAAATAGTGAGAATTCATGTTAGGTGACCACATCAAAGTTGAAGACCAATCATAGGAGAACAACTTTGTTTAAGGGTTCAAGCCATGATCCTATGAGAAATTTGGAGAAAAACCCAATCAAAGATGGACTGTCAGGCTGCCTGAAGTCTGAAATACAGATTAACAGTGTTGTGAGATAAACTTTGAGCTCAATTTTGAAGGGGATCCAGTGACTTTTTGTGGGAGCACATTGTAGCAAAATGATAGACGGATTATAGCTCAATAACTTTGCTGCAGAAAGTTGGCTTAGGTTTCACACGAAAATTTGAGAAAACTGGGCTCCAACTTGGTCAGTCAGTCGAGCTTTTTACTGAACCCAGTGCACTGTTCACCGTCTTCAGATAATATCGCGCGGTGGATAAGGTTTTGGACCTCGCCGGCGATAAGGACGCCACGGCGGTCGGGATGGACTGGAGGCCACGGTAAATAACCTTGGTCACGTGGCAGTAACTCTCTGTGGTGGCGGACTCCAGTTAAACGGCGGTCGCCGTGCCATCCCCGAGTTCTGCCGCGCGGCGAGCTCACCTGCACCGTTTAAAATCCGCGATCCTCATCCGTCGCCGGCCAGCCGCATTCCGGCCTTGTGCCACGTATCTCCACCGCATCGCCGTAAGCCTTAGTGACTCTCCGTTGATCGCCGGAATGACCGCCACGGTAGGAGCCACGAATCCATTGCGCCAGTACTCTTCTTCCTCCTCCGGCCGCCAGCACAACCTGCTCAAATTGACCGCTGCCGCTGTCGCTCCCTATAAATTGAGCCCCCCACCAGTTCTGTAAAGTCCTAAGCTAACCAGCCACCTCGAATTAGCCCCGATCGTTCGCTGAGGTCCGCGAATTCGGAGTTCCCCCAAATCGATCTCCGCCACCGTAAAACCCACCCCACCGCGGCCAGACCATTCCGGTAAGGCTCTGCGCCTCTCCACTATTGTTCTAGCAGCTATGTAGGCCCGTAAAGCTCACCGTAGCATCCGCTTGACCAATTCGGGCCTGGATAATTGAGAACATAAGATCGACGCCGCGGTTTCCGCCGTGCTCGTGGACCAGTCGTTCTCGGGGTGTTCAGGTCCAATTGATGTATGTTCTGAGGCTGTCGTAGGTCAATAATGCCTCCCCGGTAGTTGGCCGTAGCCGCCGTCGCCGGCCATGGCCGGTACGAACCACGTCGGAGACAATCTGTGTGCGCGCCGTGATCAGGGGCATTCGCGGGGAAGAAATAGAAGGGGGAGGGCCTTTCTGTGATTTGTCAGCGACACAGTGCAACAGTAAAGAAGCTTGTTCTCCAATTAGCCAAACCCCGAGGGCCTCTGTGCAATTCTGCCATCGCGCGCGGACGCGGGCGCGCGCTTCCTGCGTTGTTGGGCCGGTTCAGGCCGGAATCAGCCCAACACTATTGAATATTTTCCTTTTTCTTTTTCAGGAACACTTTAGAAATATGTAGAAAAATGTAGAAAAATGATAAAATTGTGAAACCAATTTTCCTAGGCTTCTTATTTTCCCTAGAATTTAATAAAAATAGTTTTGTGATTTTTAGTGGAAATAAGAAATTTTAGGGTATTTAAAGTAGTTAAAAGTATTAGTTATGGATTTTTAGAAAATAATGGGTAAGCCCAAAAATGCCCAAACTTTTTATGGGAACTTAAGGAAATATGTAAAGCCTTGGGTAGAGTTTGAATTGATTTGGACCATGTTTGATAACTAGAACCCAAAACCACCCCCTGCCCTATGAACTCCTTTACCGACTCCGGAAACCCTAAGTTCTCAGAGTTCCGTGAAGGAAAGTTGTATTCAAGACTTAGTCAATAAATTTTTATTATCTTTGCATCCTCATGAGCATCCCATGGCATCCATTCTTATACCTATGTGTGGTTATGATTAGAACGTGAAGAAGAAATAGAAGTCACCGAAGACAGGACACCACCACCTTCGGATTCGCAAGCAGGCAACTGCTTCTACTTCGATATTTGTGGATCCGAACCCGATTCACCTGTAAACGAAGGCAAGCCCCGGTGCATTTGCCACCTCCCTTGATATTTTTAAAATCTTTCTCACTTGCTTGATGCATTAGGTGATAGGAGTTGATTGCTAAAACAATTCCTGCATTACCTTTCTTGAATTTGATTACCTTCCTTGATCACCCGTTTTACAAAAGATTTTGATGCTTAGCCTTGCTTTAGAAAACAAAATGTTTTGTTTTTACAAAATATGATGTGGCAAAAGTGGGTGGGATGTTTTCGAAAATAAAACTTGATGATGGATCTATCAAAGGCCTTGATAGGTTCAACATCGGAAAAGATGTACCTCTGCCAGGTACCAAACTTTGGGTTTGAAATAATTAAGTTGAGACCAGGCGGGTGACTTGCACGAGAAAGGAGTCTCGGTGTAGTGTCTCCGTCTGAGTCGATTAAGGACCTTGTCGATGTAGGCTTGATGATCGAGGACCCTTTAACTGGTCACATGCCTCGTCATGGGTAAGCCTTGCCTCGGGCAGACTAAGGCTAGAATAAGATAACACGAAATGGGAGTGGAGCGGTGGAGAGAGTAGCGTGTACCCTCCGTGGCAAGAGGCTGGACGGTGGTGTATCTGTGCTCTCGGTTTGCGTGAACCTGATCTGGTCTTAAGAACCCCGGTGGCGGGTTGACATATGCAAGAGTTAAGTGCTACATATGTCGTGTGATTGGAGATCCTCAGCTGAGTATAATCGATTCGGATCGCCGTACCTTCGCGGTTATGAAGACTTGGTCACTGCCCTACACGTAGCATTCCACTAAAGACGATGGGCTTTTGTTAAGAAATTGGCTAGTGCAGGACCAGTGATTGAACTAGGGTAGAAAGAACTCTAGTGCAGGTAATTTTACTTACTTGACAAATAAAATTGGATTTTTAAGGATCCACTTTAGTAAGCATTTCTGCAAAACAGAGTCCTTGATTATTGAAAAGCCTTACCTTGACTCCCATATAACCAGCATACCCTTGAGAGTCTTTTCTTTAGTCAGGTAAGACTTGCTGAGTAATTCCATACTCAGGGTTTATCCCTTCGTTGTTTTTAGGTGAGGAAGTAGCAGATTTCTGCTGCTTCTGTGCCAGGGTGGTTGCCAAAGAAGAAAAACAAGACTGAAGTGCGGGAGGACTCGGTCCTCCACATAGGATCTTTTGCTTATAACTTATCGGGAGGAGTCTGTGCCTCCCTTGGTTTGTATAATATTACTACTCAGCACTCGCCTTTTTAGTTCTGGTCTGTAATAAAATAACTTAAGCTTGCTTCTAAAATAAATGTAATTTATGTAATCGCTTCCGCATTTCTTTATCTCCGATGTTCTGTAATGTCTGCAAGACGGGTGAAACGTTCCTGGTAAGGTAAGAAAAGATACCGAACTTGTCAAGTGACTTAGGAACATCTACAGGGTGTTTGATGTCTGTTAGACAAGGACAACTGTAGGTGGGCCTAATTACTTGGGAGGTTCCGTCACAACTTTGCAAACTCTTCGAGGAGATGGAGCTTCAACAAAATCTGGCCTTTGAGGAGCATCTGATTGCTGATTGCAATCGCTAATTCTGGCTACTCAAAGATCATCTTCAGGCTTCTGGCTTTCGCTTGGCAGCTAGCTTATTGAGGAAGCATTGATGCCAACACGCAAACCTTTCTCTTGCGAACTCCCACATGGATTCCTTTCTTGATTGGTCTTCTGGTGCTTCATCAATAGAACTTGGGTGACCACTTCTCATCTAGAAACTTATATGCTTTGATGATCTAGTCCTCCACAAGCTTGCGACAGGCCTTCTTCTTTTTCTCCATAGCAGGAACCTTGCTGGAACACTACCCCACTTAAAATTGAATGAGGGTAGAACTCTTGAATCTCGGGGATTTAAACTCCTTGAAGTACCTCATAACAAGGGTGTTACGGGGCCTTCTTCTGCTGTTGCTGCTTGAGCAGGCTGCGGAGAGATGACTGACATAGAGTTGATTTTGGGAGAACCTTCTTCTCATCTTCTCTTCATTTTTTTCCTTACACTTTTCACTGTCTCTTTCTTTCTCTTTGCTCTTCCCACTGGAGGATTCTATCAAAGAGTATTACCATCATACAGAGGAGGAAACCAAGGACTATGAACCATGTACAATAGTCTTCAACCCAAGAATCACCAAGCATTGTGATCTTAGGGGCGAGGGAGTGCAAAAATGGAGTTGCTTGCGATTTGGCAGAGGGGATTTTATCTGGTGTGTGCTTTGCTTTGAGCGAGATGGGAGTTGAGGGAGCTGGTGTGGGGAATTTATAGGCGAGCAACATTGATGGTGGTGCTCGGGGGGTGTGGAGTGGTGGTGATGGAGCAGGTGACACGAGGTAACGGGTGCGACATGGGGAAGGGAGGGACGGTGTTGCTGGCGGTGATGGCGGCGGTGGGTGCGCTGCAAAGGGGAAGTGGGGCGGTGGTGGTGCGCATGGAGGCGGGCACACGTGCGGGGGGTACGGGTGAGTGGTGGGGTCAATGACCTTGATGTTCGTGGTCTCTGGTTCCAAGAATCTTTGCCTCTCTGTATGGTAATAACTCCTTTTGTCCTCTTTTCCTGTTTACTTTGACTCAGGGGCAGTGCTTTGATTCTCAAGGTTGGTCCTTTTGACTAAGCGGCTGGACTGGTTTCTTCTATAGCTTATTCCAGGCTTCAAGGGTAAGCTTCCCGATATCTTCTTGGGTAAGGCACTTTTCTCTTTAGATGGGTTAAGATGAGAATGGAAGCATAAGGTGAGGATTAGCTCTAACTTGTTATCTATGTTTTTAGAGAAAACCTTTCTTAAAAAGAAGGAAAACACACAAGCTCAGCAATGATAAGCACAAACAAATCAAATGTTTTGAATAAGGGAGGAATAGAGTTTTTCAAAGCACGAACTACTCAGATTCGGGGGCTAAGCATAGCTACTATTTCTCGGCTCCTGAACTGAGAACTATGCTAAATGCAACTTATGAGCACTAACGTTAAAGCATGACATATGCACTCAAAAGGGAGGAAAACATCAAGCAAAATTCATTTTGAAATGCCCTAGGGGGCCACACAATTAGAGTTTTGCAAAACACGAGTCTACACGGTTACCTCTCATACATGCAGGGCTCTGGCCAAAGTGAAGAAAAACTTCACTACCCAATGGATGCAGAGGACTGGGCATAACTAACTCAGATCTGGCAGCTTCTCTTCTAGCAAGGCTGGCGCACAACTTCAATCTGATACATCTCCTGGATGGGTCAAGAGGGAGCTGATGTTGATGACTTCTTCTGGCAGCGACTGATATGGCAGAACAGGGTCGAACTCTTCTTCAAGCGGGACTGGCTCTTGTAGCTCCTCAGAGGGCGGTGGTGCTGGTGCTTGCAGCTTCTTCTTTGATCTCACGGGACGGTGCTGGAATCTTCTTCATGGTGAGGGGCTCAAACAACTCTAGCGGGGGATCTTGGGAGGACTCGGGGTGCTCTTGCTTATCCATAGCCTGAGGGAAGACTAAAATTCCTTCCAAGACTATGGCTCCTTCCGGGAGTTCCCAAGCCTTCTTTTCTCCTCTGGTAGAGACCGGGTGACCTTCAAGAATCTAGGGATCTTCAGCTCTCCTCGGTTGAACTGGGTTGGATGAAGCGGGTTCTTGGATTCGTAGGGCTCTACATTGGTTATGGGTTACCAAGTAGGCCTCCATCAACTTCTGGACATGCTCATCCTTGGCTTGCTTCAGGGCTTCAACAGCAATGACTTCACGACTTTCCAAGGCAGTTGCACGGGCTTGAGCTGTGGTGAGATCCACATGGAGCTAACGGTTGCGCTTCTCTCCATCTTCTGCTCGGGCAATCATCTAACGGTGGTGCCGAGCCAAGAAATCATACTGGGCATCCAGGGTGAGCAGGTATGCAGTGAGGTACACGAATGTGGGGTCGTCCTCAAGCAACCGCTGACCTTCCAATGCACGCATCCTTGCCATCTAAACTGGACAGTTTCTCTGAAAGGGCGGAAAGAATCTGAGCGGGGTGTCGGCCACTTCTTCTTCATAGATCTGACACAGGGCCCTCAATGCCTTGCGAGCGACGACTTGGCAGGTGTCTTTGAATCTGTGCCCCACAGCAGTGACACTCCATTCCACATGGCGCGGACTGGATCCAATGTACACAGTCACGACACACTTCTCTGTGCCATGCTCGACGAATTCACGAGCATCATACTCTGGCTGGCTCCTGATTCCAAGGCAAACTATGCATGCTCTCAGCAACTTGGGGAAACCATCTTCATTCTAGCAAAAGCTGGTTTGGCAACGAACCTCCATCTGACTTCTAAGAGAAGGAAAGGGGGAAAGCATTTTTGAAATGAAGGGATGAGAGCAAGAATTTTTTTTAAGAAAATAGTTTTGACTCAAAAACTTTTGGATCAGGCTAAGGCTTACGTCCTGTGGCCAACCTAACAGCTCTGATACCACCTGAAGCATCCCGGTCCTCTCGGACTCAAATGTGATACAATTACTAGTCCCAGGAGGCTAGTAAACACATTTATACATCAGATAGTTCCAGATCTGCTTAAACGAGACAAACCTATAAAGGTGGCGAACAACTTTAAGAGTTGGTCCACAACTCGGGACATATCATCAGAGTGGGGCTGAAGCAGCCCGATATACGCAGCGAAGCAAATCAGCGGTCCAACAGCCACAGGCAAGGTAGGGAACAGTCGTAACTCTTACCCGATCTCCTTTTTCTGAAAAACAACAAATAAGCAAGGGTGAGTACAAACGTACTCAGCAGCCCACCTTCACCCGCGGAATGGGGAAATCAGATATAATGCATGGAATATGTGGAGCTCAGGATATTTTTGCAGAAACAGCAATATTTTATGTAGGGTTGTTTTGAAAAACATTTTGTATTTTGCAAAGCGCATCCTCTCCAAAAGGAGCAGGAAGTTTTTCAATATTAGAACAAAATCCCCTGGACTAAACCATCCAGGTATCTCAGCAGTTTCCCACTGGTTTTCATTTTCAAAAACAACTACTGGACTTCTCGTCCACCGTAGCTCATGGCTCAACCGCCGGACCTTTTAAAAACCACTTTTCTCAAAATCATCTCTCTTTTTTTTGGAAAACAAAACACTAATTATCATACCACACCAGACTCGTCCATACCTGTGGACACAGACTATTCGAACAGGTTTGAACTTTGCGCAGAGGGGTACACTTTACCCACTAGTCCGGTTTCTGCGATCTCACTGTCGTGAGACCCGAATGCCGAATCTCTTTCTTTCCTCGCATGTCCCCACCTTAACGGTTATACCGGAAGGAGTCAGGCCACCGCCATGTCCAAACCGGACAAAACATTCCCCCTCCTTATCCTCCCGATGCTCCCCAGCCTTCATAACCCTGGGGTTCGGACCGTACGAGTTCAGATTGAGTGACTACCCATACAGTCTCGAGTGGTTGTACTTGTCATGAGTACAGGTAGTGAAGGATGACAAACCAGTCCTTATGTGAGGGGACAATCCTTCTGCTCACACCTAAACCAGCTGAGCCATCACCTTAGGCCCTCCCCTAAACCAGGGAGTCCCTGATCATCCCTACTCAAAGGTGATAAGGGTGAAAACCCTTCATCATACACATTTTGAAAAGCATTTTCTTTTGAAAACTCACACCTTTTCTCAAATCATTTGTAACAAATATATCAAGGATTGATTGCGGCAAGCGGCTGGGTGGCCATAATAACTTGTTTCAAATTCATATCATGCATAAAATAACAGGCTGAGGGTTGTGGTTGAAAAATCATAGGTAATTTATGCATCAAAGGGATCCAGTGAGCTTGTCGTGCTTATTCAGCGAAGGGGGAAGGGGAGCTCGCGGAACTGGCTTCTAGCTCCACTGTCTGGCGTAGACTTGCAGATCTAGCCTCTACGAGACGACACGAACGCTCCGATAACTATGCATCATGAACAAGCAAACATACAAACCAGCAAGTATATCAACAAATATTTAGTATAGTGGTCAGAATAGCGATACATGGATGGGTAGAGTCTTGAGCAGAATCTGTGTCTGGTGGTGGAGTGGAGGTGCTTACTAGGAGGGTGGACTGGAGGCGAAGCGACACTATGCGTGTAGCCGGTAGAGCGGAGTAACTGAGTGGGTGGGGTGTTTTCCTTGGCTAAGGGTGTTGAGTGTGTGTGGACAGGGAGAGGGTATCTGGGTGTATGTGGTGTAGCACAGTGAAGTTCACTGTTGGTGAGAATAGTGACGAATGAATCGTCTGACTTAGTATGAACAGGAGAGTTATAGGCAGAATATGGGACAAGAGTATTTTGGGAGTTTTCTGGAATATAAACCATGCTTAAGGGATGACATGGTTGGATAGGGAATATTTTGATAAGAATTTAGAAACAAGAATTATTGGAATCGGAGTTTGGAAGCCTGGTTCGAAGGAATCTCAAAGTTAAGTGTGCTCAACTTGGAGAAACCTGGGATGGGTGACTAGATGGGAAGTTCCCTACTGGAAGGAAAATCATAGTCACCGAAGTTCGTACGACTGGAATATGGGTCTGGCTGGTCTTAGGTGGACTGGACAACATGATGGATGAGTAGTTGAAATTTGGGGTGATCGGATGATCGATGAATAATAACGATGAATAGTGACGACAAAAAAGTTACCATAGATATCATCGTTGAATAGTAACGATGATGAATAGTGTCGGTGAATAGTAACGATGGTGAATAGTGTCGATGAATAGTAACAGTGGATAGTAATGATGAATAGTGATGGTGAATAGTTCGTATGAACGAACGATGAACGATGAATAGTTACGATGAACGAATGATGAACGATGAATAGGAACTATGAACGAACGGATGAACGATCGAATGATCGGACGAACGAACGATCAAAATTTCGGTAGCATAACGGTAGGACAAAGATTATCTGGAAGAACGATGAATAGAGACTATGAACGAACGATGAACGATGAATAGGAACTATGAACGAACGATGAACGATTGAATGATCGAACGAACGAACGATCGGAATTTCGGCAGCATAACGGCAGGACAAAGATTATCTGAAAAAACGATGAATAGGGACTATGAACGAACGATGAACGATGAATAGGAACTATTAACGAACGATGAACGGTCGAATGATCGAACGAACGAACGAACGGAATTTCGGCAGCATAATGGCAGGAAAAAGATTATTTGGACGAACGAACGAACGAACGAACGAACGATCGAACGATCGGACGAACGAACCATGAACGATCGGATGAACGATCGAACGATCGGACGAACGAACGAACAAACTAAGAACAGGGGGACGAACGATCGAAGAACGACCGAACGATCCTTGTGCTAGTGTGTGCTTGTGTGGGAAGTGGAGTGGGCATGTGGGGGGAGTGGAGAGAGTTGCCATGAAATGGCTTGGGGTGGGATGAGAGGAGGCCCTTGCCCCTCTATTTATAGCCATGGTGGGGGGATTAGGGGGAGGGATGAGAGGATTAGTGGGAGGATGAGAGGATTAGTGGGAGATTAGCATGGATTTGTCTTATATTAGTGTAATTACCTTGTAGAGCTCATCGTATGACACCGGAGGCGTACGTACACGTATGAGCATGAGGAAAGTTATGAAGAAAATATTTGTAGGGACTTGAAAAATGATTCTGAAGGTATTTCTTAGGAAGAAAATACTTGGAGATATATTGGTGGAATATTTGGGCAATATTTCTGGAAAGAAATTGAGGCGGGGTTACTGGGGAAATATCTGGGCAGTATTTCTGGAAAGAATTTGAGGGGGAGCACTGGAGAAACATTTGTAGGATATTTTGAGGAGGATTTTGGAGAGAATATAGACCACTATATTTTATTTGTTGATATCAACTCGCAAACAAACATTTTGAAATGAAATTTGAAATTCATTTTGAATTTAGAGCGAGTTTGAGAAAATTTCAAGATTTTAAAATTTTTTGGATGCTACACACAACAAGTGTGTTAATTGAAGTCTTTTATCTAAAAGACACTCTACACAAAAGTCGCCTAAGGGTGCAGCTGGAATAGCACAACAAGTGCGTTAATCGAAGTCTTTTATCTAAAAGACACTCCGCGTGAAAGTCGCCTAAGGGTGTAGCCGGAACAGCACAACAAGTGTGTTAATCGAAGTCTCTCATTAAAAAGACACTCCGCGCAAATTCGCCCACGGGCGCAGCCGGACCAACACAGGCGTACGAATACGGCAAACAGGCCACATTACCATAGAAATTACAATTACATACACACGGCGAGGGCATCACATATTACAAAGGCTCAACCTTCGGGATGATACCCATCTCCCTGTAGTTAAACATCATTATCCTCAATCCCTCACCCTCAAAAAGCTCTGAAGATCCCCCTCGCCTATGCTCGCCCCAGTAGGCGAGGACAACAATTCTCGTTTACCAACCCGGTCTACTCGGAGACGGCCACGCTCCATCCCCATACGACGGCGCCTGCCACTCCGTGAAAATTCATCCACACTATGTTTTCCCACCACCCTTCGCCGCCTACACCCAGTACTCGCACTAGGAAGATCTCCGGCACCCTCCACACGCGGCGAAGTCTTCGCCGCAGCCACATCCAACGCAACAAAATAATCCAAGCCTTCATCCGAGGACTCCTCCGTCCAAGGAAATGAACTCCCAGATTCACTATCGGACTCAAAACACTCATACACATAACCAAACAAACTATCATCGACAGACACTACGGTTGAGGCCGCCACAAAATCAGTATTGTCAGCAGCGGTTGCTTGCGCAAGCCCAAACGTCGGAACCTGCACAGCAACCGAGGCTCAGCATCACAGAGACAACAGTTTACACTTAAAATCTCCAAACCCTATTCCGCCACCTGCGAAGGCCCGGCCACCGCCGCGGGGTCTTCGGCAGCTGGTTCGCCCATCGCCTTCGAAGCGTCCCCACCCGTCACCGCAGGGGCTGGCGCGGGGTCTTCACCAGCTCCAGTCGGCGCGGGGTCGTCGAGGGGCCCTTGCCCGCATCGGATGGCGGCGCCAGCTCCACCCCGATGCCTCGGGGAGCGTGCTGTCGGGCAGCGTGCCGTCCAGATCGCCAAGATCCTCCACCTCTTCATCGTGCGCCATCTACAGCAATAGCACATTCCTTCAGCAAAACCACACATACCCACACATATAACCACACAAAGAATCAAAGATGAGCCTTTACCTGCTCAATCGCCCGGTCGGACCTCTCCCGGACCGTCTCTCGGCCGTGAGGGCCCCACATCCTGCCGAAGAGCACTCCCGCCGACCGCTTCAGAGCCGGGTCCTCGACCTGGAAGATTTCGTGTTCGAAGCCTTCGTCCGACTGGTCGAAGACCTCGAAGTGTCCGCACCCCTCGCGGGACAGAGCATTCACGGCCCCCTCGCAGGTGACGAGGGAGGCAAAGGACATGAGGCCCGTCACGATTGTCGGGAGCACCCCCCAGCTCCTCCTGTAGCCACTCGAGGAAGCGGAGGCCCACCTCTTGGCCGGGCGCTTCGAAGGCGGCGATTCGCACACCCAACTCCCGGTACGCGTCCACAAGCTGCGCATGCGTCCGCTCGACCTCCGCGCGCGTCGAGGCCTCGGTTTTGTCCACGCGATTGCGCAGGTTGTTGAGCCTCGCCTCCAGCTCCTCGGCGCGTTAGCGGGCGAGACTGGCCTCCACCCGCGCAAGTTTGGCCTCGGCTTGAGCAGCCTGCGCATCGGCAATGGCCTTGTTCGCGTCCCTCCTCTCCTCCACCAGCTGACGCCAGAGATCCCCCTTCTTGGCCTCCGCAGCAGCCAACCTCTCCGTCAGCCTGCGGCTTTTGTTTTCCGCAGCCGACTTCTCCCGAACAGCATCCGTATGCTGCGCCCGGAGACACTCGATTTCGGCAGCAAACTCTGAAGTCAGAGCACCCGACGCAACATGGTCGGCGAAGTCGGCCGCCTGCCACAAAAACCCATGAGATTCGCAATCACATAAAAACAATGAACTATCAAAGTCCAACAGGACTTACATGCTTCAGCTGCTGCGACGCATGCCTCAGCTGATGGGACACAGAGCCCGCCACATATTTAGCGGCGGCGGCCGATGAAATCTCGCCGCTCGCGTAGAAGGTGGACCACGGGTCCTGCGAAGCACCCTTTGCACCAACCGCCGCCGTCGGCGAAGTGGCCGCCACCAGAGTCGGGACAACAGCCAGCTGTCCCACATCCGACCCTGCACCATGATCTTGTTTAAGACCTAGTCCCCGTTAAAAAAAGTTTACCAACGAGATAATCCCCCACACAGATGTCCGTGTCAAAGTCAGCAACACACGCCGCCGCCACGTCAGTGCGCGCCGGCGACGACAGGCTTCGCTCCTTCGCTCCTTCGCGGGCTCGGCCGAGGGCAGCTTGCCCGCACCAGAGGCAGCAGCCTTCGCACCCGTCAAAGACTTGCTAGGCCCGGTGGTTTGCTACTGCCAGGGGCGGCAGACTTCGCGCCTCCCCGCGCCTTCTTCGCCTCGCGAAAAGGGTCCTCGACCCTAGTGACCGCCCGGCGCTTCCGCGCCACATCTTGACGATCCTTCTCCATCACTGCCGATACAACAACAGCAATATTCCATCCATAAGGAAAAATATTCAACTCACGAGCCATACGAGACGTAAATATGTCTTCGCCGGCCGCGCGAGGGATCGGAACGTTCCTTGGCCATCGACCCCCGGTAACCCTCACCATTCGCGCCGAAGACTCCCGGAGCTCGGGCGAAGACATCCTTCCCCCGAGGGCCGCGCAAGTACCCATTAACTCCACAGCAAAACGATCAGAGACCCCCAACCCTTCGGCTGCAGTACCTAATTTTCTCTTCTTCATGGCCGACGCAGCCTCCGTGAAGAACCTTCCCCAGCCGCAGCCACTGGTTTCTTCCCGCAACGATCGACGGCCACAGCAGCGTCATCCCTGGGATAGCCGTCGTACGGCAAACGATTCAACTCGAAGACCCTATTCAGGCGAACGTTGGATCCACGAATATCCCAACTCCGTAGAGCCTCTGTCCGCGGCACATACCGCCCCACAATCCTCACAACTCCATCCTCCACTTCACGCACGAATGCGGCTGGGTCCCGGCCGTGCAGATCCAACGTGAAGGCCGGACTTCGCACTTGCTGCTCGCCCAGGGAGGGCATCTAGCGAGGGCATACTTCGCCCAGCGCCCAGCCATGCGCCAAGGGCCACACTCCATAACCGCTGAATTCCTCAACCAAATCGCGCCCGCTACTCATGCGGGCAGCACACCGAAGGGCCCCTTCGTCCCTATCATCCTCCGCCACCTCAAACGACGGGAACACCACATAACAGTGGGAGCACATCACAGCCGCCGGGAGTCCTGGGAGGTCTTCGACTTTGCCTCCCGACACATAAAACCAATAATCATACCAATTGCCCCACTTGTTGCGGGCGCAGGGAACTAGTTCCACAACTTTCGCCGAAGTCTTCCCAATCCTCGGCGTAAAGGTGCACAATCCAAACTGTGCAATCTTGCTCCCAAATTTTCTCTTCTACTAGTGCAGACAGTAATTCTTGGCGAAGACCTCTACAGAGGGCTGACCGCCATACGAAGTCACCGCTCAGACATACTTCGCCAGGGCCACCACGACATTAGGTGTCAATTGGTGGATCTGCACGTCATACCTCTGCAAGACCTCCGCCACAAAACGATGCGCAAGTAGGCGAAGGCCGGCGATAAAAAACGCCTCGAACACAACTATCTCACCCTCCGGCTCAGGAATCTCTTCCGCCCCCGGAACTCGTCCAACTCCATTCCCAAAATACCCCAACTGCTCCATGTCTTGCACGCGAACCGAGGAGATCCTCGAAACGCCAAACTCCACCATGTGGCCCGGGTGTAACTCCACCGCCGCCAAATCGCTCATGGTATCCTCGGACGACGATTCGCCCAACGGCGCATTCGGAGCGGACGAAGAAGAAGTCGACATTACTACATACCGTCGGCGGCGGAGCGCGGTTTGCTTGACGCGGGCTAGATCTCCGATGAAGAGGAACAAGGAGGGCAGGCGAGTGGGCGAACGGTTTCAAAATGTTAGGGTTTTGCGGCGCACAGAAAGGTAAGAGAGCCAGGGCCGCGCCGCCCCCCTTTTATACATAGGGCGCGACGCTTCGGGAAGCCCGCAGTCCAACAGTACCACGTCCATCAACGGTCACATCAAAAACCCCTCGCGGAACCACTTCGAGCGAGGGCAGCGTCTCCACCATCTAGCGACGTCTTCGGCACCAGATGACTCAGTCGAACTGGTCCCTCGGAGGGCAAATGTTGGGGCGAAGGCAAAGATGCTACCCTTCGCTCTAGGCCTTCGTCACCTCGCTGCACCAACGGAGGCAAGATGACCGGCGCGGCCCACCCTTCGTCCTCCTCACTATAAGATGAAGGCCTACGACGAAGTCTCTCCATCCTACGCCCTCACCCGACCTGGAGGCCCACGTGGGATTCGGCCCACTGTAACAGGCCCCGCACGGAGAAGCGTGTTACGAGCCTGATTTGTAATAGCTTTTCTGTAATGATAGTCGGTAACCCTCCCTTATGGGAATATTCTGGGGATAGTCCAGGTGACTGAGGACATAAACGTCATTACATTGGGACGTTGGGCACTCGGGCACCTATAAATACCCCTGTACAGTGCCTTTGAGAGGCTGGATTAACAGAGCAATTGCCATCTCGAGTTAAACCTTGCTTGCACTCTTTCCACTCCCATGTTGGATCAACTTGCCCAGTAGAGTAAGTTCCAACACCTCTATATCAACAGTAATGACAGAATCGTAACTACATTAATTTTTTATAGTATTGATTTAAATACAATTGTAACTTAGGTACGTAATGCAAAAATGAAGTAAAGTATTTTTTGAATTATGGCATTTTCTGAAAATCGCATGAGTACATAATGCAAAAATTCATTTGCAGATGCAAAATTTTTTATATTGAAATTATTAATTATGTGTTCACAAATGTGTGGGCAAAAAAAGGTTTTTTCCATGTGTTGGTGAACCGGCGGCACGAGGTTTCTTCTCTGTCACTTTTCCTCCACCGCATCCAGCTCCTCGTCGATCGAGCTCCTCCACGCTGTCGGCAGCAGATGCCCGTGCTCCTTGATGACGGACATCGCATCCGAGCTCCTCGATGACGCCCACCACCATCGTCATCGAGCGACTCTGCACCGCTATAGTAGAGCGCCTGCGCGCTGGTGGTAGACGTGAGCTCGACAGTGAGTTGCGACACGCTAGTCGTCTTCCCAGCGTCGCTGCTATCTTCTCTGCGGTGGCCATGGCATTGTGTTCATCAGACGTACGTGCGACATAGCGCACTTATAGCGGATGAACATGACTCCTCTAGATTTAGCGGCTCTAACGCGTCTGCTAAATTTTACCGTCCCGTTTATCGGACCTTGCTGGAGGCCCTACGGAGACGTCTGTCGCTATATTTAGCGGAGAAGATGATTTATAGATTATTGTTGGAGACAGTCTAATGCTTGATTTAGTGCAATCAACCTTTATAAACTATCACATTAGATATCGATCACATTACCGACCACACCATCAATCATCGTCATGGTTTACTAGGTGAGTGTCCGTGCGTTCAACGGAAACGTATAATACCACAGCAAATTATGTACAAATGTGTGTTATATTGTTATTTTAGTCGAAGTATTTCACCAGCACATTGCAACCATTAGTTCTATATATGATAGTAGAGTGTCGTGCATCGCGATAGAATATAAATCATTCAATGAAATATTAATTCACAACGATTACTGAAGTTTATTTTATTGTTTGATATTGACTATTCTATGTATTTCAACAGATTCTTTATCTTTTACTTGCTTGCCAGTGGCCCATGTTATATGAGGTTAGCAACATTTTGACCCTCATCCACAGACACAACACTGAAGTTCTGAATTGAAGCAATAATCTTAGAATTGTCAAACTTGCATTTACCATCACTCCCAGTGTAACGGTAATCCTTCTCTCTTTCAATGCCACCAGCCTTGGAGATGACTGAAGGACGCGTCATCTGCACACCATTGCATCCCGAATCACATAAATCAGGTTCCGATGAGTCACACTGCAACATTTGCAACAAGATTGGGGAATAGTGAGTTTGGATTAATGTGAGGTAAACCAGGTACCATTATCTTCAAGCCAGCAACTATGCAAATTCTACTGCCCAAAACATACAAATATATGATTGACATCTCAAGGCTTTAGCTTCATGCATGTTCATTACTCGATAATAAAGCACTGCAAAATCACTTTGTCACATTCAAGAAAAAATAGCAAAAGCATCATCCAAAATTAAAACATTACATAGATCAGATATTGGTTAACTGACATATACAGTGAAATTGCTTCTTGCCCATGATTCAGGAACTTTAGATTCAAAATAGCCAAATAATGATCCAGAAGATATCAAAAAAAAGCTCGTAAATCTCTACTACTAATAATAACAAAAGTCACCTATTGAAGCTGAACCATGGATGGCTATTACAATAGTAAGTGAACACATTGCGATCTCCTGTTCATAGGTAGGCCTATGTATACTTAACTGATGACCCAAGACCAAACCAAAATAATCAAGATTGAAACCGAAATATCCAAAACCAAAAAATAGCCATTAGTTCAGGAACTTAACTGATGACCCAAGACCAAACCAAAATAAATATAAATGGAACTAAAACAACTTGGGTTTGTAGGGAGAAGATCAGTACCTTGTGATCCTTAGGCTTAGTGAAGAACTCCACAGTTGGTTTTGACCCAATGGTCAGCAAGACACCAGAAACAAAGAGAATCTGACAACATGACAAGCAACAGAATCATCAATAAGTTCAGGATCACCTTCCATAATGTGCCCCTGAGTTATAGCAAAGGCGATGAAATAAGCCCAGGTAGTGTAGTCCGCATTATATCTTCTATTTGTACAAATAGTAGCATTCTGATAGCAATGTTAGTGATAGAAAAGGGGAAATCATCTCAGGGGAAGAAATGAGCTTCAATTAACTACAGGCAGTTACACTTCAGTAGACTGAAGGAGACCAAATAAGGTTTGTAATATTTTTAAGGGAAAATGTAGTAAATGCTCGAACCTCCACAGCTGTTCCAGGTTCTCCCACGTCCTGAAATATGAATAGGCATTAGGTTATGACCCAGTATAACATGAAGAACTCAAAAGGAATAAATTCTAAAGGTGAACTCCACCTCATGGGGATTGACCAAAACAGCAAAAGTAACTCTGAATCAATGGGGACTATAGAAGATGGATAGAGTAAAATATTCTGGAAGGACAAAAAATTTGCTGGCTGTCTACATATTGTAATCCATACTCTATACATTTAATCAATGTCTTTTTTAGAACAAAAATATATCCAGTAAATGTGCACCAAAATAACATCATGTTGTTCTATTTTGTGAACAAGCAGATATCGCATTAGCTTCAATTGTTAACTGTTACTGAAATAAATCATCAGATGAAAGGTCAGCAGCTAGAATGAATATTTACTGAAATAAATAGACAACAGGTATCTCATTAGCTTCAATCGTTAGAATTCTAATTTGATAACCCAGATAACAATACATACCAAAGAGCTTCCAGACAATTCCTTTTTCAGTTGTGAAAGATCATCATCAACAGATGAAGTCTCAAGCAGTGCAAACTGTTCACCAATAAATAGAGACAGTCATGTGATATTAGCACATGGCAAGTATTTATATTGGTTTGTAAATGTTTATTTTTACCTTTCCTTCTAATAAATCATCAGTTGCTAACTAGCCGAGTGCCTCTGCTTGGGATTCCATTGCCATAACTAAGCATTAAATTTAGATATAGAGCTTAGTTGATGTTTGATTGTAGTGAACAACGTAGCCATCAAACTGTACTTGTACATGCTCAGCCCTAAATGATTTTACGACATAGTCTCAGTAGGGTACTTGTACATAGTCAAAACTTGCCTGACATGTCATCAGGCTCATGAAACATGGCAAAATTGACAGCGAGGGAAAATTATAAGACTAAATACATTTCATAGGCATATTGGAAGTTGTACGAAACCAAACGCCAACCAAAAGGAAACATTGTTTTTTTAAAAAAACACTCTGACCTCAGCAATCCTGAAACAGTACCACTCTCAAGCTGCGCATTAGCAGACACGTCAAGATCCTGAGGAAAGAAGAGCGTGCAAGATTGGTAGATCCATTAATCATGTATTCACATCGATTAAAAGATGACTTATTGAACACCGCAGAGCTAGAGCTACAAATAAGCAACATGATTATGACATGGGTTGTTTCTAGTTACTGATAACCAGTGGAAAATTCTAAGGTTGGTATGAAGTTATCTTACCTACATGTGTTACGGTACAGAGTTCTACTCAGGCCTTCTATGTCAGAAATTCCTTTGCTTCCAGCCACTACCTCAAGAACTTGCCTGAAACCGATAGCTCCGAGTCAAATTTTCTGGGGGCAACATTCATGTGAGAATAAAAAATTGAGTAACAGATAAGTCTGACGAGTTCAGCTCCCAGTAATAACAATGGAACAATCATGACTTAGGAAATAAGGCTAATAAAGCACAAAAGTCAATGATCAATGCTCAACAACATTGATCAGGGTAGAAATACAAATTTCCATGTAAAAGACAAGTTTCTTGTTTAGTCTCTCTACAGAGAAGGGCATGAGTTAAGGTTGGATTACTTGGATGCTTCTACAGAGAAAGCATGTAAAAGAATGGAGTACTTAAATGAGAAGCAAATATTCTCTACACTGGAAAACAGTTGTCATATTTAAAAACTCAGCAACCAGTCTATACCGAGCAAGAAAACCCAAGAATTGATTGCAAACTGTTGCAACGTACCTGACTAAACAAGGCTCATTGCGACCTTTTACTGTTGAATCTGGCTCATACTTTTCTTTCTTCTTGGATGGCCAGACAGATTTTACATACTGGCTTCCAGCATGAGTATTTATTATGTCACAATATGGAGAATATGTTTCTATCATCAACCTCTCAACAGGAATGCCTCGTAGAACCTCAAGATTTTCGTTAGTTTTCAGAGAGCAACCATTAACACCTGCAACCACGATGCACAATCATCTGACCCGACTGGGAGATAAAGAATAACAGAGTATCAAATTTTACAGTTGTTTCAGTTATCAATATCCAAATGGAAATTTTCAACACAGAACTGAATCACAAAGAGGAATTACAACAGAATTCGGAATAGCTTGTTACAACTACCTAAAGGGTGGTTAATTGACTATCTTTACTCTGAAGTTTATCATGTTGCAAGAGATGCAGATTTTTATTGCTAGGTAAAGAGATTTTACCGATAAACACCTTCTCAAAAGAAAGTAGCCTATCCCAATCTTCAACATTGTTTCTTTGAATCACCTGTTTGAAGACAAGTTAACTCACTGATTAGGTTTTAAATCTATGGTTATAACATCTAAGAAGACTTGCAAGGTTGAATTTTGCAGTTTCGATTTTAAAAACAATTAAAGAGACTACATGACTTTTGTGACATTTAGTTGAGAATGAAAACACTGCAACTTCTATATATAAGATTAAGAAATGAAGGCTGTTGATGTTGGTATGTTTTTCTATAAACTTTGTCAAAGTTAGAGAATTTTGACTTACGACAACAAAAAATGTCCTATGTTTTGGAATGGATAGAGGAAACAAAAGCAGTAACACAATTCCAGACCAAAGCTCAAACCAGATAGACCAAACACAAGATTTATCTTATTGTAAGCCAACACAATAGACACAACACCTCTCATGAGACCCGCCCACCAAACAATAACCTGAATGACCAATATCATGTAAGGAACATAACAACTGTTTCAAGAGAACATAAGAAGTTAAGATGTTGCTAAGTTAAAGACTTACCTGCTGCCTAAAAGATATCTTTCCATTTGGAGTTTTTTTGGTCAAATTTGATAGAAAGGATAGTGGGAAAACAAAAGCAGCTCTTGAAACCAGCACCAAGGCTAAAATGGTGCTGCTCAAAGCGATAGACTTTACCGGGCTGCAAATGATAGAAAATACAGATTCAGAAGAAAGATCTTCTAGTTGAGCAATGAAGAGAGAGAAAGAGGGAGAGAGTATGCCTATAAGTTTGACCGACAATCTTCCACTTCTCTATATCCAATGCATCCATACCAACATAAAGAAACAAAAAAGTCTCGGAGATAAATGACAATGTTGCAAAGGCATGCATGTGATCCATCCAATAGTACATTAGCATAATCATTACCAAAGAATGCATGATCAAAAGCAAATGTCCATACAGAAGGTATGAAGCTACTTACTTGGTTGTGACCCTCAAACTTTCTGTTACATTGTGCCAAGTATAGTGTGACATTACGATACTGCAGAAAAACACAGTGAGAATGCCACTCAAATCGAGCAACTTACAATAAAAAGGCAACCCGTTAATAACAATTTACAGCTATGTTTGCTTTTTAAAAAATGCAAAATGTCTGCAGAGGTTAAAAGTACAGGGTGCTCACTTCAGCTAGCATGTAAGATAAATAATCCATTAGCATCATAATGGAAACTTCACGATCGGTTGAATGCCTGGGGTGCATGTCAAATAAGAGGAAACATGCCAAAGTACTTCTTAATGGTATAAGCACTAAGAAGTCCAGACTGCAGAAAAAAACATGTCAGTAAACTTTAGCAAAGCTAGAAGTGGAAGAGCATATAACTTACAGCTACTCCAAGAATGGTGCTGGAGCCGAACAGATAAAGGAAACTGCCAATGAAGTCCAGTAATTTGGCACCGCTGATATTTCTAGGATCAAAGTTCTAGATTGCATTGAACAACACAATAGAAGTTGCGTCATTGACAACACCTTCACCAAACACGAGGTTGTACAAGAATGGTGTCTCATCTTGGCTTAACACCTGCAAGGTGCAAACCGAGTCTGTGGCCGAGAATATTGCCCCAAGTGCTGAAATTTAAGATGTATAAGAGTCAGAAAGAAAGAGCTGTATATGGGCAACAGAAGTGTTTATGCTTTGGGTGATGAACTTACCAAGATAGTCTCCCAGTTCAAGTGCGCCGATATTAAGCCTTGATATTAGTCCTAGAGCGCCTATTGAGATCAAATGTGAGTTAGGCAGGCAGAAATCCAGAAGCATATAATCATGTTAAAAGTGAAATTTGGGACCGAACCTACCAAGGGATATTACAGTAAAAGAGATCAAGGTGCCAACTGCACCAAACAGTGTAATAGTAATGAAGTTTCGAAAGAACTATTTCTTTTTTTCTCGAACGCGCAAGAGACATGCACATCTTTTGAAAGAACTGTTTCTTCTTCACTTGGAACCTGGCTTATTGGGGAAGAAAAAAAGAAATGTGAATACCTACAACCATGTAGCAATTTGTTCTTTCATATACTCATTTTTAATTGCCAATCAACATCAAGAGCAAGACCATACTAAGATTCCATTTAATGCAGATATATGTTACACTATCAATGTATCATAATAATTGAACTAAACCTGCTTTTTGGTTGAAATTTTACCGAACCAGAGGATGAACAGAATGGAAACAATGGGTATTCAGAAACAACATACCTGGAATCCATGAGATCATCTTTACAGGATAGAACTTTTATAGCATGCTCAAAAACAGATAAGACATCTTCTCCCATGTGTATGGCATGCACAGAGAAACTGCATCAAATGAAAATGAGCTGGAACATCAGGAATCCATTCGCATGGAAGCATGTCAAGGCTTAACTACAGAAATTAGATTGAATATACAGACCCTAAGTTGGATCATAAATGTACATATTGCTTACTTGTGGTTCACATGGCTGACTAAAGGAAGGTCATAATGCTGAAGTTTCTTAACAGTAGTCTTATAGAACGGGGTAAGAACTTCACCAACTGGAGAGATTCTTGTGTGCTCAAATATGTGATCTATTTTTGTAAACCAGCGCTCCAGTTCTTCAGGTCCCAACTTAAACTCTAACAAAACCAAGGAACAGTTAATGCTTAGTATAAACAAACTGACTACAAACTTTGTGATTTGATATAGATGATTTACCATGTCATCCATTTCCATCAAATCCAATAAAGATGAAGTTCACAGGGATCGGAAGATAAATGGAATCAACCTCTGCCAGGCTCAAATAGTTTGCAATATTACCTTGGTATAAGAAAAGACGAAATTTAGTAGTGAAAAGATCTCTGCTTCTTAAATAAGTACACACAACAATAGCACCTAGACTATCCATACTTCATGTGTGATTCCAGCATTGTTCACAACTCATAAGGTACTGTTTTAAGGCATAAGAAATACTCTAACTTGCTTTTTATAAGTTTAGCAAATTCAAGAGATGTCCACAGTGCCACCAAGGATCAAGTCAACATCTCCACCCTTTGATGTCACATTGATGCTTTTATCAACACCAGCTATGACCTTGGGGTCGCAGGTTCGAATCCCCTTGGGGTCATGTGTGTTTTTTAATTTTAGCTAGACGTGGGCTGTGGGGTGAATGAGAATGGGAACAGGCTGTGCCGCGAGGGGGGAATGAGAAAGACAGAACAATGAATGTGAATGAACAGGGAATGGCAGGCTACCCTTGCAGCCTTAACAATATAAATCAATTTTTATATTTGAGTGATGACAATAGTTCTTAAAGCACAATATAATAGTGACAAAATTCAAATGAGTATAGTTGTAAGCAGATGCATACTCAATTAGTGAAAAGATTTTCTTTCCTATGATTCTTAAATGATGCTAACTGGAACTCTTCATGTGCAATATAAAATTTTATGTCCACAAAATTTTAGTTCAGATGCATACCCGATTAGTGAAAAGATTTTCTTTCCTATGATTCTTAAATGATGCTAACTGGAATTCTTCATGTCCAATATAAAATTTTATGTCCACAAAATTTTAGTTCTCACTGGCAGCTCGGCAGAGCTTCAGCTCATTTTTAAGCTGAGCCAGAGCTCAAGATCAAGAATGAAAATTTGACTTGGATATACATCTAATGCAATTTGTTTGGAGACTTTGGATTAGGTTGAAATAAAAAATACTCAGTGAACTGAATTGTAACCATGTGCTGGTGGCCAGGGAATGAACTGGATCAATTAGATTGCCAAAACACATTACATGTTGGTGTGCCATGGCGTCGCCTTCCGTGTCTTTCTTGTAAGCATAAGAAACGGTGATTCGGCAGTTGCATAACTGTTGGTTGTTCATGACCTGAAAATATAGCAGAGAAAGTAGCATGAAACAAATGCCAGACAGTCAGAACCATTGCAAATTGAAATACAGGAAATCGGTGTGATGATTCCATTATTTCTATTGCTTGATCAGATGATTCAAAGGACTCATAGCTCACAAAGCCAAAGCCTTTCCAATTTTAGGGTCTTGCATTATCTTCGACAAAAGAAAAAGAATATCAATAAATTATTGCAGGTGACAACTATGCTTTAGAAATAACAGACTGCAACAGATGATGTGAGGTGTTACTCCTAACACCAGTTTTAATTTTATAACTGATACATGACACTTACAGGATCATTGATTAGATGAGTTTATCAAACAGGATAATGGTTACCATGATTTTAGCTCATCTACTCTCTAAGCTATTATTGTATTTTGTACAAATGAAAGCAAATAGTGCTATCAAGTGACGAGCGCTTAATAATTTGAAATTGACTAAACACTGTTACACATAAGTTATATTGGCATAAGACCTTGAAAGTAGTTGAATTATGAGATTCAAGTATAGTGAATTTAGTTTACTTTATATGTAAGCTATCGCTTTTTTATTTGATTCAGCCATTTGTATAATACTGCTACTCGCAAATCAGATATTATGTTCACCAGTTCGGCTGCTAGATAATCACCAAATATTATTCCTACTGCAATATTCCTACCAATTTGAGGACATAGTGTGTTTTGAACTCAAGAATTGTACATAATGCTAAGATACATATTGCACAGGTTGTCTCTATTCAAAAGAAGAAAACCATGTAATGCCCCTCTGTGGTCCTTACCTGTGAGCTTGGGGACGCTGAGTCTCTCGCAGAGTAAAATTGCAAAAATGGTTACAATTCCTAGAGAGGTGAGAGGTGATTGTACGAGTGGTCTGACCACTTGCGACTGAGCCCCCGCAGGATCCAGTATACCACGCTCGGTCTCCCTGAGGACGATGCGTTCCCAATAGGTGTACATGGGGTTCTTCCTCGCGGGGCAACTGAACACACGGCTGTCGATTTCGCAGAACCCGAATGACCACTCATCCTCGTCGTTGACCTGCAATGATGGGTTCAAGAAATGGAGTGAAATCCAGGGATCTGAGCGGATGGCAAGCGAGCGCGACTGGCTAGAGAGTAGAGAGGACGGACACAGAGAGATCGAAGCAGTTGCTCTCCGTGCAGGCGCGAGAGGCGGTGTTGGTTGATGTCGCCGAAGCGGAGCTCGCGGGGTGAATCTCGACGAGCACGTCCTCGCTGCCCATCGCCACCTCCCAGTCGCGGCTAGCTAGAGAGTAGAGAGGACGGACACAGAGAGATCAAAGCAGTTGCTCTCCATGTGGCCTCGAGAGGTGGTGTTGGTTGAGGTGCGATGGTGGCGAGGCGCCCAAGCCTGGATCCATTGTCGTGGGTGGCGGACGAGCGGGCCTGGACCGGCATTGGTTGAGATCCGATGGTGGTGAGGGACGTGGGGGGGCGACGCGCGAGGTCGAGGCCATCGCAGACGATGATGGAGAGGTTGAGCGCCTTAACGACGCGGTCGGAGAAGTCGGGGACGAGGCAGACGAGCGGGGGCCGCGCGAGGGGCGAGTCCCGACTCCCGAGATCCGAAGAGCAAGCATGAGGGAGAGGGGAGGGTGCCGGGATGGAGATCGCGGGGGTGCGGCTGAGGTCGACGCCACGACAGTGGCGAGGGTGGAGGGAGCGGCACATGACGGAGACGTTTGGATGAGAAGGTAATCGCAATCTGCGGGGGGCGGCTGCGGCTCGTGCGGAGGAGGGGGTAGGAGGCGGCGGGAGGAGTGTCGAGGCAAATCTAGGGTGCTCGCACGGTTGGACGATCGGGTGGGGGCGGGGCGATGCGTGGGGGGTGAGAGTGCGCGCAACGGACGGCTGAGAGACTCTAGAGCGTATTGGACGGTTGAGATCGTCGGAAGGCAGAACCAGGGGAGGCAGCCTACCCCTTACAGCCTTAATAGGTAGTATAGAAAAGGTGGCTAGGCGGAACTAGGTGCCCAGCCACCGCCTAGGCGACTTAGGCAGGCGCCTAGGCGACTTAGGCGGGTGCCTAGGCGACGCCTTAGTAGCTGTTACAAACAGCTGTTACAAAATACCAAGCAACCAAACCCCAGAGCAGAGAGCAGCAGCCAGCAGCCAGCCGCGCCCAGACCCCAAAGCAGAGAGCAGACGCGCGCCCAGACCCCAGAGCAATAGCAGCGCGCCCAGAGAGCAGCAGCCAGCCATGCCCAGACCCCAGAGCAGAGAGCAGCCGCGCGACCAGACCCAGAGCAACAGCAGCGCGCCCAGAGAGCAGCAGCTAGCCGCGCTCAGAGCAGAGAGCAGCAGCCAGCCGCGCCCAGAGCAGAGCAGCAGCCGCGCCTGCGCGTAGCGAGCAGGGAGTAGACGGGCGTAGGGAGAGAGGGAGCGCGAGAGAGAGCGCGTGCAGGGAGAGGGAGCAGACATATTTGCCGCGCGCAGGGAAGAGGATTGCAGCGTGCAGGGAAGAGGGAGCAGACAAATTTGCGGCGCACAGGGAGAGGATTGCGCGCGCGCACAGGAAGCCCAAAACGTGAGGCCCAGTACAAACCCTAGCCCAGTACAAACCCTAGATGCTAAGGCGTCGCCCAGACACCTACTACGCCAAGGCGGACGCCTACCTCGCCAAGGCGGACACCATACGCATTTTTACCTGGGCGGCGCCGACGCCTAGCTCCGATCGTCGCCTCGACGCCTTTTAAACCATGATCATCGTTAACATTTATGTGCCACAATATTTTAGTGTATAACCTTTACTACCAGACTAGAAATATCTCAACGACACATCAACTTTTTTACTGTAATTTTATTTAAAATAAAACACGAAGTTTTATCAAAAATAAAAATTCTAGAACACATAAGTGAACAAAAAAGTTACATAACTCCTAAAAACAACTAAAACCACATTACTTTAAATAATAAAAATATATAATTCATTAAATAAATTTACAGTGCTTTAGAGGTTATGGTGGGACTAGATATGTTTTATTAAATTCTTTTCGAATAGACTAACATAAATTACGGTCTCACATTGCAGGAGTGCTTTAGAAGTTATGGTGGGACTCAAGTATCTCATAGTTGTTCACGCCATATGATTTCTACACCTCTTAGTTAATAATTATAATATGCTATCTTCGTTCTCAATATTTGTCGCTTCTTAATTTATTTTTAAATTAAACCGTGATAAATAAAAAAGAATGAAAAGAGTACATAATAGTGCATATACATGTAATCTGAGTATTTAGTGGAAAAAATAATCTCGCTAACTTAGGACCACTATTGTGTTAATCTCAACTACTAATTATGTTAGTAGTGTAGGCGTCCAACAATCCCTTGGCGCACGTTTTGCTGCGCCCGCATCCCAAATCCCGCAGCTGCATTTGATTGAAAGTCGCCTAGAGGGGGTGAATAGGCAAATCTGAAATTTATAAACTTTAAGCACAACTACAAGCCGGGGTTAGCGTTAGAAATAAAGTCGAGTCCGAAAGAGAGGGCGAAAACAAATCACAAGTAAATGAAAGAGGATGACACGGTGATTTGTTTTACCGAGGTTCGGTTCTTGCAAACCTACTCCCCGTTGAGGTGGCCACAAAGGCCGGGTCTCTTTCAACCCTTTCCCTCTCTCAAACGGTCACCTAGACCGAGTGAGCTTTTCTCCTTAATCAACGGGTCACTTAGACCCCTTACAAGGACCACCACAACTTGGTGTCTTTTGCTTGATTACAAGTTGCTTGAGAACAAGAATGGAGGAAGAAGAAAAGCGATCCAAGCGACAAGAACTCAAATGAACACAAATATCTCTCTCTCACTAGTCACTAAATGTTTGGAGTGATTGTGGACTTGGAAGATGATTTGATCTCTTGTTTGTGTATTGGAGTGAAGTCTATAGCTCTTGTATTGAATGCAATGGCTGAAAACTTAGATGCCATGAAGTGTGGTGGTTGGGGGTATTTATAGCCCCACCCACCAAAATGGCCGTTGGGGAGGCTGTCTGTCAATGGGCGCACCGGACAGTCCGGTGTGCCAGCCACGTCACCCAACCGTTAGGGTTTGACCGTTGGAGCTCTGACAGCTGGGACCACCGGACAGTCCAGTGGTGCACCGGACAGTCACTGTTCACTGTCCGGTGCGCCTTCTGGCGCTGCTCTGACTTCTGCGTGCGTTGTCCGCGCGCTGTAGCGTTCACTGTTCACTTTTGTAGACGACCGTTGGCGCAGTAGCCGTTGCTCCGCATGGCACACCGGACAGTCCAGTGCTACACCGGACAGTCCGGTGAATTATAGCAGAGTGGCTCTCCAAAAACCCGAAGCTGAGCAGTTCAGAGTTGATCTCTCTGGTGCACAGGACAGTCCGGTGCGCCAGACCAGGGCAGCCTTCGGTTGGTTTTGCTCCTTTCTTTTTGAACCCTATCTTGGACCTTTTTATTGGTTTGTATTGAACCTTTGGCACCTGTAGAACTTATAATCTAGAGCAAACTAATTAGTCCAATTATTTATGTTGGTCAATTCAACCACCAAAATCTTTTAGGAAAAATGTTTGACCCTATTTCCCTTTCAGTTGCTGCCCCGCATACACCCGCGGCTGCTGCCCCCTGTCCCGCCCGATCCGCGGCCGCCTCCTCCTCCTTCCCCTAATCATGCGCGTCTCGCTCCCGCCGATCCGCGGATCGGCTCTGCTCTGCCCTTCCGTAATCAAGCGCGAATCTATTCCCTCATTCTCGTCTCTCTCACAACTGCTTTCTTCCTTCCTGTTCCTGATCGTCACCTCTCGAAAGCCAGGAGGACCCTCGCCTCCCCCTCCGCGTGCGCGTGGCAGCTATGGCGATGGACGACCTCGCGGGTGCCTCCTCCTCCTCCTCCTCCATGGCGGCAACCTCCTCCTCGTACAGCTCGCAGACGGTGTCGTACCCTAAGCGCAACCGCAAGCAAGCGCAGGCGCCCGATCTGACGCTACAGTCCAATGGCAAGCCTGGCGGCGTCGAACGAGAAGCGCTCCTAGGAGGGAGGTCAAGAAGCCTAAGAAGTCGCCGTCGCGTGTGGCCTTTGCGGGGCGTGCTTCTGGCCGACGGTGACGGTGGACGGTAACGGCGGCGGCTCGGCCAAGGCAGCCACATTCACGACACAGGTGGTGGATTCTTGTTATTCTCTTCTCCTTTTCCCCCAATATAAGTCTGCTTTCAGTCGGTTGGGTTGGTGGATGGTTATTGTTTGTTTGGTCTGAGAAAGATTTGACCCTTCCTGCTTGTTCGTTAGTGGCAAAAGAGTTGGTTTGACGATTAGCATCTTCTCAGACTGGCATGCAATGGTTATGAGGTAAATTAAGGGTCAAACTCCAGCGGTTGAACTTTATTTTCCTACACTTCAGCCGTTGAACTGAAACTCTACTTAGATGTGAGTTGGTTGTTAGTCGCTCAACTTTTCAGCAAGCCAAAAGTCATTCTTGGTGGTTTGGCTGATTAGATTGAACTAATACAACATTAGATGATGCATTTAACCTTGTCCTTTTCTCCTTTGCTAGATTACTTGGTGTCAATTCTGTAAACAACTTGCACTATTATTTACGAATTCACGCCAAACTATTTACATGCTCATCGATAAGAAGTAAAAGTCGTATGCTAATCCGATTTGTAAGAAATTCCCCTTCTAGCCTGCCAATAGTCTGTGCTTCTTATCTTTCAATCCAAATAGCTTTATGTTATTTATTGTAGCGCATTTCAGTTGCTAACTGAGTTTTCAAATCATACGAAAACAACTGAAGCTGACATGGTAAAAGCTCTAAGAAAGTCTATGGTTCATTGGTTCCAGGAACCAACTACATTTGACTGTGTTGCTTGCTGCTGTTATGTTATCATATTGCTTAAAAGTGACACCTCCACAAATGATTAACCTGGATAGCATAATAAAACATAATCATGATACTTCAAGTCAACTGGATAGGTTTGATCCTGTATTAAAAGCTGAGAATGACTATGCCAAGTACATAATACTTTGGATCAGTGCCTATCAACTTTATCTAAACATTTGGGATATTTTGGAGTCTAATAGTTTTGGCTTCACTAAATATATTCTATCTTATCTTAGTACTTGATGTAGGTAAAATTTCTATTTTTTGTGTGATGTTTCAAGGAACTTTATTTTCTCTGTAGCAATAGAGACAAGATATCTGTATGCTAGCAATCGGGAGCTTGGTGATCATTTTCAGACAAAACGTGATGGTGAAAATGGTGTTGATGCATCAATTGAAAAGAGAACACCAAAGCTACTTCAGTTTACCTTTCAAGAGTTGAAATCTGCCACGCTTAACTTTAGGCCAGACAACATTCTTGGGGAGGGTGGGTTCAGTTATGTATTCAAGGGGCGGATTGAGCCAAACAGCACAGCTCCTGCAAAACCTGGCACAGGGGTTACTGTGGCAGTCAAAAGTTTGAAGCCAGATGCGCCTCAAGGTCATAGAGAATGGGTGGTAAGTATTGTATGTCATTTTTATTTTTGAATGGAGTGTTGTAGGTATGGTTTTTAAAAATAATCACATTTCCAGACAGAAGTTAACTTTATGGGACAGTTGCATCATAAACACCTTGTTAAGCTGATTGGATATTGTATTGAGGATGATCAAAGGTTACTTGTATATGAATTCATGGCACGGGGAAGTCTTGAAAATCATCTTTTCAGAAGTAAGCAATCACCTAACAGAGTTAATGCTTTAAGTTGAGTAGATTTAGTGCCTTTATTACTAATTTGTTTCCCCACTTAGGCCTAACCAGTTTTTTTCTTCACTAAGTCTTCTTTCATTTTTCTGAGCAACCTTGGATTTTTTCGTTCTCTATCCTCTGTGACATCAGAGATAATTACATTCTAACTTGATTTGATTATGGTAATGTAGACCTGAACATTTTAGCCTGCCTTATTAAGTTTGATCTGTGCCAGTTACACCTGTTGAGATCTTCTTAGTTAGAGCTGTGCAATAGTACTGTAGTGAGCAAGGATGCATGCCTACTACCAATGGTGGTGTTCATTCTATTGCTAACTTCTATATTGGTATTAGGTCATACCCATGTAACAATTATTATTTTGAAGGGGGTAGGGACATTACCAGCTTTTCACAAAGTTGATTTTATTTTATGTGCTTAATCTTGTCAACCATAATCTTTCTATCTGCTTGTTCTTATGATCCTGTCATCTTACTTTGTTTAATCTTGAAGGGGCTCTTCCCCTACCTTGGTCCAACAGGATGAAGATTCCTCTAGGTGTCGCGAAAGGACTAGCCTTCCTCCATGGAGGTCCCAAACCTGTAATTTACAGGGATTTTAAGACATCGAATGTTCTTCTTGATGTGGTACTTTATCAGTTCAATATGTTTCATATTGTGCTTAGACAATGCACGCTACCTTGTTAATTGTGGTGATTTTACTTCTTTTTTTGAACATGTGGTGATTTTACTTCTGTAGGAGTACAACGCAAAACTATCTGATTTCGGTTTAGCAAAAGCTGGTCCTCACGGTGATAAAACTCATGTATCTACTCGGGTTGTTGGCACCTATGGTTATGCTGCACCAGAGTATGTAATGACAGGTATCAGGGATAAACTTTTGACTTCAGTAGCTACCTGTAGCAGAAATTCTGTAGCTTGCTTATCTGTTGCATGTTGGTTCTTTACACTGTTTTTCTAAGCTTGTAGTTATTCTCGTGTTCACTCCATATTGGATAGTAAATTGGCTTAACATTTTTGTCCGAAGACATAAAACTGGGGTGCCATTACAAATGTTCTTTCAAGTGAAACTGTGTTTTTCGTTTTTACATGCAGTAAAGGTTGTAGACTTATATAATGAATCTTCTGCTCCACTTCTTTGGGACATGTTTTAACATTTCTTAACATTTCTCACTCTGTAACGCTTTCATACCACTTTTCTTATGTTTTAGATGCGCTTTTTTTGAGACCAAGCCCTAAGGGCAACAATGGGGATGACCAGCGTCTTGGTTTATCAAGAGGAAGTTAATCCCTCTCAACTGAAACTCCCATCAAATTTGGGGCATAATGTGTCGATTCAGTTATAACTATTATATGTCATTTTGGGTTAGCAAACTGTATCTACTAATTTCTCAGACTTATGCCTTTTGAGCTAGAAACTTGTGTAAGGATTTGTTGCACTCAGTGACATGCTGATATTTGAACTATTTAGGCTGCCAAATCTGAATTTTTTAACTATCAAGTATCTCAACATTTCTCTCATCCTAACACTTTCAGACTGTTCTCCCCTTTTTTTGGGGGCATGTTTTAACATCTCCCTCATCGTTGAACCCTTTCAGACTCAAAAAATAATGAGTACTATTGACGATCTATTTAGAACAGCTCTAACTATATTCATCAAATTGGTTGCTCGTGCGTTGTATGACCTTTAAAATATTTCATTTTACAGTATATCTTATATGAATAATTTATAATTGTATAGTGCGAGTAGCAGATTACAATAGTGACGGATAAACATTGTATTTTACTTTACATGATGGATGTTTTCGATGTGTAAGGCTTTTAAGGCATGTAAAAATTCTTAACTTTTAAAAGATGCTAACACGAACATAAAATTGCAATTAGTATTCTTGAATTTCAATGTATCTTGTCATAACATGTTCACTCCGTAGCGACACACGACGTTCACCTATGGGGTGTTTGGTTTGAGGAATGAGGTAATTCATCATTTTCTCACTCCTCACTTTCTTGTTTGATTTGTGGAATGGAATGAGTTGATCCATCACCATTTCATTCCTCATAAGCTAATAATAGTAATAACATGAGGAATGAGTTTATTCCACCAAATTTATGAAATGAACTTATGATGCACCACCTCATCTAGAATGGATTGATTCTTTAAACCAAACACCACCTAGTGTTACAAATAAACAATAACTATATTTAATAAATATCTAAATACCTATTTAGCAAATTACGGCAACTGGTTACCGCCGCCCCCATCCACTAGCTCCGTCGTCGCGATTGACGATTCCACCGCTTGTACATTTCCCCTCCCCCCCCCCCACACACGCCGGTGCGTCGCCTGCGCAATCATACTTCCTACCCTCCCCACCTCTTCCACGGTTCCACCCCGTCCCTCTCCTCTCGAGAAGCACCCGCACCATACATCTTCCGGCGCCCGACGCGGACGGCGAGCCGCTGCTGCTGCTGCCGCCGGAGGAGGAAGGGCACCAGGGCCAGCGGGTGCAGGAGGAGGAGGAGCAGCAGCAGGCCGCCGGCCGCTTGGGGCTGTGCCACATGCCGCTCTGGGGGGCCGCCGCGTCCGCGGCGCCGGCAGCCGACGGCGACGCCGCCCGCGCGCCGTCGGGATCCGGCGGCGGCGTCAAGGTGATCCGGTCGCTGCTCCCCACCCGGCGCCGCCTCCGCCTAGATCCGCCCGCCAAGCTCTACTTCCCATGTAAGCAAAATCCACAAGCGGGGCCGGGGCTCTGTTAATTTCTTGCCTCCCGAATCTTCTTGCACCTCCTCCTGGTGGTTTATTATACTAGACAACTCTGTTAGTTTCTTGACGGATGGCCCGTGGAGAAGACGGCGGCTTTCAATCGTTTCCACCTGGCGCCTTTGGCCCCGGCTGCGCGCGTTTCCCGCTGGCCGCTGCTATCCGATTTCTTGATTCGGTCGCTCTGTCTCGTCAAGGCGTGCACCGCTTTCCATGTTGTTTGTTCAAAATTTCTGCTTCTGCAACTTTGCTTGTTCTGTGAAAACATAGGTTCCATTTCAACTTCCGTGATTCCGTCGGACAGGACCCGTATTCGTCGAGAAAAAGTCCCTTTTTCATAGACGAACTTTGCACGACTGTTTCTTATATAGAGATTTAAGTCTATAGATGGTAAAAGGCCATGGGAGACATACAGTTTACTGGGAAAACCAGTTTCCGTTCAGCTGTTTTTCTCTCCCTAATTTTGATTTATACAGATGAGCCCGGCAAGCAAGTCCGGAGCGCGGTCAGGATCAAGAACATCAGCAAGTCCCATGTGGCCTTCAAGGTAGCAAACCACTGTCTCTTATTCGGTTACGCTATTATTGCTAGATGCTTTTTCTGTAATGTTCTTTTTGCAAATTTACCAATACCAACCAGTTTGTTCCTAATCTTAGTTAGCCTACCACTATGCTGCAACTAGTACAATCGTTAAGCTCTCAGCTGCACAGTGCCCATCAGCAGAGCACTAATCTTAAGCATGTTTGCTGTTGCAGTTCCAAACGACTGCACCAAAGAGTTGCTTCATGAGGCCTCCGGGCGGTGTGCTTGCTCCAGGGGAAAGCATCATAGCAACAGGTATTCAGATTTGAGACCAATGAATATCATCGCATTGCTAGTTGTGGCGCTCTCAAGTTATAATGGCCTAATCCCTGCGTTCCCTTACTTCAATTGTAGTTTTCAAGTTTGTGGAGCATCCGGAGAACAACGAGAAGCCGATGGACAAGTGCAAGGTTAAGTTTAAGATTGTCAGCCTGAAAGTCAAAGGGCCGGTGGAGTACGTCCCTGAACTGGTAAGCTATCTCTCCACCAGCCCTGGCAGACTCATTGTACTGTTCAGTTTAAATGTTGGAAACCTTCGCTTAACTGATTGGCCATCACCATTTCAATGGCTGCCTACACTGAAGTTTTTAACGACCCTTCTGTTGCAGTTTGATGAGCAGAAGGACCAGGTCGCGGTCGAGCAAATATTGCGGGTAGTATTCTTGGATGCTGAGCGCCCAAGCCCAGTAAGCCTGAGCAAAACCTCTTCGTTTTATTCTGTCTTGGTGCAATGCAATTAGTGAAGCATAGCAAGTTCAACTTACGCATCTTGGTACCATTTTTTTTCTGGCAGCAAATGGACAAACTCAAGCGCCAGCTAGCTGAAGCAGAAGCAGCCCTTGAGGCACGCAAGAAACCTCCAGAGGACAATGGTCCCCGTATTGTTGGTGAAGGCCTTGTGATTGACGAATGGGTAAGATTATGGCTCTGTAGTTACCAATGGCAGTGCCTCGTCTCTTTAATATAGTGTTCAAGCATTAGAAATGCAGCTCTGCTACTGCCTCCTGTGCTCCAACGTTTAATTTCTTGATTATATTATTCCAGAAGGAACGAAGAGAGAGGTACCTTGCTCGCCAGCAGATCGAAGGTGTTGATTCGGTGTAGACACGAGGCAGCCCTGTAAACTATGCAGAATGAACATACCGTTTTATGGGCACGCACTCCAGCTGTCAAATGGATTTGGAGCTTGATTTTGCGAAGGTTCGGATTTGGAGCAATCAAGCAACAATGAGGCTTTTGTGTATTTGGGGTTCACGCTGAACTTCTGTCCTGGGTTTGGGTGTGTGTAGATAAGCAGCCACTGCTTGGTAATAGTAATAGTACGTCCTTCAGCCATGTACTCGTGTTGTGGAATGTGGGTCTCTATGTGAATGTGATGCATTCTCTAGCTGCTGTCCCGTCAACATTAAAAGTGTAATTGTAATGTCAAAAGGCACACTCCAAGGTGATTCAGTGGTAGTTCTGCCATCATGTTAGTTGTTACAGTAATTCTTCCATCACTTGTTTGTACAACTCATACATGTCATGCCACCCTGAGATTTATGTCATTCAGTTGTCAGTCAGTTGCTTGGTCCCAATGAAACATTCTGGACTAGGCTTAGCATCTCGTAATCTCCTTATGCTTCTTTGATTTTGATGTGTGTGTGTGACCTGTGCTGTGCTGATATAACTGTTCTTGTTCATTTGTGTTCATCTGATCTGTACTGATGCAGCTGTTGAGCTGGAGGAATTAGGTGCAAGTATACCTAACCCACCAACCAAATAGGTGGAATGATAATGGAGCTTTATTTCTAGTCCCTTTTTTTGTGGCCTGGACAAGCTGTTGCTTTCATAGGATTCGAGTATTGGGTGATTTCTTAAATGCTCATTTCAGTTTCATAGCCAGATAGGTGTGATCAATACATCCTTGACTTTTGATATTGAATATGTGCAAGTTGCCGCTTGTATATTGCTGTATTTCACTTTCAAAGAGACAAGCATGCATGCTTGAGAATAGTTCTTCTGTGCAATATGGATATTTGTTTAGGCTATCTCTAGCCGATTTTCTATCAGATCATATTTCCTATTTTAAATTTCACTCTGTAAACAATTCTATGTTCCCTATTTTATCTACTGGATAGTGTTATTGGAGGGTTATATTCGTTGAACACCTTAAAACTGGTATTTTTGCCGCCAACCATGTACTGCGCGTTCTAGAATGGTTTGAAAATTTCACATTCAAACCTGGGTTCCTCTTTGAAAGCGAAACACGTGAACATCTGCTTGGCTTTGAATTTTCATCGGAGATGTTGAAGTTTACCAGAGAATTTGGACCAATTCCTGTTTTGCTGCAACGTCCGTGTTCATCGGGAATATATCTTCTCTATTACGTCTCTATCTTGCCCTGTGTTCGAGGGAATTGCCTGCTCCACTGACGCTCGTAACGATCAATGGTGTCAGCTAAAAGAAATTTATCGGTAAATATACATACAAACACAGACAGTTGTTTTGCATAAGATTATGGTGCAACTCAACTACAGCATTATCAGCTCAGCTCATAGTTGCTTGATGAACTTGCCAGAAGCCCAGAATGTCAGTACGGAGTACTCGACCTAAGACTGACTCCAACACATA
Source organism: Zea mays (assembly GCF_902167145.1). NCBI lineage: Eukaryota > Viridiplantae > Streptophyta > Magnoliopsida > Poales > Poaceae > Zea > Zea mays. The sequence goes on along the minus strand of NC_050099.1, from coordinate 37,198,084 downwards.
GCAGCCATATTGGCCAGCTATTTGAATGTTTGCATGCCCATGCAATTTTGGCTGGCCATCTAAAAATCTTAACTTTGTAACAGACCATGCAAAATAGCTGCACATGGGACCAATTAGTCAGAGACAAAGAAATCAAATTGATTGGCATGTGTCGTGGCAGCCATTCTACCTTTCCTCTCTCTTGGCTGCCATTTTTGTTGCCCGTATAGCTGCCTCGTTAGAGTCTACAGTGCCGTATGAACACGCAAATTACCTTTGCATGGCGGGATACCTGCTCCGTTGCAGTCAGCCTAAGGGGGTTAAAACCGCCTAGCCTAAGGGGGGTTAAGACCGTCTAAGGAGGGTTAAGACCGCCCCCACAGTATTATAACTAGAAGAAGACATTCTCATACAGATCGAGAAAACCTCCCAACCTCTGCCCTATCTATACACAGCGGCACCGCATCCTATGTGAGAACGACCGTGACCAGAACTTAGACCTGTGTTTTAGTGTAGCAGGACTTGAAAAAGTGCTACTCAGACCACTTAACCACCTCAACTAGATACCATTTCGCTCAGTATCAAGTACTGGCTACCAACTTTCGACACCACCAACAATTTACCAAGTGCCAGAAAATTCATGTAACCAACTGAACCACTAGTTCAGCACACAATGAGTAGCCAAAACAGGATTTCACACAACAAAATCAGGTCCAAACTGACCCTTCTCCATATCACATATTAGTGGTAGAAAAAATAGCTATTAAAAGAATTCTGAGCTTACTCAGACCGCAAAAGTGCAGTGCAACTCTCTCAAAAAGAAAAGGTAGGTACAAAGGAATTTCTTCGTGGTGCACTATACAAAGTGCAGGGGAAGTCAGATTCTTCCCTAACAACAAAAGGGGAACATTTATGTGAAATCAGACTAAAAAAAAAGTGGGAAGAGGCTGTACTGGCCTCGTTCATCTGAATATATGTCACAGCAAAATCTTTTCCCTCTTGATCATATGCAACTCGAGTCTCTTCCGAAGATGAATCGGCGTGTCCAGTCTGATACCACCAGCATCCTCGTGCGCCAGCTGATTTGTTTGCTGAACACAGAGAACAGGGAACATCATTAGACGTACTACTGACGATGAATGGATCACAAATATGGGGAAGAAGAGTGGCAGCACGATCTGCTTTGTTGTCATGGAAGGGGGAAAGACGCTTACGTTGCGTACACGGAGTACCAGAGCCACTGGGAGCTGTGGCCAATGGAGATCCAGTCCCCGGGAAGCTGTGCAGCAGTTTGCTCCCCTCCTAGTGGGGCGAATTGGCCCAGATGCCGGTACCTGGAGGGTCAGAAAAGCAATAGCATTAGATGCTGCTGTACAGAAAAAAAAGTTGATGCTTTTGGAGGAGGGCAAAGGCATGGCGAACAGCATTTGGATCAGAGTGAAGAGCCAACTATGGAAACATTGAGCAAATGAGTGGTGGAATAGGAAACCTGAAGGGGCGGAAGCGATGGCGGCCTTCTCCCCTGATGCGGATTGGGCCTTCAGGGTTTTCTTCAGCATCCTTCATCTTGTTAAAGCACCTAGCAAGATATTGGCCCTGCTGCGATGCGACCTGTCAAGAGAAACGAGCAAGTCAAATTTTGGACAAGAGGGTGATCCTTCGATTCGATTCGGTTGCTTTGGAGCTGTTAAGCGAGTTGAAGCTCTGATGAGTAATAGAACACTACCTGAGCGGTCGCAGGTAAGAATTTGACTTGTGAATCCACGAGCGAAAGAGCCTTCTTGAATTCCTCGATGTTCAGTTCCACGGATTCCTTCTCAGCGTCTCCTTTGGCGCTCCTCACTAGATCAGCGATGCCGTTCATCTGCTTGCTCTTAAGGTAGAGCTGTACTTGCGGGTACCTCACGTAGATATCATCAAGGATATCTTGAATTTCTTTCACAGTCAAGGTTCCAGACTTATCTTTATCTGCGACTCTGAATATTTCTGAAATGTCCTCCTGCAACAATTACACATCAAGATCATAAATACGTGAAGGCAGACGACAGTTTAGCAAAACATATACTACTAGTTAGCTCAAATCGTGTATTACAGATAATCAACACTGGACCACTGGATTGCCAATAATACATTCAAGTTCCCTATGAAGTACCAACCATATCTGAAGTGAACCAGTGGCCTCCATGGGAACTCCTATTAAGAAACATTGGCTTATGAATTTCTTTTGAGGGAATATTTTTTCATGCATTTCACTTCTTATGAACCAATAGACAAAGCCTATGAATTTAGTACTGAAATTTCCATATATAGGTCAGTGCAAAAGATTGCATTGCTGAGATACCGTTACTGAAATTTTCCTGAAGGGACTAATAAGAATTCAGGCCAAATCCAAACGGACAAGTAATAAGCTTTCATTACATACCATTACTTTCCTCTGGTTTATTGTAGCACAGTCACCTATTGCATAGACACCATCACATTCACGGACCCTTAGCCATTCATCAGTAGCCAAGACACGGCGATTAGCCTATATATGCAGATAAATGTTCAGATGGTCAACTTAATGCAGAATAGTAAATGGACAGTTGAATTTTATATCTACCTGGCCAATTTGTTTCATAAATTCCACAACGAATGGACGAGTTCCAATACCAGTCGACCAGACAGCCATCCCATAAGGGACTGAAATATCCCCGGTGGCAGGATTTTGCATGGTAATATCATCCTTAGAAACCTTCACAACTTTATATCCAGTTTTCACATCAATACCATCCCTTCCAAACTTATCCTCAGCAAAATTAGTTATCCTCTTGTCAAACCTTCAGGAAATGCAAGCAACCGTTAGTCTAGTAAACAATGTAACTTACGCCAGGTAAACATGCCGAGAAATTGTTGGGGCAATAGTTAAACATGGCATGGAACAAAAACATAAAATGTGAAACCCGATGTAAAACATCAAAAGGATGAAAAAACAACATAGATTCGTATGCCTTACATGGTCAGTATATGATCTGCAGCTTCAATCAACGATATCTTGACAAGGTGCTGAATCGAGGGGTAAAGCTTGGATAAATCTTCGGTAACAAAATCATGCAAAGATGCTGCAAATTCCACTCCAGTAGGTCCACCACCCACAACAACAAAATGAAGATTCTTCTTCCTCTCTTCTTCATTAAGAAAGGGGAGGCTTGCTCTCTCAAAGCAGTCCATCACACTCCGTCTGATCTTTTGAGCATCCTCTACTTCCTGCAATTAAAGTACAAAATGAGTAAAACGATGTGGCTTGGAATGAAAAAAAAATCATGTATGTAAAACATTATCTTTAAAAAAAATGAAATCCTTATCTTAAGATAAGTCAAGAATTTAGATATGGTTCATTTCCATGTAGACAAGTTACAGATATGGACCTAACAACATACATATACAAGGAATTCAAGTCCTGCATTCATAATGGAGGGTTACCTTCAAGAAGTGGCAATTCTCTACCACACCAGGAGTATTGAATGTATTTGTCCTAGCCCCAACTGCTACCACGAGATAGTCATAGTCAACCAAGAACTCGCCATTCCCCTCAAGGCTTGTCCCAACATTCGAGCGACAATGGATTTTCTTGCTTTGTGGATCAATCTTGAAACACTCTGCTTCCCAAAATTTGATTTCTCCACCTTTCTGTTAGGCATAAGAGGCAACAAATGAATATCAGTCCACTGGCAACAAATGTAATCATCTGATTGAGTTAGCATGCTAGTGTTTAATATTTTGGAGTGATTCAAACACGAATAGTGTTTGCTGCATGTTTAGAAAAGGGGAAAACGAAACATGGTTGTTCCCAAATGAAAAGAATCATCCACTGATTGTATGTGTGGGACCCAACTTGCCGAGGTGCAAGATGCAAGGTCAGAAAGATGCCGAACTTCAATGGTTCATCAGAGGAAACAAAACGCCCTAATGTTTTCAGTAAACAGTATTCAATGAGTTTAGACAGAGAACTGAAGCTGCTGCTAGACAAAACAATAATCAAACTACCACTATACATAAACATTCAAGTCATACAATGTCCACAGCACTGATGCACTGGTACCTTCACTGCAAACTGACAATTGTCAGCTGCTCTGGTTCACAACTAAATCCTATGTTAAGGCAGAAGAACGGCATCTAATCTAATGATCTAAAAATGGCCAATGACTCTTTTGAAATAAGAATGAGAGAAGCACGCGGGATGACGTAAATGCTAGAACCTATTAGCAGTGAGAAGGAACCCACAATAAACTCTGCAGAACAGCATACCTTCTCCAAAACCCTACGGATCGGCTCCACAATGCTCCTAGGCTCAACTGTTCCAGAAGTGACACTCGGGAGCAGCGGCGTGAACGCGAAGTAGTTCCGAGGAGATATAACCTGCACATCATACAGTCTGCTATCGAGGTTCCTCAGGAACGTCGTGCCGCCCCAACCAGTCCCAAGCACCACGACCTTCTTCCTCGGAGGAAGCTGCGGCTGCTCGACAGCAGCATCTGATCCGGAGTCGGCGTACGCGACGAGACCTCCGCTACTGCCAGGTACAGTAACTTGTGAGCAACTGTGAGCTATATAAATATAATACATGATTTAGTTGAAGTTTGTTTGAACTACAAGCTGTTGCATGATGATGTAATATTTGAGCTTTGAGCCGTAAGGCTGTATGCATGCAAATGCAAAAGGACGGAACGATATTTCCATTTCCAAAAAAAAGGACATAGTGACAGATTTATGAGGTCACAGAATTGGTTCAGACATCTATTCTTAGAGAATGTAATGTGACCTGTATATATTCTACATTAAGGCAGCCTCATTGTTGCCCAGCAGTATAAGTAGTTCTCTTTTGGATATTTATTTTCTATACATTTTAAGTGTTTCATTTTGAATTTATGCCCAACAAGCAAATTATGCAGATTCTTAATCCAAAGAAGAAGGGAAAGCGTAGTACTTATGAAAGGCAGCAGCATGTTCCACGTTTAGTTCGGTACACACCAAACAATAGTTGTTGACATGTTGTAACCACTACTCTGGTTTGTGGCCATACCATAACGACCTCTCGCATTTTTTTACTTTAATTAAATACTAACCAGAGAACATGATACTGTAGTAAGGAAATGATATAAAACATGATGCTGTTCAGGGTTGGATATATGAAGAACTCACAGCTCGGCCAGCTCGCTCGAATCGGCTAGCTCGATTCATTAATATTTTTCGACTTGCTGAGCTCGTGCAGTTAACGAGCTTCGTGAGCTTAATGAGCTAAAGCTGTTGGCTTCAAAGTTTAAACTTACATTTATATGGCAACATATCCAGTGTAAAAATGATTAGGGTGCTAACATCAAATCAAATATTGTGAATCGGATCCACCGTCTTGGCGGAGTGCAGGGTGCATCGTTCTCGGGCGAGATGGCATGGCACGCAGCCGTGGATGGTAGATCCGAGGGGCAAGACTTGACGTCAACGTGTTAGCACCTTAATTAATAGTTTTAAAGCTGCATATGTTGCTTGTATTATATTAGTTTTGCTACGGAATATAGAAAATGGAAGTCAAAGTTTTTTCTTTCTTGCTGGTCTCATGGGCCATCCAGCGTTGAAAATTCAGAGCTGGAGTCTGACCACCACGACCGACGTGGGGGGTGGGGACTGGGCAGGGGGACTCACATCACAATTCACATGCAGCGGAGAAAGCAAAGCGAGGTTTTTGTTCTTGGGCGCATCCGCACAAGGACCACCACGGAATATTCACATGCCTAGAGCAGTGCCCATGACGGCGTGGGGACGCCTCAGATTTGCAATTTTATCGAATTAGGCGAGGCGAATTGGCAAAACAGTTCTTTTACTCGCAATTCTATTTGTTGTTGTTGTTCTTGTTGTTGTTCATCTCGCTAATCTAACATCAGCTGAGACTTGAGAGAAGGGCAAGCTAGATTTCAGAGGTCGAGAAGGCGAGAAAAGCCGGGACACAAGGCGAACAGCTATTGCCCTTGCCCTCCCAAGATCCGCGGGGATCGAAACCACAAGGTAGCAGGGAGGGAGGAACTACGGCACAAGTCCCTTGGACTGGATCTCCTGACAGGAAACGGAAGAGGAATCGGTCGCAGAAAGTCGCGAGATCCCAATGCACGTTTCAGGGACCCCGAGACAGGGCGATATGTACTAGTACAAAACAGAGGTGGTTACAGAGAGCTGCGCGGCGGCGGCCGGCGGGCGCGGAGGAGGAGGAAGAAGAAGAGGGCGATGAATCGATCAGGTAATTAGAAGTTACCTGGCGGCTGCGACGACGAGGAGGAGGTTGGAAACCCCCGGGCGGCGGCCGGACGCGGCCTCCCACAGGAACGCCGACCACCTCATCTCTGCCTCTGGCTGGCTGGCTGGCTCCGGTGATCTCGGAACAAACAGCAAACGACGACCCACCCGCGCTGCGGCAAAGAGGCGTGAAGGAAGAGAAGGCTCGGGAGGAGAATGGCAGGCGCGGCACAGCACGGCAAAGGGAAAGGAGGCTCCTTTATACTTGGAGGAAGAGGGGAGCCTTCAACGAAGCGAGAGCGAGAGCGAGAGCTCCGCCGACCGCGGTTTCCTGGTCCAACGAACCTCGCGCCAGCCCTTTTTCTTTCCTGCCCGTGGCCGTGGCTGGCGGCGAAGCGAGGTTGGTGGCTGCCGTGTGGGGCCGCCGGGGGTCTGGGAGATAGCAGAAATTGTCATCTACTACGTCTCCAAACTCTTAAAATTCACATCCAAGTTATTAATGGGTACTTACATTCGCTCACAAATATATGACAACATTATCTTTTTTCGAAAATTTGGACCACTTATCTTAAAAATATAAAATTTTATGTTAAATCTAAACTATCTTAAGTGATAAAACAAATTAAAAAAATAAATGATAACACATTTTTTAAATTAGATGAGTGGCTAATTTTTTTTAAAAAAATCAACTATATAATATATTTATTATCATATATTTACGAAGGAGGGAGCACTACGTTGTAGTATTTTACGAGACGGCTGGTGCAGCTTCTCCTTCTCTTCTCCGCCAAGCGGCCAATAGGACACGTGGTTGGCATGCTGTGCTGGTGCCGCTCCTGGGTCGTTGTGTCATGTCATGTGGGAGAGCTGGCAGCTTCGCCCTTTTCGCCTTTTTTTTCTTCTAATTGGGCGGCCAGCAGTGTGTTCTAGAATCATGGAGTAAATCTGGAGATATTCCCTTTCTTTCTCATGATACTATTAACGATGAATGATTGAATTGTTTCTTTGTTCAACAAAAAAACAATTACAATTCTAACATAGTATTATATTTAATATCTTAAGTTCAATTAGTTGTAGATACTTAGAGTTATAAATGTGAATGTCATTTACAAAGAATTCAGTCAAACGCGAATCACATTAACCAACATGCAACTTGGATATAAGTACGGAGTATTTTGCATGTGCGTACGCGTACAAACCATTACTTGTGGCCCAAGAAGAAGAGGGAAGAGGACAGGACAGCGAATCAGGTGCGCGTCTAGGATCCCGTCCCTGGGCGTCGAACCATGGGAAACGTGTCGGTGCAGACATGGGCTAGAGAAGGCGCCTATTATTTGGTTGTGTACATCGACCAGTATTTAATAGAAACGCTTGGCGGAAATAATTAATAGAAAATTCACTTGTATTTGAACAGTATTGTTGTTATCACAATATCGCTGCTCAAATCAGGTTGGGGGCAATGACGAAATGACGCTCGAAGTGAATGGTCAGGTTACATTGCACACACTTACTCAGCAAGCGCTTTACTAGTGCCGCTACCGGAATCCGGCTCTTTGCCGAATACATAGCTCTTTGTCGAGAGCAATTTATCGAGCACTTAGCAAAATATACTTTGTTAAGTACGTGCCACACTCGGCACAGTAAAGCACCCGGCGAAGAGCGTCTTTGTCGAGAGTTCGACTCTCGACATGAAAACGACTCTAGGCAAGACATCTTAATTTGTCAAGAGCCCCACGCTCAGCAAAAGTGGGCGCTCGCCAAAGCACCATCAGCTACCGACGGCAGCTGACGTCCGTTAACTTTACCGAGTGTCCTAGTCACACGCTCGGCAAATTAACTTCTTTGCAGAGTTTTTCATTCAGACACTCGATAAAGAACATGCTTTGCCGAGTGTCTTCTTCTGACACTCGGCAAATTTATTTGCTCTTTTTTTCTTTTCTCCCAAACTTTTTGTACCGTGTTCATATAGTCCTTGGACCTACATGTTCGATTCTGGCACATTTTCTCAAAGTGTTTGATATACCTACTAGATTTAGTTCACTTAATTGAATTTCTTCGAATATATACAATTTGAACTGCAAGTCACTCGAAAAATATAAAATAGTGAATGAAAAAATGATATTCATGTTACTAAGCACATGTTATGGCCTAAATTAGGAATGTACCAGAATTTTCGAACACCATGTTCACGAAACATGACCGCGAACTTGCGATCCAGTTGTTTTAAAATTGTATAAAACACAAACAAAGTCAGAAAATCATTAAACTTGTTGAGATGTCATGATATCATATGTAGAGACCCTGATAAAAATTTGAAAATGTTTCGGCAAAGTTGTCACACACTATGTGTACAAACCTAGCCGACCTCCGTAGAAGTTTTATGATTTCATGTGAAGGTCGTCTAAGTTTGTATCTGTTTTCAATTGTCCACATTTTTTAGACAATTCGTGGTTGCGTAGATGTGGTTAGTTTCCATGCTCTACTCCAATCCGAGACAAAGTGTCGGTGTCACCTCCTTGGTGTTCTCCGGATACACACTCTCCCTGCCAGGACGTGTATTTGGAGAACAACGCAGAGGTGCTACCGAAATTCTGTCTTGGATCAGAGTAGAGCATGGAATTTAACCCCATCTACGCAACCGCGTGTGGGATTAGAATGTATCCTCACCTATTATAAGGTAGGAACGTAGTGTACATGCATTACATGTTTATATTACACTATGCTATTATATATGTTAGAGGATGGAGAACCGTGAGTGAATGTACATGACCTGTGTAAGAAGTGATGATGTCACCCCTGAATGGATTAGAAAGACCGATGCTTTCTTGGAACGAGCATTTGGCAAAGCTGCTAAAAGAGCGAGTCTAGTCCCATGTCGGGGCAACAAATGTGCCAACATGAAAAGACAAACAAAGAAGACCATGGGAGAACATATTTAGAAGAATGGATCTACGTTAGACTATACTCGGTGGATCTTCCATGGTGAAACGCATCGTACGAGAGATGAGGCCGAGGACGAGGAGGGGGAGGAGGACCAACAATATGACGGAGGACGTGCAGCAGAACGAGGACATGCACAATAGGTGGACGACCTGGCGCAGCATGACGACGACGATGACGCTCAACTGGACTGAAAGGGAAATGGCGTCTACCATTTTCTCTAACTGATTTTGGACCTTGATGACCATCACAACCTTATAGACTAGCTAGTTTTCCTAGTTGATTGATTCACATGTGCATAAGTCCAACCATCTCATTTCTAAATTGACTGTCCGAAATAATGTAGATTATTCCGGACAGGAGCGCTTTTGGGAAAATCACCTGTGCGCGGACCGTCCGAACCCTTCCGACGGATCGTCCGTGACTCCTCAATGCACCTCAGACAGGAACTGTGTAAATCTCAACACTTCTACTACGGTCTATCTGAAAGAGAGAAGAGCACTGTCCGAGACCAAGCGTGGACCGTCCGGGCGTTAAAAACAGAAAAAACCCGAAGGTGCCGGATTCGGTAAAATTCATTTTTAGCGTCCCCGTGAACCGTTTGGGGTGCATGGCAGGATCGTCCGAGACTGCTTTACATGACATCTAACGATGCATTAAATGCACTTATTCCATTGATATAGCCATTACTGCTGACTATTGTGATTTCAGGTGTTGATGTGCAGGGGCGGACCATCCGGGCTAGGAGCGCAGACCGTCCGCGTGTGGCAGAAAGTTGGCAATGACTAGGAAGTAGTTGGTGGATATAAATACAACTCCAACCACCTCCATTCAATAAAATCAAGCCTCTACAACTCACCTTCATTGCAAAGAGCAAGTTCTTCACTCCATCCATACTCAAAAGCATCAAAAGTTTTCTCCAAGTGTCATAATTGTGTTTGAAGATCATTAGTGATTAGTGCTTTGAGGAGACTCAAGAGAGTGTGACATTGTGATTTTGTTGTTGCTTTTTGGCATGGTTTCTTGATCGTGCTTTATTCATCTCCTTGTAATGTCACACCCGGTTTTGGAAGGGAAACCGAATGAGAACCATGTACGTGCCAGGATCAGAGACTCACGTACACAGCGATTACATAATTGGACATCATCACACATTGCTCAAAGTAAATAGCAGAAACGTACTTTATTACATCAAGATGTTCAAGACATCTATAGAGTCTATAACATAGTCATTAACATCAATATCATCAAAGTGCGGAAATACGAAGCGTAGTAGATAACTAGAACTCGCCGTAGTCCTGAAACTACTCAAAATCCTCCATGTTGCTAGCATCTCTTCCTGAGCACTGAGTACAATGGGGACAACCTGGGGTGGGGTGGTTTGTAAAGCAAGGGTGAGTACACATCAACGTACTCAGTAAATGTCCCGTTTGGCTAAAGTGGAGTAGCTATATGTGAGTTAAGGTTAAGTAGTTGCTTTTAGTTGGTCAAGATTTATTACTATTAGTAGAGCCAAGTTTTAGTAATAAACCCAGTTATTACCCAAATGTACTCCCTCTAAGAGGAAGTACCAGATATCATAATTATACCATCATCATTAATCATCATCATAAAAGTAACTAAAGTTCTTCTAATCAAAGAGGATCACAAGGCCGCTCTTAATCGTGAGCACGACTGATATACTATTTTCTAACACTCTATAGAGGTCACACACTTTACCCACAAGCCGTGATTCCCATTCTGCCCGAAAAGAGCCAATCTCCATTGACCACTACCTAGGTGGCCTGGCAGGGTATCACTATGTAGCCTTTATAAAGATTTACCTGAGGTCATAGCCGTCTGTTAGGTTTCTCCAGTTTGATAAACACAGTAGCTCTCCCCAAAGGTGACTAACAAAACCAAATCAAGAACCTCTGCAACCAGCCTCGGCAGAGCAAGTACTGTGCCCGGACCCCATTGACGGCCCTACGACGAAGCCAACTACTCCTCTAGTTCCTCTAATTAATCAGCTAAGGGCGTCCCATTCCACCCTCGTGGTTGCACTATTATCCCGGGTTGTCACTCCCCAAACAAGTCCTTACGGAGAGGTACTTAGGAAACAACTTGAGTCCCCTAAAGTATCACAAGATCATCATCGAGATAACATCATCGTATCATAATATTCACATCATGGTCATTGATTAAAGTAAAGCAATAGCATAGTGCTAACCATGATAACCCAAAAGGTAAACAAGGATAAGTAAATACAGACTAGTCAATCCTTAGGTTTCAATAATGTAATGCGAGATAGTGAATTATAAAGTATGTAGGGCATAATGGGTCAGAGGACACTTGCCTTCACCAGGTTGTTGTGACGGAACCTCCCAAGTAACTAGGCCCACCTACAGTTGTCCTTGTCTCACAGACATCAGACAACCCTGTAGGTGCCCCTGAACTACTTGACAAGTTCGGTATCTTTCCTTACCTTACCAGGAACGTCTCACCCGTCCGGCAGACATTACAGAACATCAGAGATAAAGAAATGCGGAAGCAGTTACATAAACTTACATTTATTTCAAAAGCAAGCTTGAGTTATGTTATTACAGACCAGACTAAAAGTGAGTGCATATAAGTATTATTATACAAACCAGGGAGGCACAAACTCCTCCCGAGAAGCTAAAAGCAAAAGATCTTAAGTGGAGGACCGAGTCCTCCCGCACTTCAGTCTTGATTTTCTTCTTTTGGAACCACCTTGGCACAGAAGCAGCAAAAGTCTGCTACTTCCTCACCTAAAAACAACGAAGGGATAAACCCTGAGTATGGAATACTCAGCAAGTCTTACCCGACTAAAGAAAAGACTCTCAAGGGTATGCTGGTTATATGGGAGTCAAGGTAAGGCTTTTCAATATTCAAAGACTCTGTTTTGCAGAAATGCTTACTAAAGTGGATCCTTAAAAATCCAGTTTTAATTTTGTCAAGTTAAGTAAAATTACCTGCACTAGGGTTCTTTCTACCCTAGTTCAATCACTGGTCCTGCACTAGCCAATTTCTTAACAAGAGCCCATCGTCTTTAGTGGAATGCTACGTGTAGGGTAGTGACCAAGTCTTCATGACCGCGAAGGTACGGCGATCCAAATCGATTATACTCAGCTGAGGATCTCCAATCACACGACATATGTAGCACTTAACCCTTGCATATGTCAACCCGCCACCGGGGTTCTTAAGACCGGATCAGGTTCACGCAGACCGAGAGCACAGATACACCACCGTCCAGCCTCTTGCCACGGAGGGTACACGCTACTCTCGCCACCGCTCCATGCCCATCTCGTGTTGTCTTATTCCGGCCTTAGTCTGCCCGAGGCAAGGCTTACCCATGACGAGGCATGTGACCAGCTAAAGGGTCCTCGATCAACAAGCCTACATCGAGACGGTCCTTAATCGACTCAGACGGAGACACTACACCGAGACTCTCTTCTCGTGCAAGTCACCCGCCCGGTCTCAGCTTAATCATTTCAAACCCAAAGTTGGTACCTGGCAGAGGTACATCTTTTCCGATGTTGAACCTATCAAGGCCTTTGATAGATCCATCATCAAGTTTTATTTTCGAAAAACATCCCACCCACTTTTGCCACATCATATTTTGTAAAAACAAAACCTTTTGTTTTTCTAAAGCAAAGCTAAGCATTAAAAAGCTTTTGTAAAACAGGTGATCAAGGAAGGTAATCAAATTCAAGGAAGGTAATGCAGGAATGGTTTTATCAAGCAACTCCTATCACCTAATGCAGCAATCAAGTGAGAAAGATTTTTAAATAGCAAGGGAGGTGGCAAATGCACCGGGGCTTGCCTTCGTTTACAGGTGATTCAGGCTCGGATCCACAAATGTCGAAGTAGAAACTATTCCCGGCCTGAGTGTCCAAAGGTGGTTGTACTTGCTCTTCAGTGACTTCTATCTCTTCTTCACGTTCTAATCATAGCCATTCACAAGTATAAGAATGAATGCCATGGGATGCTCATGAGGATGCAAAGATAACATAAACTTATTATTTATGTCTTGAATACAACTTGCCTTCACGGAGTTCCGGGAACTTAGGGTTTCCGGAGTCGGTAAAGGAGTTCATAGGGCAGGGGGGGTGTTTTGGGGTTTGGTGATCAAACAAGGTCCAAATCAATTCAAACTTTACCCAAGGCTTCTAAATATTGTATAACACTCATATAAAAATTTTGGGCATTTTAGGACTTATCAATTATTTTCTAAAAATCCATAATCAACATTTTTAACCATTTTAAATACCCTAAAATTTCTTACTTTCACTAAAAACCACCAACTTATTTTTATTAAATACTATGGAAAATGACAAACCTAGGAAAATTAGTTTCACAATTTTATCATTTTTCTATAATTTTCTACAGATTTCTAAAGTTCCACTGAAAAAGAAAAGGAAAAACTCTAAACAGTACTGGGCCAATTCAAGTCCAGGCGGCCCAAGCCCGAGTGGATTCGTGCGCGCGCCCGCGCCCGCGAGGGAGATTTTGCGCAGAGGCCCTCGGCGTTTTGACTAAACCAGAACAGGGTCGTTCACTATTGCGCAGAGTCACTGACACCAACAAAAAGGCCCCTGCGTTTCTATCAATTTGCAACTGGAAGTCCCCGACGGCGTTCGCGCACTGCCGCGCTCCGGCGAGCTAGCAGACCGGCCGATTGGGGCTAAGACCGGCGCTAAGCTACCGCCGAGACCAAATTCGAGTCACCACGATTGTTTCCCCCAACTTAATTTGACTCTTTATCAACTATAGAGCTCTGGCCACGTTGGCCGTAAGCATAGCGGCTATATGGTCGTGTTCCCGGCGACCAGAGAGCCCGTAGTTCAATTCAATGGCTCGGCAAGCATCCTAGGCATGTGAGAAAGCTTAAACGAGGAAGCAGGGGACGGGAGCTGACCGGAATTGGGCTGGCGACGGTGGGCTTGGTTCCACGGTGGCGGAAATCGGTTTTGGGGCGAATCCAAAATTCGTGAGTTCTAGCGAAGGACGGCTAGCGATTAGTGGTGGCTGAATGCGTGAGGATGTGGTGAAGCTCACGGCGGGGTCAATTTATAGAGCCCCGAGGCGGTGGCGCTTTAATTTAAGCGGCTAGCGGAGGTGGCCGGAGATAAGGAAGAAGACGTCGCGGTGAAATCGTGGCTAATGGCGTGGCAAGCTCCCCGTCGACGATGGGATGGCCTAGAGGAGTCACGACGGCACGGTGTAAAGACAGAGCCACGCGGCGGACGCCGGTGATGGCTCAACGGTGGTGAAATCCTTATCCCCGAGCGGAGAGCAAGGGGAGGAAAACACTACAGCTGGCCGGAGTGGCTTACAGCTCACCGGCGGCAAGGGTTCTTACCGGCTGTGCATATCCGATGACCACCGAGCACGAATCACGACGAGCCGCGATCAACGGCGACGGCTACCGGCGATGAGCACGGGGGAGATCTTCTTCAGTTAATCAGGCACTGTACCATGGCAAAACTTGATTCAGTCGCCTGACAGCCCAACTTGGAGAGAGATTTTCTCTTAATTTCTAATGTCAACACATGTCAAGCTCTGCAGCAATATTGTAGTGCTATAAACTAGCTACATCTTTGCTATATGGTATTGTCACAAAAAGGCAGCAGATCATGCATGAACTTGGTCTTGAAGTTGCTATCAGTCCACTGTCAGTCTGAATTTTCAGACTTAGATAGCCTGACAGTCCAACTTCAAGCAAGATTATCTCCCAATTTCTCACAAGAACAAGGCTTGTACTCTTGAGCAAACTTATTCTCCTTTGAATGCTCTACAACTTTGGTGTGGTGACCTAGGGCAAAAACCCTATGCTTTGCAAGTTACAAAGCCCTAAAGTGGAGCCTTTAACACTGAATTTCAGACTTAGTGTAGAACTCAAATGAGGTCCATTTTGCATTTAAGTCCAAAACTTAGGGTTTGGCTTTCCAGTCCACATATTTGTGAACCAAAGGACTTAAAATACTTATTTGGCTTGGTTTTTGCACTTTAGTCCAAAAGTGGACCAATTTTGCATATAAACCCCTAGGGTTTAGTTTTAGGGTTTTCCAGGGTTCCAATTAGGGTTTTTGGTATTCCAGGGGTATAAGTATAATTCAACTTTATTCTTGGAGTCATTTTATGACTTTTACCCTAAAGTATTTAGGTTTTCTTAACTTGAGTTAAGTTTTACCCCTTTAACCACTATTTAGGGTTAAGTCCATTAACCAGGGTTCCATTTGCAAAAACAGTAAAACAATACAACTTGTTTGAAATTTTTGCCTAGTGAATGCACTCTAGGTGTGTCACACATATGCAATGCCAATGATTATGATGTCATGCTCAAGTTTTAGTTATAGTAACACCAGAGGTGTTACATCCTTCCCCCCATAAAAGAATCTCGTCCCGAGATTAAAATCCTAGGGTAAGTAATGGTAAAGGAAACGCATCACATTTTTATTTCCTTATTTTTGGTACAAGACAGGGGTGATGTGGGGGTTACTTCTTTATTACAACAATTATACAGGCTTTACAATTTACATGAGGCTAGGAAGCCTGGGAAATTCTTATTTAAAAAGTCTTGGGTTTCCCATGTAGCCTCAGCTTCCGAATGCTGGTTCCACTGTATCTTGTAAAACTTGAGAGTCTTTCTCCGGGTAACCCTGTCCTTTTGATCCAGAACTCGAATAGGATGTTCCGAGTATGTTAAATCTGGTTCCAGGACAACATCAGTCACTTCAACGGTTCGATCAGGAACCCGAAGACACTTCTTCAGTTGTGATACGTGGAACACATTATGCACAGCAGACAAGGTTTCGGGGAGTTGGAGTCGATACGCCACTGGCCCATATCTTTCCAGAATAAGAAAAGGACCAATATATCGTGGTGCAAGTTTTCCTTTAACTCCGAAACGCGATACGCCCTTCATTGGCGATACCTTCAGGTAGACATAGTCCCCTTCAAGAAAATATAAGGGCATTCGCCGTTTGTCTGCATAATTCTTTTGCCGTGCTTGAGCTTTTTTCATATTATGGATAATTCTCTGAACCTTTTCTTCAACCTCTTTCACCATATCAGGTCTAAAGAAGTATCTTTCTCCAGGTTCAGACCAATTTAGCGGAGTCCGACACCGTCGTCCATATAAAGCTTCAAAGGGTGCCATCTTGATACTTTCTTGGTAGCTATTATTGTATGAAAACTCCGCTAAAGGTAAACATTCATCCCATTTTAGTGAGAAATCCAGGACACATGCCCGCAGCATATCTTCAAGTATTTGGTTCACTCTCTCAGTTTGTCCACTGGTTTGAGGATGATAGGCCGAACTGTGGAGCAGTTTAGTACCCAGGAATTTATGAAGTTCTTCCCAGAATTTAGATACAAATTGTGGTCCACGATCCGACACTATAGTCTTTGGGATACCATGCAAACTGAGAATACGGGCGATGTACAACTCAGCATAGACATTGACGTGATATTTTACCTTGACCGGGAGAAAGTGGGCGATCTTTGTAAGTCGATCGATGATAACCCAGATGGAGTCAAAGCCTTTTGCGGTTCTGGGCAATCCCACAATGAAGTCCATGCTGATGTCTTCCCATTTCCATGCTGGGATTGGCAAAGATTGTAATGGACCAGCAGTTTTCATGTGTATGGCCTTGACACGTCTGCAGGTGTCACACTTAGCCACATAGCGTGCAATTTCAATCTTCATTTTTGTCCACCAGTAATGTTGCTTTAAATCTTGGTACATCTTAGTGCTTCCGGGATGAATAGAATAGCGACTAAGATGTGCTTCATCCAGAATTTGCTGGCGGAGCTCTTCGTTCTTTGGCACAACTATGCGGTTTTTAAACCATATCACACCTTGATCGTCTTCTTTGAAACACTTGGCTGTTCCAGCCCTTATCTTTTCTCGTATGTGCTTCATACCCAGATTATCCTTTTGAGCATCAATTATTCTTTGCAAAATGATTGACTCAAGCCTTAACTGATTTAGAGTCCCTTGTTGAATGATCCCCAGGTTTAGCTTTTCCATTTCTTGACACAAAGTGTTCTCGAAGGTCTTTGCCATAAGACAGTGGCAGAAAGTCTTACGACTCAATGCATCTGCCACCACATTGGCCTTGCCTGGGTGATAATGGATCTCCAGTTCATAGTCTTTAATGAGCTCAAGCCATCGTCTTTGCCTCATATTTAACTCTGACTGGGTGAAGATGTACTTCAAACTTTTATGATCTGTATATATGTGACAGATATTTCCCAGCAGATAGTGACGCCAAATCTTTAGGGCATGAACCACAGCAGCTAGCTCCAAATCATGAGTTGGATAGTGCTCCTCATGTCGGCGCAACTGCCTTGAAGCATACGCAATCACTCGGCCCTCTTGCATCAGTACACAGCCGAGCCCACTGCCAGATGCATCACAATATACATCAAAAGGTTTAGTGATGTCCGGTTGAGCCAATACCGGAGCAGTGGTCAATAGTGTCTTCAGTTGCTCAAAGGCTTCATTGCACTTAGAAGACCAATTGAACTTGATGTCATTCTTCAACAAACTTGTGATTGGCTTCACAAGCTTAGAAAAATCTGGTATGAATCTGCGATAATACCCAGCTAGTCCAAGAAAACTCCGGACTTGGTGAACAGTTGTTGGGGGTTTCCACTCCAGAATATCTTTGATCTTGCTAGGATCTACCGCAATTCCTTTAGCTGACAACACGTGCCCCAAAAATTGAATTTCTTCCAGCCAGAATGCGCACTTGCTGAACTTGGCATATAGCTGATGTTCCTTGAGGCGCGTCAATACAATCCGTAAATGCTGAGCATGGTCCTCTTCATTCTTAGAATATATCAAGATATCGTCAATGAAGACTACCACGAACTTGTCCAACTCGGGCATGAACACCGAGTTCATCAAATAAGTGAAATGGGCAGGAGCATTTGTGAGCCCGAAAGACATTACCAGGTATTCAAACAATCCATACCGCGTAGTAAACGCGGTCTTCGGTATATCCTCGGGCCGAATACGGAATTGATGATAGCCCGACCTGAGATCAATTTTGGAAAATACCCTCGCCCCAGTCAGTTGATCAAATAATATGTCGATCCTTGGAAGGGGGTACTTATTCTTGATAGTGACCTCATTTAGGGGTCGATAATCCACGCACATTCGCAAGGTTTGATCCTTCTTCTTAACAAAAATGGCGGGACAACCCCAAGGGGACGAGCTTGGCCGGATGAATCCTTTATTCAGTAGATCTTGCAATTGAATCTTCAGTTCCGCCAATTCATTAGGGGGCATACGGTACGACCTTCGGGAGATGGGAGCCGTACCGGGCTTTAGCTCAATTACGAATTCTACATCTCTTTCAGGGGGCAGTCCAGGCAAATCTTCCGGAAATACATCTGGAAACTCACATACTACCGGAATGTTCTCAATCTCCGGTACAATGGCTTCATAGACTCTACCAGAAGTTTTGGCTGGATTGGTTGCGGGGAGAGTCAAGAGAATCTCTTCTTGGTTATAGCTCAACCTGACGGTTCTGAGTTCAGTGTTGAGAATTGCCTTGTGTTGGGTTAACCAATTCATTCCCAAAATTACATCTATATCCTGGCCCTTCAGAACAATCATGTTAGCAGGAAAGTTCCGTCCGGCCATTGTTACTGGCACACCATAGGCCACTTCTCTAGTATAAATATGTCCCCCAGGTGAATGAATTTTAAATCCCTCCTTTGATTCATGGTATGCAATATGATGTTGTTCCACAAATGTCTTGCTAATGAATGTATGTGAAGCACCAGAATCAAAAAGAATAATTGCTGGGTGACTGGCCACGGGAAACGTACCCATCATCACCGGCTCTCCTTCCGGTGTAGTAGCCACTTGAGTGTAATATACACGCCCCGTTTTCTTCGTATTCTTCCCCATAGCATTTCCTTTAGGCTGAGTTGATTTCCTAGATCCTTGCGGAGCATTAGATTGATTTTGCCTAGGATATGGGCAGTCTTTGATGAAGTGTCCCGACTTGCCGCAATTAAAGCACCCAGTTGAAGAACTAGGCAAGGCAGGAAATCGAGTGCCTGGGGCACCCGGCTGTTTTGGGGTAGTGGGAGTATTATTGGGGCGGATAATAATAGGCTGTTTGAAGGGAAATGAAGGTGGACGAAAAAAAGTGCGATTTTGGTTTGAGGGTCGAATCACAAACCGTTGCTTCTTCGCCTGGCCCTGATTAGGCCTCTCACCACCGAATCCCTTATTCTTTCCAGAATTTGTGTATTTGGCTTCAACAGATAAGGCCGTGCTGACAGCCTTTCCATATGTGAGATCTATGCATGTGGCCATTTTCCTTTGTAACCGATCATTCAGTCACCGCATAAAACAGTTCTTCTTCTTTAAATCCGTATTCACCTGGTCGATAGCATACTGCGACAGGTGATTGAATTTGTTGAGATATTGAGTAATGGTATCTCCGCCTTGTTGTAACTTCATAAACTCCTCTTGTTTCATATGCAGCACTCCTTCGGGGATGTAGTGTTCACGGAAAGCTGCTTTAAACTCATTCCAGGTGACTTGATGGTTGTCAGGTTGAATAGCCATAAAATTTCCCACCAGGTACTGGCAGGACCACGGAGTTGTTGTGCGGCGAACAACGGCTTCTGCGTCTCTGAGCAACGAAGAAGACCAAACTTTTGCTCGATAACCCGAATCCACTCGTCAGCTTCTAGGGGATCTTCTGCCTTGACGAATAGAGGTGGACGAGTTTCCGAGAAATCCAGATAAGTGGTCTCACGGGGACCCTGCGGATAACCTCTTGCTGCTTGCTGCTGGAACTGCTGCTGACCCGCCATTTCCCTAAGGAAGCGGGTATTATCGGCGGTGGCATTCACCAAGGCGGCGATGGCCTCGGCTAACGTGGGAGGAACTGGAGGTGGGTTTGGGGTAACATCCCGTCCCCCAGAAGTTCCTGCTGCATCCTGTCCTCGAGTCCTGGTCGGCATCTGTGGCAAAAACATTTGAAGTAAACATAATGTGCCAGAGAAAACCTTCCATTTTACATTACTATAAAAAGTAATGATACAGACTCGATATTACATAACAGGATACAATACCCATTATACAAAAGTTCAACCTATTAACAGGATACAATACCCATTATACAACAGTACACCCTTCAGTACCCTACCATACACTACTCTACTTCTATTACACCCTTATTCCTGCTTGCCATTACTCTTGGCGGCCTCATCGTCAGGTGTGGGAGTCCAGACATCAACCAACCTCAAGGAAGGAGGAGGCTCAAAAAGGTCTAACTCCCCACCCAGCGCACGTCCCGCAACATGAGATGGTCCAGCTTCGGCCTCAGCAGGTGGTGCAGGCTCACTTGGGTGTAGTTGTGAGTATAATACATGGACTTCCTCGTGCAACGTATTGCAATAAACCTGCAGGTCATCGACAGTCGAGCTAAGTTCTTTAATTCGGGCCTGAGCCCTTGCTTCCTTAGCACACATTAGCAAACGAGACTGCACGGCCTAGTCAAGTGCTAAGTCTCGATCAGCGAGTTGATCCTGCAAGTGTCGGATGTCCCTTCTCAGTTCGTTGATTCTATCTCCGTCGGCGACCCAAGCATCAGTCCTATGTTGCAGCGCTGCTTGAAGTCGACTCACACGAGCTTCAAGGTCTCCGATGGGGTCGTTACTTCCACTGCTGCTGCTTTCATGTCGGGGAGCCAATTGATGCCGAGGCACCCCAATTGGTCCCGTAGACTTGCGTGCCGTTAGCCTGGTGCGTGGCGGCATCTTTTCTAAGGGGGAAAATGTTATTAGTATGATTCTTAGCATGATGCATGTATAATTACAGAATCAACCTTAGTCGATTCAACCTTCTATATGTTGCACTCTTCCTATCTGGTCTTTAAGATAGACTTCTTCAGAATACTTAGGTAAGAAGAGAAAAGAATTTTTAGGTAAGACTCTTAAAAATCCTTTTGAAGATGCCTCATAATATCTGCCAAGAAGGGCTACGCTCCGATACCAGCTATGACGGAACCTCCCAAGTAACTAGGCCCACCTACAGTTGTCCTTGTCTCACAGACATCAGACAACCCTATAGGTGCCCCTGAACTACTTGACAAGTTCGGTATCTTTCCTTACCTTACCAGGAACGTCTCACCCGTCTGGCAGACATTACAGAACATCGGAGATAAAGAAATGCGGAAGCAGTTACATAAACTTACATTTATTTCAAAAGCAAGCTTGAGTTATGTTATTACAGACCAGACTAAAAGTGAGTGCATATAAGTATTATTATACAAACCAGGGAGGCACAAACTCCTCCCGAGAAGCTAAAAGCAAAAGATCTTAAGTGGAGGACCGAGTCCTCCCGCACTTCAGTCTTGATTTTCTTCTTTTGGAACCACCTTGGCACAGAAGCAGCAAAAGTCTGCTACTTCCTCACCTAAAAACAACGAAGGGATAAACCCTGAGTATGGAATACTCAGCAAGTCTTACCCGACTAAAGAAAAGACTCTCAAGGGTATGCTGGTTATATGGGAGTCAAGGTAAGGCTTTTCAATATTCAAAGACTCTGTTTTGCAGAAATGCTTACTAAAGTGGATCCTTAAAAATCCAGTTTTAATTTTGTCAAGTTAAGTAAAATTACCTGCACTAGGGTTCTTTCTACCCTAGTTCAATCACTGGTCCTGCACTAGCCAATTTCTTAACAAGAGCCCATCGTCTTTAGTGGAATGCTACGTGTAGGGTAGTGACCAAGTCTTCATGACCGCGAAGGTACGGCGATCCGAATCGATTATACTCAGCTGAGGATCTCCAATCACACGACATATGTAGCACTTAACCCTTGCATATGTCAACCCGCCACCGGGGTTCTTAAGACCGGATCAGGTTCACGCAGACCGAGAGCACAGATACACCACCGTCCAGCCTCTTGCCACGGAGGGTACACGCTACTCTCGCCACCGCTCCACGCCCATCTCGTGTTGTCTTATTCCGGCCTTAGTCTGCCCGAGGAAAGGCTTACCCATGACGAGGCATGTGACCAGCTAAAGGGTCCTCGATCAACAAGCCTACATCGAGACGGTCCTTAATCGACTCAGACGGAGACACTACACCGAGACTCTCTTCTCGTGCAAGTCACCCGCCCGGTCTCAGCTTAATCATTTCAAACCCAAAGTTGGTACCTGGCAGAGGTACATCTTTTCCGATGTTGAACCTATCAAGGCCTTTGATAGATCCATCATCAAGTTTTATTTTCGAAAAACATCCCACCCACTTTTGCCACATCATATTTTGTAAAAACAAAACCTTTTGTTTTTCTAAAGCAAAGCTAAGCATTAAAAAGCTTTTGTAAAACAGGTGATCAAGGAAGGTAATCAAATTCAAGGAAGGTAATGCAGGAATGGTTTTATCAAGCAACTCCTATCACCTAATGCAGCAATCAAGTGAGAAAGATTTTTAAATAGCAAGGGAGGTGGCAAATGCACCGGGGCTTGCCTTCGTTTACAGGTGATTCAGGCTCGGATCCACAAATGTCGAAGTAGAAACTATTCCCGGCCTGAGTGTCCAAAGGTGGTTGTACTTGCTCTTCAGTGACTTCTATCTCTTCTTCACGTTCTAATCATAGCCATTCACAAGTATAAGAATGAATGCCATGGGATGCTCATGAGGATGCAAAGATAACATAAACTTATTATTTATGTCTTGAATACAACTTGCCTTCACGGAGTTCCGGGAACTTAGGGTTTCCGGAGTCGGTAAAGGAGTTCATAGGGCAGGGGGGGTGTTTTGGGGTTTGGTGATCAAATAAGGTCCAAATCAATTCAAACTTTACCCAAGGCTTCTAAATATTGTATAACACTCATATAAAAATTTTGGGCATTTTAGGACTTATCAATTATTTTCTAAAAATCCATAATCAACATTTTTAACCATTTTAAATACCCTAAAATTTCTTACTTTCACTAAAAACCACCAACTTATTTTTATTAAATACTATGGAAAATGACAAACCTAGGAAAATTAGTTTCACAATTTTATCATTTTTCTATAATTTTCTACAGATTTCTAAAGTTCCACTGAAAAAGAAAAGGAAAAACTCTAAACAGTACTAGGCCAATTCAAGTCCAGGCGGCCCAAGCCCGAGTGGATTCGTGCGCGCGCCCACGCCCGCGAGGGAGATTTTGCACAGAGGCCCTCGGCGTTTTGACTAAACCAGAACAGGGTCGTTCACTATTGCGCAGAGTCACTGACACCAACAAAAAGGCCCCTGCGTTTCTATCAATTTGCAACTGGAAGTCCCCGACGGCGTTCGCGCACTGCCGCGCTCCGGCGAGCTAGCAGACCGGCCGATTGGGGCTAAGACCGGCGCTAAGCTACCGCCGAGACCAAATTCGAGTCACCACGATTGTTTCCCCCAACTTAATTTGACTCTTTATCAACTATAGAGCTCTGGCCACGTTGGCCGTAAGCATAGCGGCTATATGGTCGTGTTCCCGGCGACCAGAGAGCCCGTAGTTCAATTCAATGGCTCGGCAAGCATCCTAGGCATGTGAGAAAGCTTAAACGAGGAAGCAGGGGACGGGAGCTGACCGGAATTGGGCTGGCGACGGTGGGCTTGGTTCCACGGTGGCGGAAATCGGTTTTGGGGCGAATCCAAAATTCGTGAGTTCTAGCGAAGGACGGCTAGCGATTAGTGGTGGCTGAATGCGTGAGGATGTGGTGAAGCTCACGGCGGGGTCAATTTATAGAGCCCCGAGGCGGTGGCGCTTTAATTTAAGCGGCTAGCGGAGGTGGCCGGAGATAAGGAAGAAGACGTCGCGGTGAAATCGTGGCTAATGGCGTGGCAAGCTCCCCGTCGACGATGGGATGGCCTAGAGGAGTCACGACGGCACGGTGTAAAGACAGAGCCACGCGGCGGACGCCGGTGATGGCTCAACGGCGGTGAAATCCTTATCCCCGAGCGGAGAGCAAGGGGAGGAAAACACTACAGCTGGCCGGAGTGGCTTACAGCTCACCGGCGGCAAGGGTTCTTACCGGCTGTGCATATCCGATGACCACCGAGCACGAATCACGACGAGCCGCGATCAACGGCGACGGCTACCGGCGATGAGCACGGGGGAGATCTTCTTCAGTTAATCAGGCACTGTACCATGGCAAAACTTGATTCAGTCGCCTGACAGCCCAACTTGGAGAGAGATTTTCTCTTAATTTCTAATGTCAACACATGTCAAGCTCTGCAGCAATATTGTAGTGCTATAAACCAGCTACATCTTTGCTATATGGTATTGTCACAAAAAGGCAGCAGATCATGCATGAACTTGGTCTTGAAGTTGCTATCAGTCCACTGTCAGTCTGAATTTTCAGACTTAGATAGCCTGACAGTCCAACTTCAAGCAAGATTATCTCCCAATTTCTCACAAGAACAAGGCTTGTACTCTTGAGCAAACTTATTCTCCTTTGAATGCTCTACAACTTTGGTGTGGTGACCTAGGGCAAAAACCCTATGCTTTGCAAGTTACAAAGCCCTAAAGTGGAGCCTTTAACACTGAATTTCAGACTTAGTGTAGAACTCAAATGAGGTCCATTTTGCATTTAAGTCCAAAACTTAGGGTTTGGCTTTCCAGTCCACATATTTGTGAACCAAAGGACTTAAAATACTTATTTGGCTTGGTTTTTGCACTTTAGTCCAAAAGTGGACCAATTTTGCATATAAACCCCTAGGGTTTAGTTTTAGGGTTTTCCAGGGTTCCAATTAGGGTTTTTGGTATTCCAGGGGTATAAGTATAATTCAACTTTATTCTTGGAGTCATTTTATGACTTTTACCCTAAAGTATTTAGGTTTTCTTAACTTGAGTTAAGTTTTACCCCTTTAACCACTATTTAGGGTTAAGTCCATTAACCAGGGTTCCATTTGCAAAAACAGTAAAACAATACAACTTGTTTGAAATTTTTGCCTAGTGAATGCACTCTAGGTGTGTCACACATATGCAATGCCAATGCTTATGATGTCATGCTCAAGTTTTAGTTATAGTAACACCAGGGGTGTTACAGTTGTTGCTCAGGAAGATCTTCGACAACACACTCAGGAACCACGAGCTGCTCGTTGTCTAAATAAAGCGATCATACATTCAATACATTTGGAAAAGTACAAATGAACAACATCACCAAACATGTACAATCAAGTGAACACAAGTTTGACAAGGCATTATGAACACAAAGGATAGACTTAAATGCTAGGGATTAATTCATTTAGAGATTAGTGATAATGGATTACATAGTTTAGTTCTACTAACTTTAGTGAGACATACAATTATCACATGGATAACTTCATACAAGACATAATATTAATCTCACAAAATTAAACACCCAAGTACAATTAAGGTTTTCCTTTTTATTTTCTTAAATAAATAAATTAACACATAAACTAACCTATAGCTTAGACCAAAAATCAGAGTACAAAGACTGTGAATGAACATAATTTATTTGAACAGAGAATATTCCTATGAACATTTTTCAATTTGAATCACTAAATTTGGAGTTCATATGAAAAGATATGAAATAAACAAGTTTTGAAGTTTGAAATATGAAACTAAGCCCAATTCTATGATTATTTAAATTGTCAGGGGTCTGTTTAAAAGAAGTTAGGGACCTGCGTACAAAACTCAGGGACGACGGGTTCTATTACCCGGGAACTAGGGGTCCTTTAAGCAAAAATGTCGCGCGAAGGGGTATCGGACACTCTCGACCGCTAAACCGCAGATGGATGGCTGATATTATATCAGAGATCGAACGCGCGGGCGTGGGCGAGCGAGCGAGGCTGACAAGCGGGGGTGGGGTGTCAGGGACCAGAGGGGGAAGACAGGCTGACCAGTCGGGCCCAGCGCCAGGGGGCGCATGCGCTGACCGGCGGGGCCCAGAGACAGAGCGCGTGGGCGCGAACCATTATCCACGGATCTGATTCATTGGATCAGGGGTGGACGGTTGCGATGGGGCGCGCGGGGCTTTACAACTTGGTGGCCAGCGTTGCCTCCTCCGCGGCGGCGAGGTCACCGGAGACAAGGCAGACGCGATCATCAGGTAGTTAGGGGTCGCTGGGGTGGGTTAGAACGGGTCTAGAGGGCCTGGCGAACTCACTGGCAGACTACCGGCCACAAGAACGGGACCAGAAACGGAAGAATGACGAAGGGCAGGTGCTCCAAGCGGGTCGGGCACCTTCGGCGAGGAATTCCGGTCAGGGAGATGAGGCCTAGGGCGCGCTAAGGCCCGGGATAGCTACGACAGGGTAAGGGGAACACTACGGGCTAACACAGGGGCACGGGATCGGGCTAAATCAGCTGGTCACCGCGCGGGCGCGGCAAATTGGCACGACCATCACCGGCGAAGCCAAATTGGCCAAGGACAGTGCGGAATTTGGAGAAATTGAGTGTGGGAATGGACATCTCACCTCGGGACGGGGCTCGGGATGACTTGTCGTGGCACGGGGAGGCTCCGGTTGGCCGGACGTCAAAGAATCGCAGCGGTGGCGAACTCCGACCTGCGCAGGGAAAAGGCTGAGCGTGGACCAGACGGACCAGAGGTGCTAGGGGCGAACTGAGGGGTGTCCTTAGTTGCTAACGGCGAGGCAGAACTCACCGAGGCAACGGGCACGACGGGGGCTCAACGGCGACCGTAGAACGAGCGGTGGTCGAGCGAGCAGAGGTGGAGCTCCCTGGGCACGCGCAGAGCAAGAGAGGGGGCGAGGGTGTCTGGCTGAGAGCGCAAATGAGCAAGGGAGAGTGGGTGAGTGGTGAAAGTCGCCTAGAGGGGGGTGAATAGGTAAAACCTGAAATTTATAAACTTAAGCACGCACTAAGGTCGGGGGTTAGCGTTAGAATTAACTTCAAGTCGGAAAGAGAGGGGAAAATAAATCAAACAAGAATCAAGGCGAGTGAACACGGTGATTTATTTTACCGAGGTTCAGTTCCATAGAACCTAGTCCCCGTTGAGGAGGCACAAAGACCGGGTCTATTTCAACCCTTTCCCTCTCTCAAACGGTCACTTAGACTGAGTGAGCCTTCTTTCTTAATCTCACGGGTCACTAAGACCCCACAAGGACCACCACACACTTGGTGTCTCTTGCAAGCTTTCCAAAACACTTGGAGGATTTAGAAAGAGATGAAGAAAGCACGATTGCAAAAGCCAAGCAACAAGAGCGACAAATAACACACAGATCACTCTCTCTCAAGTCACTAATCACTAATGATCACTTGTCTCAATTGTGGAACTTGGAGAGATTGGAAGCTTTGATTGTGTCTTGAAATGGATTGCTAGCTCTTGTATTGAATGTGAAGAATTGGAGTGCTTGGTTGAAGTGAATGGAGGTGGTTGGGGTTGTATTTATATCCCCAACCACTTCCTAGCCGTTGCTCCCTTTCTGCCGACCGCGGACGGTCCGCGCCCCTAGTCCGGACGGTCCGCCCCTGCACATCAACGGCTGAAATCGCAACGGTCGGCAGTAACGGCTATATCAACGGCTACTGTTCATTAAATGCGTCGTCAGATGTTAGGTACAGCAGTCGCGAATGGTCCGACCGTGCACACCGACGGTTCGCGAGGATGCTTAAAATTCATTTTACCGAACCCGTCACCTTCGGGTTTTTCTGGTTTTTCACCGACCGGACGGTCCGCCCCTGAGGTCGAACGGTCCGCGCTTGGTCTCGGATGGTGCTCGCTTCTCCATCAGACGGTCCGTAGTGTTGACTTGCGTTTATGCAATGTTCCTGTCCGAGGGTCACCCTGGTGTCGCGGACGGTCCGCCGCAAGGGTCCGGACGATCCACGCTTAGGTTTTTTTTTCCAAAAAGCTTCTCCTGTCCGGAGTAATCTACAGTATTCCGGACAGTCGAATTAGAATAGTTGTAGATGAACTTATGCACCTGTGAAATGATCAACTAGGCAAACTGGTTAGACCATAAGGTTTGTGATGGTCGTCAAACACCAAAATCGATTATAGGAAATGTTGAGACTATTTCCCTTTCAAGCGGGGTGCGAGCTCAAAAAGGGGGCCAGGGCGTGCAGAGGTGGCCGGAAAACGCGCGATGTGGGCACGTCCACGGCGGGAGTGAGGGTGAGAGGTTAGGGAAGCGGAGGGGACTGACGGGTGGGGTCCGTGGTCCAGCGAGAGGGGATTCGCGAACGGGCGGTCAACACTGATGGAAAGGGTTCACCGGGCAATGAGAGAGAACGTGCGCGTGCGCGAGGGGATCGACGCCGACGGGCCGACCCCACAGAGCAGCGAAAGAGAGAGGGGGAGAGAGGGCGCGCGCGGGATAGGCTGACAGGCGGGGCCGCCTGTCAGGGGAAGCGGACGCGCGGGCGTGCGCGGGCTGGGCCGGCTGGGCTAGGTGGGTCGAAAAGGCTTTTCTCTTTTTCTCTGGAATTTCTAATGCTTTTCTATTTTATTTTCCCTAGGGTTTTCAATTCAAATTCAAACCATGTTTCAAATTCAAACTAATTCAAACATGTGCAACAATTCAAAGAATATTTTAAGCTCAGCATGATGCAACATTCCATGACTCATATTGTTTTGAAAAAATAAATAATTAATCTATCACCTAATTAACTCAATTCTAACTAAAAATAAGAGAGAGAGATTAGATAGAGAGAAGAGTAACACCTGAATTTGGTAGGTGATTAGAAAGAAATTTTATACCCCCAAATTTAGGGTGTTACATGTAAACTCTCATTGACTTGTAAAGCTAGCAAGAGATACCTAATTGTATGGTGATCCTTGTGGGGTCTAAGTGACCCTCGAGATTAAGGAGAAGCACTCAACTGGTCTAAGTGACTATTTGAGAGAGGAAAAGGGTTGAAAGAGAGCCAACCTACGTGGCCACCTCAACGAGGGAGTAGGTTCTTTGGAACCGAACCTCGGGAAATAAATCACCCTTGTCTTTGTGTTAATCTTGCTTTGCGATTTGATTCTCCCTCTCCACTCTCTCTAAGTTCTCTTGCTTGTGATAGTTTTGAGTTTGCTCCCAAAGTAATCTAAAATTGATTGAGCAACTATAAGCAAGAAAAACTCCTCTTTCGCACTCCAATTTCATAATATTTGTTCTAACGCTAACCTCAGGAACAATTTGTGCTCAAAGTTTGTAATATTCAGGTTTCGCCTATTCGCTCCCCTCTAGGTAACTTTCATGGACGACGACGAGGCGTATCAGGACGCCTCTGGTTCGACGCGTGTCTACTTGCGAGGTCCAGCAAGTCTCCCTCAGCGACTGATACTTTCTGGCAGGTGCCTACTAATTCAACCCAATGGGGAAATGTATGTAACTTTAGATGTTGTCGCTTCTTCTTCATATTATACGTTCAAATTCAAAATAAAAACTAATACTTTTTATTAATCACTTGGACATGTCTTGGATGGTTGTGGAGAATGAGGGGGTCACAAACACAACCCTAATGGCATCCTCGGCCTTTTAGTTAGGGAACACTTCCCTGGGATTGTTGAGTATGGCGGACACTCTTCCCTGGCCAATTCCTTCGACCACCAGTCGTCGCCCACAATGCAATAGATCGGGGCGATAGGGAATTCAACAAGGCAGAGCGGGTGAAGCAAGAGTTGTGGGTAAGTCTTCCTCGCACTATATTGTTTAATACGTATGGATACATAGTCTTTGTATGCAAGATTTCTTTAGATGCCAACCTGGATATGAGGCCAGGGCGGATGTGGAGGCTACCACGAGCTGTAAGAAGCTCGTCATGGACATGCACTACGAGGCACGCATCCATGCCATCATCACTTTCCATGGCTCCGTACTTGGAGAGAGGGTGAGCAAAAAGGACGCTAGAACCTTGTTGTTGACTCGGGACCAATACTTGCAGGTAAATATAGAACATTAATCTTGATATTAAATATGCTTAATTTTATCTTCTGATATGTCATGTAGTTAGTTTTTTTGTAGATGATTCATTATTAGTGTGCCATACATCCTGAGTGATGGTATTAGATGGTGTAAAGGTGGTGTTCAAATGAGTGGGACGAGGCGCACAACACTAGCTGGTAACGATGTTTGTTGATGCAATATCCCTCTCACCACCAAGGAAGCCACAACCTCAACAAATATGCAGAAGCATGGATACACACTCTCTTTAATTTAGTCTAATTTTCGATTAGGCATGATTTCTAACCATCTTGATGGTTTTCTCGTAGTCGGCGTCACATGGTGGCAAGCCTTGCTCCATCTTCTCGGCGTATGCTATGGCCCACAAGGGCAAGACAACGTCCGACGTCACCTACAATTCGGAGGACGGGCCTAAGGCGTACAACAACCACGTCGTCCATAGCTACCTCAATGAGTATGCTACCATGGCAAAGGAGGTCCATGGGCCAGATTACGATTCGAGGACCGTGGACATAGACATAGATGTCCTCATGAGGGTCGGAGGAAGCAAGAGGCATGGGCATTACTTGATTACTGACGGGGAAATTGATTCGTTCTCCACTCCCACTGTCTTAGGTGCGAGCCAGGAGCATGAGCACGAGCGCAGCCATACGACCTCGATAGGACAGCTCATAACATCGCATCCAGGAACTCTAGGTTATTCGTTACCTATTTTCTGTGCATCGATTATTATATATCTTCTCTTTACATTATTGTAACATTAGGGTGAAATATTACAGACTCAGCTAGAAGAAGAGAGGAGGCAACGTGAGGAGTTGGAGGCGAGGATGATGGCCGAGAGCAGACGGCTCGCTTGGCCGATCAGTAGAGGATGACAGAGATGTTTCAGTACATGTAGAGCCTTGGTGCCGCATTGGGTTTGCTCCACCACCTTCGTTGTTCCCTCCAGTTGGCTCTGCTCAGTTATCTACTCCCGTGAGTATCAAAATTTTAGTCATGTATGATATAGTCATCCGGGACAATCAGCGACATCAAACAACCCTCATGGATCGTCCAGCCCTTCGCCGAACCAGTCCAACCACCCACCTCACCGATGATCTCTTACTGGTGACTGTGAGACTTATGTTTGTCAAACTTGTTATACTTATGCTTGTGTGGGTTCGGTAATACTTATGTTTGTGTGGGTCCGGTAATACTTATGTTTGTGAGACTTGGTCTGAACTTGTGAGGTTTGTGGTTTTTGTGATACTTATGTTTGTGGTAGTACTTATGTTTGTGAAAAACTTGTGAGATTTGTGGTCTTTATGAGATATATGGTCTCTATGATGTATGTGATGATTATGTAAACTCTATGATGTATATGTAATGATTATGTGATATATGTTTTGTTTGTTTGGGTGGAATAATAAAAACAAATAAAATGGGGTCTCTGGTCACTTTGCCGAGTGTTACACTCGGCAAAGTGTGTCTTTGCCGAGTACAATGACCATAGCATTCGACAAAGAAGACACACCTGAAAACCGATAAAGCCTTTTTGTCTAGTGTTATGGCTCTGACACTCAGTAAAGGCTTCGTCTTTACCAAGTGCCGGTCAGCATACTCGGCACAGAGCCTAGGAAAGGGGTCCACCGGAGCTCCATTTGGCGAGTGCCAGGCAGACAGACACTCGGCAAAGAAGCTCGCTTTGACGAGTGCCGGCTTTTGATTCTCGGCACAGAGGCTGCCGTGGGGCTCACTAGAGCTTCCTTTGCCGAGTGCTAGGCCAACAGGCACCCAACAAAGGCTTCTTCTTTGCCGAGTGCTGGTGAGCGCACTCGGCAAAGGCTCCGTCACCCTCACATGGCGCCGTCACGATGACTTTTTCTTTGTCGAGTACCCGATATAATGTACTCGGCAAAGATACCGTTACCGATGTATAGTTCATCAAGTTCTATTTGCTGAGAGTCACATTCGATAGAGTTTGACGAGTATTTTCGAGACTTTGCCGAGTTTATGCGGCATCTGTTCCGGTAGTGTGGTTCTAAAAACATAAGGTTTTTTCTTAAAAAATGTTGTAATTAAAACTCCCTTTGATGATGATTTGTTACGAAAACTGTGATGTTCGGAATCGGAAAGTATGTTGACGCGAAAAATAGAACATCTCATCGAAGGACAAATTAAAGCGGCAACACTCGGACCTTCAGCAACTGTTGTTTTTATATTAGTGCTGGTTCTGTCATTTGTTCCTGCTCTTGTTGGAAGCTAAGGTCACCCATTTTTTTATTTCAGATTTTATCATATTCTCCTCACTAAACCTTTGATTTAAAAGAAAAAACATCTCGCCGACCTAACAGGAAATTTGGTGCAATATAGTCACATGTTCAAATTCAGATTATAAAAGGTCTTCATTACAATTCCAGCCAGAACGAACAAGAGTATTGTGTATAAGACAAAGACAACAACTACCACTGAGTGAGCATGCATGCATAGCAACTTCAACGAGACATCCAGCTGGAAACCGGGAGCAGCTAGCTCGATCAGCGAGGCTAGCTAGGCTAGGGGTTCATGGAGCCAGGAGCTCTGCCGACGATCAAGGCGCCCAAGTCATACACGACAGCGGTCCTGTCTCTGTCGGCCGCGTTCCAGGCGGCCAGCGGCGTGCCGGCGACCAGCCCTTTACCGCAGGACTCCATGGCGGCCACCGCGGCCGCCAGCTCCGGCCCGGCGCGCGTGAAGTCACAGCCGGCGAGCTCCTCCATCACGCGCACCATCTGGACGCGCGCCGTGCCGTAGCTGCTGATGCACTGCTGGTAGGACGCCCGCTGGGCGCCCGGGAGCGACCCGTCGGCGATCAGCTGCTCCGCGCTGCCCACCGTGTCGTCGTACGACCACGTTGCCAGCCTCGCCGCCAGGACCACGTAGGCGGTCAGCTCCGCCGCGTCCGGCCCGTGCTGCAGCGTCTCCTGGCACACGTGGTACAGCTCCGCCGTCTCGCCCGCCTTCACGCATGCCTCCGTCCATCGCATCTGGGGGACGTTGGCGCAGGCGTCGCCGGCGACGAACAAGAAGGCGGCGAGGACTAAGGTGGTGGCTGCAGCGGTCTTCATGTTTCTCCTCACGGTGATGGGTGGCTTTCCTTCCTTCTTCTTTTTACTTTTGGTATAATATACCAGTAATTTTTTTTTGGCGCGGTGAAGAAGCTAGGTTGTTTGTATTACGAGGACACTATGCTATATATATAGGGCTGTAACATTTTCAATTGGAATAGACAATTAAAATGTGGATCAAAGTATTAAGTCTATTCTTTCCAGTGCTGTAATAACAGGGGCCAATTAGTTTGTGATTTGCAGGATCTTAAAATTATTTGTACTTTTATAGGTCATCAAGGGTTATTTCTGCGTGTGGTGTATGTCTTCCTTCACACTCAAGTCAGTGTTGCCATATATAGAGTGCGAATAAGAAAGAAGATCAAAACTCAAGTTACAGTGTGATTTGGTTGTATATGACACGTTGCCCTTCATATCTTTTACCTTGATCATCTTCTCACTTCTCTTGTGCACTATATACTATATATATATATTAAGAGCCCTGGGCTTCCAATAATAGAGGAAGCCCAGGCTAGTCAATATGCATATTGGGTTGAACCAGACCTGATCAGCATTTCTCAGTCACGACGCCGTTATCCCGTTTCCTCCGTCAGCCCAGCCCACGTCTCCACCGTTTCCCGGTTTCCAAAACCGTCTTCGCGCAATCAACAGAGAGAAACCCGCGCGAATAGGAAGGAAACCCCAGCGGCCGAGGCAACTTCCCTTGCGGCCGAGGCGACTTGCCAGGCGATTTCCGTCGCTCCAATCCAGCTGCGCTCCTTTAATCTCCGAACATTGGAGCCCGATTCAAGAGCCATTGCTTTCCCGAGAAGTTCCAGGTAATCCATCCAACTTGAAATACATCGAGGTTTCCGTCGATTTTTGAAGCATTTTTTGTCGATTGAAGTCGGTTTGATTGTAACCCTTAGTTTTTAGTTGTGTGTGATTTGTATCTGGTTATACATTTCTCTAATCGGCTCATTGCATCTCTCTTTGGTTCAGGAGCCCCGATTGTAGAGCATCTGCATTTCTTCTAGATCCGTTGTATCGCTCGGCATTCAAAGACCTAGGCAAAGGCTCCGGATCAGGTATTTATTCATGAGTTTGCAGAGAGTACCTTTACACAATATTAGTAACACGTATATGCTTATTGGTATTGATATATATGCACATCGTCAATACTGTTTATGCACATTTGTACAGATGTTTATGAACATTGGTCAAGATATTATGCATAATTGCATTGTTCTATCTACTTGAATCATTAGTTTACACACCTGTTATATTATATATAAATACATACAGATACTATTATTTATGCAATAGTTATTTAAATATTCATGTTTGCATATCAGCTAAACGTGTATATTATTATGAACCAGTTATTAAAATATGTTGTATAGTTAGTTGATGCAAAATAGGCACTTATTTTATCATGCACCAGTTACAATTATATGAAATATTAAATTAATCTTTATATTCGTATATAACCATGGTTCATTAAATGTTGTCATATAAATGGAAAAGGTAGTTTAAGTTATGTAACTCTATTTAGTATTATATAGTATGCATTGTAGATAGTTATAGTCAAAATTCGATTTTTTGGCATATATTCATGCATAAATCATTGTATTTAAAAATAATATTTTTTCAACGGATATATTCAGTGTTTAACTATGAGATCTGTTGATCGCCCTCCAACTAATGCAAAAAGACTAACCATTGAGTCAAGTCAGGAGGTTTTTTCCGTTGACATTTCAAGACGAACTCGATCTAGCAGCTCAGCACATCAAGCTGATAATCCACATAACCAGCAGCAGACTGATCCACAACCAGCACCAGTTCATCGTGTTCGTAGAAAGGCACTAGCTTGTCGTGTAAAAAGAAATCCCCCTTCAGCTCCATCCATATTGTCCGATGATGATTTTATGGATGCTTCATCTTTGAAGCGCCAATTCAAATCAACCTCACCTTCCCCTTCAGAAAAAAACCGTGCAAAGAAGATAAAAGTCCCTTCCCCACAAGTTCCGATTGTGACAAGCAAATCAAAGTTTGATATAGATGTTAAGTCAAATATCATTACAAAAACAAGCTCTCCTAAACAGAGGACACCTAGAAAATCCCACGTACTATGAATATATTTCTGTTTATTTATGTGTTAATTTTGGTGCACAATCAATTTTGTATTACCATCATGTTACATTTATATATATTATTATTTTTGGTATGTTGTTTATTTTTTGTTAGTGTTTTAGACTTTAGTTATTTCCAAACATCTAATAAATATCACTTGTATGTATATATAGTATCCTTAGTTATAACAATATATATACATTGTGTATTAATGCATATTCATTTATGCTTTCAGAAATTGAATATTTGTTGCATTCCTTATGATGTTATTGTCTCAACTTGGATAATGAGCGATCGACAGCGGGATGCAGTCACTAGGTTGGGATTTTCCAGTATATTTGATTTGCGAACTGATGCCTTAGAGAGCAGATCTCTCATAAGGTGGTTGATGGATAAGTTGGATCCACATGACATGACAATACTCCCAGGGGCTGGCAAGGAACTGAAGATAACAAAAGAGACGATTCGTCTTATTTTGGGATTGCCAAGTGCTGCAGGGAGTTTACTGATTGGTATGGTGAAGTGGATACTGCTGCAAAACTGAGACGTGATCTCAAAATTTGTAAAGAAGAGTTTGATGTTGTCAAGCTTCAGGACAAGATAGTGCTTGGCAATGATGATGAGTTATCAATCAGATGCTTTTTTCTGATTTTATTCAATCGACTTCTTTTTCCATCTGCTTCATGGGGCATTACGAACAATGAGGTACTAATGACTTCAAACATGGCTCGGATGGCTGTTATTAACTGGTGTCAACTAGTTTATACTGATTTGTGTGATGCTACCAGTCGTTGGCACAAAAGGAACAAAACAAACATTACAACAATAATATATGGATGTTCACTCATTGTTCTAGTAAGTAATTCTTTGTTTACCAAGCATATATATGATATGCAAATATTTGTTTTGTACTAATTATATATTTTTTTGTATTCTTTTTTGTTCAGATTTACTATCTTGATCACTTACATCACCCTGCATCACCTGATAACAAATATGGTACTCCCCGCACTAAGTTTTTTTGATAATGAGACCATAAGAGATTTGGCTAGGGGTGAGAGACGTCCCCCCCGTAAAACTGGTGAACCATTCGGTCATGCAGAGATTAGACATAAACATTTTTTGTCCTGTTATGCAGATGTTACAATTCCAATAACTGCTAACAGTTGTAAATTGGCTTTATACAATTTCGTAGCCGTTCAGAAACATGTTATGTCATTGCACCAGAACGGCCCGTTTCTGACGTTTTCAACATATATGTGCCACGCATCAAGCATTTGATTGACAACAAGCTGAAATGTTTGCCCTCCCAGCATCGACCAATGTTCGAATTAATGTTTTATGCGCATGACAAGGAGGTGGATAAGTACTGTGATTCTCTTTAGCAGAGCCATCAGATGATTGTTTCTAAGCAGATTGAACTATTTGAGACCTTTCGTAAAATGGTCGATGAAGTTCTAAGGGCTGCCACATAGCATGATACTCAGCAAGAAGGTATTAATAGTTATGTTTATTTTTTTTAAATTAATTAAGCTCACGGATAATTAAAACTACAATTATATTTAGGTATACGATTTCAAATACTTTATTTTATGCAACATAGTATATATTACTTATGCATTAATTTATACTAATACATCACCAACACCTTTCAGTTGATTTTATTTTGAAAACCCTTATTTATTTTATGCATCCTGATAGTATATTGATGTAGTTTGTGCTAATATGTATGTTTAACCATTTTTTTATTACTCTACATTTATATTTTTGGTTCATTTCAGCAACAACTAATTTATTATTATATTGTCCAAATGTAGATATCCCACCCACTACCTCAATGCCCCCAACAAATGCTCCTGTATCCACTCCACCTGTTCGAACCCCTGATCATCAGCAACACGATCAGTAAATACATGTTCCTACTGATGATAACAAAGTATCAGAACAGGTAAGTTTTTTCATACAAACTTTATATATAAATCATATATTAAATATAGCATACAAGTTATCATTTACTCCAATTTCATATATTTCCATTACAGGTTGTCAGTGGAAACGTTTGTGAAAAAGATTCAGTTATGGATGTCCCAATATTTGACAAGACTCCAAAAGCAAATGTTTGTTTTACTTTATTCCCAATTATTATACTTTCAATTACAATTTATGATAGTAACAATAATATAGATGCATGTTTTTATTTATTTTATTCACTAGGCTCCCACAACTGTCAGTATTTATTCCTTCATCATATTATGTTAATATTAGTTATAACCTATGTTTGATTTCGTATATATTAATAATTTTATTGTTTTTCAGGAAGGACAAAATACTGTTAAACATGATACTCCCGCATCTGGTGCACCACAGTTTGACAAAACCCCATTGACAGAAGTTAGTCATGTCGTGTCATCTTCTTATATTTTTTATATTTGTACACTACAATACATAATTATTTATGCCATTGATTACTAACAAATATATATATTAGGCAACTACTGAACTTGTTGCAAGGGATATTTCCTCTAAATCTGTAGTTGCTGAACCTCTCCACATATCACGTGAAGAATGTGCTCGCCAACTATTTAAGTTCATTTGTTCAGGACAACTAGATCCGAGCATGTATGTATTCGTTATTCAAACTTCAATTAAGTATAATTAGATGATTTGTAATTAAAGTTTCATTTTTTTCCAGGTCTATCATTGATTTTGGAGGATATGGAGGTTCTGTCCTGGATGTTGTCCAATCATTTGGCCCTAATAAATGCCTTGAGAACCTTTTCATGCAGGGATTTATCGACTGTATTCGTGATGGTGATTTATTATACAATCCAAATACCATAATCAACACGCTAATACTAAATGTCAATGTTGGGGTATTTTTTTTCTCTTCAACTTTGTATCATATTTCAATCCTTAGAGTATAAATATATAATACTAATCAATATATTTTTTGTCCAGACCGTTTTGAATATCGAGGAGTTCGAACAACACAGTACAAATCCCCAGCCCTTCTCAACATCAGTTCTTAAAGAACAACTAGAACCGACGCTTCCTCCAGATGAAGTTCTGAACCAAATTAAATTGGTGAGCCCCAATCAGTATTATTTGTAAGAATATTTTAATATTCATTTGGTCATAAGTTATATTTTACGTTATCTTTATTTTTCCATAGACACATTATTGTTCATTCATAACCTTATACATATATGTTAACAGATCATGGTTCCTATGCTACGCCGTAGTCACTGGACCCTTTATGCAATCAACTTTCAACTTCGTCGAATAGACATTTTAGATTCAAATCCTTATGGGCCATTGCTTGGAGGCACTTCCTGTAAACAAATCCACAATGATCAATTGTTGATAAATGGAACGAAAATACCTTGGTCCAGATTAATAATGAGAAGACTTAGCATTGCGTTACATGAAGCTCGACCTGATACAAGTTTACCAAAGTTTGGCAACTACAAGATTGGGCTTCTTCCCAATTGTCCAACCATGTTACCAGGGTCAAATGATTGTGGTTT
This sequence comes from Zea mays, assembly GCF_902167145.1. Taxonomy (NCBI): domain Eukaryota; kingdom Viridiplantae; phylum Streptophyta; class Magnoliopsida; order Poales; family Poaceae; genus Zea; species Zea mays. The sequence continues at coordinate 37,159,277 of NC_050099.1, read as the reverse complement.
TTTTGTCGCAAACTTCTTCCGATGTTACGATTTTGATGATGGCGACTTATCAGAATTTGTTGTTTCGGTATGTTACTAAATTAGTGTTTTGATCATGCATATATTACTCCTCCATACATCTTCTTAGCATTAATTCAACTATTATGACTATTTCAGGATGAACCATTGGACCAACGTGCTTTTGTTCTACATTACCTGACCTTTCATCGCAACAACAAGGTTTACCCCTTCCCTGCAGAACTGATGCCTTTCAAGTATGTTCCAAGGAAACGACGTGGTTTGAAAGCCAAGACTTAGATATCATAGCTGAACAAGATTCCCTCTAGGATCCCCAAACTGTTTATGTTACTTCTTAAGTCACTTATGTCAAGTGTTGCTCATGTGTATGATACTCCCCATGACACTTATGTTTGATGTGTCCAGCGTTTATGCTACTTCGTATCAGTATTTATTTCAAGTGTGTAAAACAAAAGTGGTACCATAATGCCTAGTTATGCTATCTGTTATGAACTTCTATGCCTTACATGTCCAGATTGTCAGATTGTTAATCGTTTCCGTCCAATGTTTGGCGTATTTCTATTATCATATTATCCTTAATATTCAAGTTTTATGCAACATATATACTTCCTTATTTTATATACATTAGGTTCCTTTTACAAATTTACCATGCTAATTATGCTAACTGTGTCCAGTGTCTATGCTACCACCTTTCTAGTGTAGATGAAGTGTGAAACCCGAAGTATGTAATCCCAATTGTTTAGTTATGTTAAGTGTATTGAGTTTATATACCATTCCTGTCCAGATTGGCCGATTGTTAAACATTCCATGCCAATTTTTGGTATATATTTAGTTTCATATTTTGTGTAATGGTCTAGTTTTACGCAACATATTATAGTATTATATCAACACATTATATAACTCAGTCATGCAAAATATTAATTTCCTCAACTAAAACATAGGTCATTGTGCTATTACAAATTTATACTACATCAACCTCTCTTTAGTCACACTTCAAATTATTCACCCAATTCCATATGCTCAGCGGCTTATTCATTTTCTACTTCTTCATCAATACGATGTTTTTTAGCATTCGATGTTTCATTCCACTATGGAGCAGTTGTTTTATTGTTTAGTCTTGATCCGGTCGGTCGTCCTCTCTTTCGATTAGCCAGTTTTGCTAGTCTTGCCCTGTTCTCTTCCACAGACAGACACGTTCTGCTGACTGCTGTTATGTCCATCTGCTATTCCACACAATTGGCATCTCCTATTTTTCTTTTTTTCTCCTTTGGCACCTAGTTTCATAATCCTATCTTCTGTATTTTTTAGTGTCCGTCCTTTTGGTCTTGCACGATCAGGCATACTCAGATTTATAACATCCACATTAAAATTCAACCTCTGTATAATAAAAGAAGTTATTAATTAGTATACACATATTTACATAAAGTATTTTTGTACCACTCAGCAAAATCAATTCTCAATGCTCACCTTCTTAGCTTCTGAGGATTCACCAATCTGTTCCATTTGGTCGTGTGCTACATGACACGGAGAACTTGTATCACCAACCTCAGGTGGAATTCTCATGTTGTCCACCTATATAGCACAACTCAAATACATCATCATTTCCATGCAGCATAAACATCTATTTTCATTATATACAAATGAACACTAATTTTTGAATATGTACCTGGTTACCAGCTGTTATTAATGTTAACACATGTTCACATCCAGTCATGGTGTTATGATCATCCTACAAAATAAAATATTTTTTAGTACATTGATTTTATATATTCATTACATACAATACTTCATGCAAGATTATATATTTATCCTTTACATACTATTTTATGGCATGTAATTGAATTATCATCTTCCATTCCATCGCCAGCATTATTATTATGTATTTCTCCTTCCTGGTACAAATAATATGTGACCATGCATTCTCATATGTTCCAAATAGTATAACATTTAAAAAAATGGAATCTTATTACCTGGTTTTCCTCATCATCACTAACATCACATGACTCATTACATCCAACGTCTGGCTCTAATCGGCATAGAACGCCATCGAGCTCATCCAACACATCCATTGCCTTGTCGCACCCTGCTTTTGACATACACGCCTGGCGAACAACTTTCATTGTTTTCGTTAGCAACATTTTCTGTCTGTATGATTTAGTAACTCCATCCTTTCTCCTGAAACTCTTATTAAAATTTTCAAACGGTACATCTTTTCTTGATGAGACAGTGTACCTTTGCAATATATACTTTAAAGGTATCTTTTCAACTTGTAGATGCATGAAGGCTCTTAAAAGATGAACACACAATAGACCTGAAAACATGAAGACCAACCATTATTTTTTTAATGATATACATTAATTTGTACTACAATCAACAAATTATTTAGTATGCAATTTTATTCTTTTAATCAACACAATATGTACAAACATGTATGTTCCCACTGTTTGCACTCGCATGTATACTCCCCAGCTTCTATGTCCACTGTTATCTTGAATTGATGTTGTCCCCACACAATTTTATTAGATCTTTTTGTATGTTGTACGATCCAATCTTTATCACAACCGTCTGTGTCCTTCAACATTCTGTATGTAGTGGCGTATTTCATTGATTCCTCAAATCTATTCTTAACAGCTCTGGTGTATGCCCTAGAGACTCTCACTTCGAACCTATACAATGTATCTGTTGTCCTTGGTCCCTATAAGACGTTAATATCATAATTAAACAACATATTTACATAAACATGTATGCCATACATTATTGATAACAAACACGACATACCTTGCTCATCAATGCCTCCTTTGATTCTTTCATTTTCCTGCTATGCAACATTTTCATCATTTGTTTAGCGAACTCATGCAGAGGGGTGTTCGCATCTACATGTGATTGCTTCACTAATCTGTTCATGCTCTCACTTCGTTGTGTAGACACCATTACCCCATAGAAGTCATTTTTAAAAAATGCTGGTATCCATTCTTTCCTTATTTCATATAATTTGTGTAGAGTCATATCTTCATGAAGATTGAATTTCTCTAGCATCATTTCCCAGGCACATTCAAACTCATGAGGAGTTAATGGATGATGTATAATAGATTGGAATGTTGTTTTAAAATCCTTATCAGCAAACCTTGCATATAATTCATTTAAGAATGGCATAAATCTATTCTGGACATGTCATAAACACAGTCCGTGAACTGTTTTTGGAAATACAGTTCTCAGAGCAATTGGCATTGCAGGATCTTGATCTGCAATTGCTCACAAACTATTATTTTACTTTCACAATAAATTATTTGACTTTTTTGCATAACAAATTCACATACCACATACCTGTTAGCATAACTCTCGGACCCTCGCATCCCATACATGTTTTGAATGAATTGAAAGCCCATTCAAAAGTCTGAACTGTTTCATCTCCCAACAAAACAAATCCAAACACTGTACACTGCAGATGGCTGTTAACTCCAATAAACATGCCCAGTGGTTTATCATATATATTTGTCTTGTGTGTTGTATCAAATGTCACAGCATCACCATAATTTGCATATTCCCCCTGCATACTTGCGCGTGACCAAAAAATACTCACTATTTTCCCATCATTGTCTAGCTGAAAATCACAAAAAATTGTGGATTCTGTTTCTTGCATTCTGTAAAGAAAGCCAAAAGTTTGGCTACATCATTTGCGCAGTTTTCTCGTCTCCTTGCTGCCCTCCTACATTTGTATGCACAAAAAATGATTATCCAAACATTTACTATAGTAATATTTATGGCACTCAATATATACATAGGCAACATAAAAAGATTGCTTACATGTTTTTCAGATCTTGAGCAGTTACTGATACATTCTCTGGCCCATCATGCATGCCTGATATAAAATCAACTATGCAATGCTGCGACACTCGGCTATCATACATTGCATCAACAAAATTTATGAACTCAGCATCCCTACTTTTGTTGCAACGTAAATGTTGTTTCTCTGCTTCGTCAGTTATGAACTCATGGTTATGCTCCAAATTCACCAGTTCAATTTTTGCAGCTACAACCATTTTTTTTCATCATCATATATTTTTTTATTTCATTCCAGCCTTACATTGCGTATGCCCCGAATTCCTATTCCTCATCCTATGTGTACCATTTGGTTTTGGTGCACTTTTACCTTCACGTGAACAATTTATCCACTTACTGAATGTCTTCTCTTTGTATTTCTTCAATGGAAATCCAACTCCATATGCATACCTTTTATAGAATTTATATGCATCATCAACATCCTTGAAAGTCATCCCTACTGTTGGCACTATGTTTGGATCAATGTTTTTTCTGCAATTCATTGACATTGTTGTTTGTACCATGGAATATGATCATAACAATCTAATCAATCAAGAATCAAATACAACAATTGGACATACATGTGAATGCAGTATTTGAGGCGTATCCATCTCCCTGGAGCTAATATTGGACATCGGAGGTCGAACCCTTTGTTCTCCTTCCTCCCCTATGCTCATCTCGTCGATTACAGGCCCCAGTAGAGCAGGAGGTGGTGTAACCAGTAAGTTACCATCAACTACTCCCTCTGTCTCTAGATCAAGACGAACGCCATCTCCTACCATCGCCGGCGATTGTCCAGAGCCGGCCATCTCCACTGCCAACTAGATATGCAGTCTGGGGGTATTTTTTTGAATGAAAGGAAATCACGGATGCTATACTAAACAAGTAACCGCATCCACGTTTCCAGGGTATTTCCATTATTTCAATCACGGATGCTATACTAAACAAGTAACCGCATCCATGTTTCCAGGGTATTTCCATTATTTCCGAAATCGTACCGATATTATAGCAATGTACATGTAATACAAATATCCCTAACACACTACTTACGCACAATGACTCAATGTTTTACGCCAAACGGTATATACTATATATGCAACATTTATAGCGTATCTGTTTTATGCCATATCTTTCAACATCTTATTCGATATTATCTTTAACTCTTGCCATTATACCCCATGCAAGATCCATAAATTCCGCGCCCACGTATCAGAGTAAGCACGTTTGCATGTGGAATCTAATCCCTATAATTCCGCCCACTACCATATGTTTACCGCCTAGCCATTAACCAACCGCGTCACGGCGCCGTCTGTCCTGCATGCTCTCTATCTCGTCTCCATTATACTCACGCGTGCTTGGTTCAGCGGTCCAGACCCCGTAACCGACTCGGGCTCTCTTTAATATCCGAAGCCCAGGGCTCCCGTTATACCTGCCCTATATATAAACAAGTGTTGAGATCTTGCACCGGGGATCCAAACAAGAGGGACAACAAATGTGAAACAATGGTTCTCATCCCATTCGGACAAGGGTATTTATAGGATAATCAAAGGGTAGATCCATAAATTATGGACTTACCCTTGGTTATCTGCCACATCTTAGGAATATTTTGTACAACAGTGTCTTTAGGACGACTACAGTTCCCGTGTTACATGCACCCAATTACGTACCCATTCAAACACCAGCGTGCGGATGTCTCTGACTAACATGCACCCCTCTGACTGCTGGGACCCTTATCCATTCAATGGACTTGGGTTGCTAGTGGTCTCTTTAGCAACCTTCAGGGTCTTCGTTAGGGGTTGTGTGCGTCGACCACTCGATGGGCCTGAAGTCTCCAGCTCGTGTACATCTAGATTATTCTTGAACAAGCGAAGTCCTTGGTAGCTAGTATGCATGTAGCCTTCGGTTGGGCTTCGTTGTCCGATCAGCGTAGCATATATGTCGACGAGGTCTCCATTGTCCTTCTTTCAGAATAGCAAAGGCCTTGTCGTAGCCTTCGAGTCCTTTGATTAAGCTCGATGGTTGGTGTCCCATTACCATCAACATGTATTCTCGAAGTGAAGACTCCATATAGCCTTTGAGGCCTTTGATGGCCCTTACATCCTTAAAGGTGACAGCAAAGTCTGATGTTTGGTTAGACTCAACCTAGCTGATGATCAAGGTCATGTTCAGCCTTCTCCCCTACAATAGCCCCTGAGGGCGAGGTTCAACCAAATGAGCTAACCCCAAGACTAAAGTATGGTTCAAACATTGTCCTTGATCATCGATTGAGCAGTTTTGGAGGGTGACATTTTTCAGATTGTTGATTGATTTTGGATTCTATATAAGGTGTTGTCTATTTAGGGATGTGCCATTTGTTTACTCCTTCTTCCTTGCTGCTTGAGCTCGCCGATGTTTTTATGCCCGAGAGCATCATCAAGCTTTGCCTACACTTGCGCGTGTGAAGCAGACTCTTCGACCTAATTGTCAATACGTGATGCCGCCTTTTCCTCATCAAGTTCTAGCAGTTCCTCATCGCCACGTGTTAGTGGCACAATGGTGGATCTACCACCATGATCTAACACTATTCTAGCGGCTATCACGTTGTCCTCATAGTCCATATGCCCTCTTCCATGTTGTTGTCGGTTATGGGTGCCTCGAGAAGGCAAAGCGATGTGGGGGGGAGACCTATGAATTTGGTTGGTCATAGATTGACATTGGCTGGGTGAGGGATATGAAGCACTACGGTACTTCACTGCATGGGCTAGGCACACCCATAAGCTAGAGACCATATCAGACACTAGAGACAAAACCATGGTCTTTGAGACATTTTTATGACTAACCTTTGTCTATCGTGCCACAAGTTCCTAGTCAATGTTTTGTCGAGATTCAATGTACAAATCCATCAACTGGTCCCGAATGTGATCGTGGCCCTTGGTAAGTTTTTGTGTGTCGTGGTGACATACAAGGGGGCTTTGTTCGATGTCTTCGCCAGGCACTACTGAAAGTTGCCTAGAGGGGGGTGAATAGGCAAGTTAAAACTTTTTCAACAAAAACTAGAAGCAAACTAGGTAAAACTGAATTGATCTCGAAATTCACCCAATTAACTTTGGAAATGAGATGTTCTAAATAATCCACATGGTTCAAAGTTGTAGATTTGAGAAGGGCACTTCTCAAAATCCACACACCAAAAAGATATAAACAAATCTTTCACAGAATGGTGAGAGAACAAAGAACACGTATAAGCACAATGAACAAGAACACAAGAGACACAAGATTTATCCCGAGGTTCGGTCACACCACCAAGGTGCCCTACTTCCTCGTTAAGGCGCCCACAAAGAGCCGAGTCTCTTTTAACCCTAATCCTCCCTTTGCCGACCACAAAGGTCAAGCTCACACACTAATCTTTGCTCAAACGAGCGGGTAATACAAACTTTCTTGTGGTCTTCCACAAGATTTGGAGACTCACAAGAGACACCTTGTCGTCTAGGAGCTAGAAGCTCCAAGAGTAATGAATCCACAAAGAACTCGATGTAGTACCAAAGCTCGAATGAAGAAGAGCAAGAGAGATTTGAAGATGAAGCACAAAAACCGCAACTCTCAAACTCACTCAAAGATTTCTCTCCAAAGATTTGAAATGGGAGAGGCAAGAGATGTGTGAGAGAGAGTGGGAGGTGTTCTTCAAGTTAGAAATGGAGTTTGGGTCGTGCTCTTGTGTGGGAGAGAGGTAGGAGTGAGTATATATAGGTGGGGCTTCAAAACTAGCCGTTGGACTGATTTTGGCTGTGGAGGACCGGTTCAACCGCCTGGGGCAGGTTGACAGTCAGACTGGCAAACTGCAGGTCAGACTGCAAAAACAGGTCCTGACACCGGTTGAACCGCCCCTAGGGCCGGTTCAACCGCCTGGGGGTCAGACTGGTAGTCAGTCTGTCAGTCAGGAGGTCAGACCAGTCAGGTGACCCTGACACCGGTTGAACCTCCCCTAGGGCCGGTTCAACCGGTTTTGACCAGTGAGGTCCGGGAAAAAAACCCCAACTGAACTTTCCTTAGACCCCAGTTAAACCTCTCTAGACCCCGGTTGAACCTGCCTGGACCCCAGTTGAAGTTCAGCTGGAGTTGAGAAAGCTCAACTCAGCCGAAGTTCAGCTCAGCTGCAGCTGAAGAAGCTCAACTCAGCTAAAGTTTAGTTCAGCTGAAAAGCTCAGCTGCAGTTTAAGAAGTTCTACTGCTTTTCAACAAGAACACTCTAGATTTCTCAAACCTAACCATGGTCAACCATATAATTTTAAAGAGATTTTTGGTTTTCAAAAAAATAGCTTTTGAATATAGAGGCTTGAGCTTTGGCAAACACCAACCTTCTTTTTGGATCTCCCTTTATAGTACGATGGTTCCAATACTCAAATTAAATAAAATATAATTAAGTAAACTCCTTGAGTAGTTGGTGTCTCATGTGTGATTTCTCCATGGCGTTGCTTCATAAGGATCACAAACATATTTTTCTCACCTTTTGAAGCAAACACAACTCAAACCCTGTGACTTGTACCATATCACCATATATGAGTTCAAATCATGGCTTCAAGTCACCTTACTGATGCATCAACATGTTATAACTCTTCATAGCTGATTAGTTCATCGACTTAGTGCAAGTACTCTCTGTTGGGGCGAAGGCAAAGACGCCACCCTTCGCTCGAGGCCTTCGCTGCAGCCGCTGGTCCGACAGAGACAAAGCGGGCAGGGACACCCTTCGCAAGACTCGGCACGTTGACGAAGGCCTGCGGCGACGTCCTACCACGGCGCGTCCTCGTTCAGTCCCAAGGCCCACGTGCGATCTGGCCCATTGTAACGGGCCCCGCGTGGCCGCCTCTGTATTACGGGCCTGACTTGTAAAGGAGTACTTGTAATTACGGTCTGTAACCCTGCTTTATGGGAATATTCTGGGGATAAAATAGGTGTCTGAGGGCACATGCGTCCTTAACACAAGACGCTGGGCACTCAGATACCTATAAATACCCCCGCACAGTGCCCGTGAGAGGCTAGATCAACAGTGCTATTGCCCCCGTGCACATAACCCTGTTGTCACCACCGTTCACTCTTGTTGGCCTTCTTGCTGCAGAGAGCAAGTTCCAACATTTGGCGCCCACCGTTCGTGCTACGACAAAACCACCCGCGATGGCACCCAAGAGAGCTAACCCCAAGGCTGACGAGGCTGCGAAGGCAGCACTGCTGGCCGCAAGAAAGGGCAAGGCCCTCGTCCTCACGCAATCCACCCACCAAGAGCCCACTGAAGACAATGTTCCCCACACCGGCGAAGACGACACCTTCCGCACCTGCGGAACCGAAGGACAGTCACAGCCGCCCCCAGGCTTCGCCCCACTGGAGGGCGCGGACCTCACCGAGGACGGCGAGGTCCTCGGCGTCTCAACAGAAGAACAGCTGCAGCTGCGCGCCCTGCGCCTCAGGAACCGCAATCTCCAAAGGCAGAAAGAGATACTGGAGGCCAAGCGCCAGCGTGTGTCCGCACTAGCCAAAGTGCGGCAAATGATACGCGACGAGGAGCAGAAAGCCCAAGACCTCGAGCGCGAGATCGCGCTGATGCAGCGCGAAGGCCACCTCGGTCTACAGCAAGAGCCACCCCTCCAACAGCGCACACAACCGGAGGACACGCGCGAAGGCCACCTCGGCCGGCAGCATGGCCCACCCCTGCAACACCGGGCGCAGCCGGAGATCCCGCGTTTCCCCCAGCATGACTACGTCTCCCAGCACGGCGCGCCATTCCAAGGGGTCAACTACCTCGACGAGCGAAGTCCCCTGGCGCCACACCTACAAGTGACGCCCTGGCCGGCTAACTTTCGAGCGGGGGCATACCCCAAGTACAACGGCAGCACCGACCCGGCGCAGTACATCATGAGTTATCAGGTCGCCGTTGCATCAGCCGGAGGGGACGACGCCACAATGGCGAAGTCTTTCATCATCGCACTAGAGGGCCCAGCACTCACCTGGTTCACCAGATTGCCTCCGCTGTCCATCGATTCGTGGAGAAGTCTCAGGGACAAGTTCCTCCTCAACTTCCAAGGCTACCGTCCAGACACCGACGCTTTGGCCGAGCTCTCACTTTGCAAACAGCTGGAAAAAGAGACTCTGCGTGAGTATTACCGCAAGTTCTTAACACTCAAGTCACAGCTGCCCTCTGTCGACGATCAGATCGCTATCCACTACGCCATCAATGGCCTTCGGGCTGGCGTCCTCTACAGCCATTGTATCAGAGATCCACCAAAGAGCCTGCAGGAGCTATATCAGCTCTTCGAAAAATATGCCAAATCCGAAGAGCTCCACCAGCGCAAGGTTGAGTCACAGCGGAAGCCCAAAGATGCCCCGCAGTCCAGCCGCACCTGGACGAGGACTCCGCAACCAGACTCCGGTCGAGATAGCCGCAGTCAACAGCAAGTGCACAACATCGTCAACCAACAGCCTGCTGCTGATCCCCCTCGCCGCCAGGAATATCCCCCTCAGGGCCGCGGAAACGGAACGCGCGGCAGGGGTCGAGGGCGGGCGCAACAGCCGCCGCACAGATTCTATTGCCTTTTCCACGGCGAAGACTGCGCCCACCAGACCAAAGACTGCCCCGAGACGAAGGCCACCAGAGACAGAATGGCGCGGGCGCAGCCAGCCGACAACCCCAGAATTGTCGCGCATAATTACCAGCCACCCCCTCCACCATATATTCACGCTCCCGCTCCGCATCCACCGCACCACGCTTACCAACACCATCAGGAAGTACAAATCGTACCTCCTCCACCCCCACCACCACACCAGCAACATCAGAACAACCCCCATGCCCCAAAGCAGGAAGACTTCGCCGATCAACCATATCGCGGAGTCATTCACATGATAACAGGGGGGTCTAGCACTGACTTCGACACCAAGCGGCAGAAGCGGGACCACTACCGCAGCATCAACCATGTCGCCGTCACTGGCCCAGTCGTGCAGACGAAGTGGTCCCACATACCGCTAACCTTCGACGCAGGAGACGTCGACCTGCGCAGCGCCCCCCACATCGACGCTATTGTCATCAATTGCAGCGTGGCAGGCTGGGACTTACACAAAGTCCTAGTCGACAACGGCAGTCAGGCGGACATCATCTTCCTCCACGCCTTCGACCGCATGGGTATAAGCCACAGCTTGCTGAAGCCTTCGGACAACCCGTTGTATGGTTTCGGCGGCAAGGGCACCTTCCCAGTTGGCAAGATAGAGTTGCCCCTCTCCTTCGGTGTAGCGCCCAATGCCCGAAGTGAGCAAGTAACCTTTGACATTGTCGACATGGTATATCCATACAACGCCATCATGGGCCGGGGCTCCATCAACAAGTTCGAAGCCGCCATCCACGGGTTGTACCTATGTATGAAGATACCAGGCCCGCTAGGCGCCATCACAGTCTACGGCAACCAGCAGACGGCGCGCAACATTGAGCGGGACTTCGTGCCCGGTCAGAGAAACGTACACTGTCTCACGACCCAGCGCGAGGTCCCTGCGCCGGCCAGCCCAACCGACAAGCAGCACGACAAGGCACAGTTGCAGTGCCAAGATGGGACCAAGACCGTCCCCCTCGATCAGGCCACGCCCAAGCAGACAGTAACTATCAGCGAAGACCTCACCTCACTCGAAGAAGAGAGACTTCTCTGCTGCCTGGCCAAGAATAAAGATGTCTTCGCCTGGTCTGCCCTCGATCTGGTCGGAGTCAGCCGAGCCATAATTGAGCACAGCTTGGGGATTGACCCTTCGGTGCGACCCAAAAAGCAGAAGCTTCGCAAAATGTCAGACGAGAAGACAGAGGCCGCCAAGGCGGAGGTGCATCGCCTCCTGGAGGCTAAATTCATCGAGCCAGTGGCTTACCCCACGTGGCTCTCCAATGTTGTGATGGTGCAGAAAAAAAGCGGAAAATGGCGCATGTGCATAGACTTCACCAGTCTCAATAAATCCTGCCCAAAGGACAATTTCCCGTTGCCGCGGATCGACAAAATAGTCGATAGCGCGGCCGGATGCGAGGTCATGTCCCTCCTCGACTGCTTCTCCGGCTATCACCAGATATACATGAAGGAGGAAGACAAAGCCAGCACCAGCTTTATAACACCCTTCGGCACCTATTGCTTTGTCAGAATGCCGGAGGGTCTCAAGAATGCCGGATCCACCTTCTCCAGACTCACCAAAACAGTGCTCGAGGGGCAGGTCGGCAGAAATATATTCACATATGTGGACGACATCGTCGTCGCCAGCAAAAATAAGGAGGACCACCTCGCCGACCTGGCAGAAACATTCACGAACATGCGAGACGCACGACTCCGCCTAAACCCGGAAAAGTGTGTTTTCGGTGTTCGCCAGGGCAAGATATTGGGCTACCTGGTGTCCCGCCGGGGCATCGAGGCCAACCCAACCAAGATCCAGGCCATCGTCGATATGTCGCCTCCGCAGTCGGCCAGGGACGTCCAGCGCCTGACAGGCAGGATGGCCGCTCTCAACAGATTCATCTCCAGGTCCGCCGAGCGAAGTCTTCCATTCCTCAAAACACTCCGCGGCGCGAAAGACTTCGCCTGGGGACCGGAGCAAGCAGCGGCCTTCGCCTCATTAAAACAGTACCTGGCGGAGCTGGCCATCCTCACAAGCCCAGACTCCTCGCTCCCCTTATTGCTCTATGTCGCGGCTTCGCCGCACGCGGTCAGCGCGGCACTGGTACAGGAGCAGGCAGTCGAGGGCGCAGTCAAACAGTGCCCTGTCTATTTCGTCAGCGAAGTCCTGACACCGTCCAAATGCAACATGACAGAGCTGGAGAAGATTGCCTACGCAGTTGTCATGTCCTCGCGCAAGTTGCGCCATTATTTTGAAGCATTTAAGGTCCGAGTCACCTCAGACAGGGGGCTCGGCGAATTATTCAGGAACCCGGAGGCATCAGTGAGGATTGCCAAGTGGGCAGCCGAACTCTCCGGCTACCACATCAGCTTCGAGCCCAGGACAGCTATCAAGTCGCAAGTCCTGGCAGACTTCGTCGTCGACTGGACAGGGCCAATAACGCAGCCGGACCCATCCACAGAAAAGGTCTGGACTATCCATTGCGACGGTGCATGGTGTCATGCGGGGGCAGGCGTCGCTGCAGTCGTAACCTCACCAGCCGGAGTCAAACACAGATACGCAGCACGTCTCAGCTTTGCTCTGGAATCTGACAAATGTACAAACAACATAGCAGAGTATGAAGCAGTCATCCTCGGTCTCCGCAAACTAAGGGCCCTCGGAGTCACCACATGTATCATCAAAACAGACTCCAAGATTGTTGCCGGTCAGGTCGAGAAAGACTATGCAGCAAAAGACCCCGCGCTCATGCAATACCTCGCGGCTATCCGAAGTCTCGAGAGACAGTTCAAGGGATTCACCCTACAGCATGTTGATAGGGCCAGGAACGAGGAGGCCGATGCCTTAGCCAAGGCCGCCGCCAGGGGCGAGCCCCTGCCCTCCGACGTGTTTTTCCACACCATCGGCACTCCAGCTGTCCGGAGCCCCGAAGGGCTCCAGATCACTAATGATAGCGAAGGCCACCGTACAGTCAACCTAATCATGACAGAAGACTGGAGGGCACCAATAACCCTGTTCCTACAGGGATACTATCATCCAGCCGACGTCAGTGAGGCAAAGCGCCTCAGACATCGAAGCCGGGACTTCGCTCTGATCGAAGGCCAACTGTACAAGAAAGGGGTCAGTCAGCCAATGCTCAAATGCGTCACCGAGACCGAAGGCATGCAGATCCTACGCGAAGTCCACAGCGGCACGTGCGGCTCGCACGCAGGGCCAAGGGCCCTGGCTGCCAAGGTGATCCGTCAAGGGTTTTACTGGCCCGCAATGATCTGCGCCGCAAATCGGGTCGCGAAGTCCTGCGAAGCCTGCCAGAAGTTCTCCCCTCGGTCAGGCAACCCCTCGCAATATACAAAGCTGATTGCCCACACATGGCCTCTCCAGCGCTGGGGCCTGGACATCGTCGGGCCCCTGCCCACCGCTCAGGGGAACCTTAAGTTCGCCTTCGTAGCCGTCGAATACTTCACCAAATGGATTGAAGCGAGGGCTGTTTCCACAATCACATCAAAGACTACCCAAAAATTCTTCTGGCAGAACATCGTTTGCCGCTTCGGAGTACCGTCCGAGCTAACAGTCGACAACGGCAAGCAGTTCGACAGCCAAGATTTCAAGGATTTTTGTTTCTCCATCGGCACCAAGCTTGCCTTCGCTTCAGTCTATCATCCGCAGTCCAACGGGGTCGTGGAGCGCGCCAATGGGAAAATATTCACAGCTGTCAAAAAGATGCTCCTCGATGAAAGAAAAGGCAGGTGGACCGATTTATTACCAGAGGCAGTCTGGGCGCTCAACACAACCGAGTGCAGAGCAACCGGGTTCACTCCTTTCCGCCTTCTATACGGATCGGAGGCAATGACCCCGCAAGAAATAAAGCATGGGTCCCCACGTACAGTTCCGTCAGCCGTCCCCGACGTGGATGAGCCAACTTCAAAAGATCTCATTGACGGAGACCGGGTCTTCGCCTTACAGGCCCTGAACAAATATCAGGCCCAGACCAAAGCATGGCACGACCGTGCAGTCATCCCGAGGGAGTTCAGCGAGGGGGACCTCGTACTCATCCGAACAGCTCGGACGGAGTCCAAGGGCAAATTGGAGCCCAAGTGGGAGGGCCCCTTCATAGTCAAGTCAAAAGCTTCCCCCAGTGCTTACAGGCTCACAACGCCAAACGGCGAGGACCTAGAGCACTCCTGGAACGTCGACAACCTTCGCAAATTTTTTGTTTGACCCATTTAGGGCCGATTTCGCCCTTGTAGTTCGCCGCAAACAATCTTGTACCGGCCCGCACTCTTTTCCTCCCGGGGGGTGAGGTTTTTAACGAGGCGGAGCCATGTAATATACGTGAGAAAAAATCCCCCACAAAAGCATGTCGAAAAAAGACCGCAACAACGGTCTTCGGCATTCGACCAATTCGAAGTCACCGCGAGGCTAAGCGCTAGCCACCCTCGCGTGCGACCAATCCGCGCAGAAGTCGCCTAAGGGTGCAGCCGGACTTAGCACAACAAGTGCGCAAAAAACGAAGTCTATCGCGAAGACTATCCGCGCAGAAGTCGCCTAAGGGTGCAGCCGGACTTAGCACAACAAGTGCGCAAAATCCGAAGTCTATCGCGAAGACTATCCGCGCAGAAGTCGCCTAAGGGTGCAGCCGGACTTAGCACAACAAGTGCGCAAAATCCGAAGTCTATCGCGAAGACTATCCGCGCAGAAGTCGCCTAAGGGTGCAGCCGGACTTAGCACAACAAGTGCGCAAAAAACGAAGTCTATCGCGAAGACTATCCGCGCAGAAGTCGCCTAAGGGTGCAGCCGGACTTAGCACAACAAGTGCGCAAAAACGAAGTCTATCGCGAAGACTATCCGCGCAGAAGTCGCCTAAAAGGTGCAGCCGGACCAAGCACAAACGCGCAAAAATCCGAAGTCTATCGCAGGAACCGCCTAAGGGCGCAGCCAGCACAGTATAACAAAAAGCAGAAACAACAGCAAGACCAATCAATCAATCACACCAGACAAAGTACACAGCGCCCTCGCAGGCACAGGCACGCGAGGGCACACAACTCCATTTTACAAGCCTTTACACATACACAAGCGAGGGCACCACGCCCTACATCGGCTCAACCTTAGGAATAATCCCCATCTCTCTATAATTAAATAACATTATCCTAAGCTCCTCACCCGCAAAAAGGCTTCGCAGCTCACCTTCCCCTACACCCGAGGCGGCCGGCAAAGACAGCAGCTCCTGCCGGCCAGCCCTACTAACGCGAAGCCGAGCCCCTTCCTCCGCACTAATCCTACGCTTTGCAACCGCCCTTCGTCGTCGGTGCCCGGTGCTAGGACCGGGCACGCCTGGCGCGTCCGCAGCGTGTGGTGCAGCCTCCGCCGCAGCCACGTCCAAGGCCGCAAAATAATCCAAGTCCTCCTCCGACGACTCCTCAGTCCACTCAACCGAGCTCCCAGAGTCAGTAACATCAAAAAACTCAGAAACAGACCCACCACATTCATTTCCATCTTCCGCGGTCGAAGCCGCCAAAAACTCAGTGGTAGCGGTTGCGTGCGCAGGCCCAAAATCTTGAACCTGCGCAGCAACCAAAATTCAGTACAACATCCAAAAATCCCTCAACCCTAAACACCACCTACGCCACCTGCGAAGGCCCGGCCGCTGCGGGAGCCTCCGCCGCTGCCTCTGCTGGATCCTCAGCGCTCGGCACAGTAGCTGCGGGGGCATCTGGCGCGCCTTCGGCCACCTTTGGGGGAAGGTCTTCGCCGGCCGCGGCAGATGCAGGAGCGCCCGGTGCATCTTCCGCAGTCTCCGGGGTAGGTCCCGGGGCGACTCCAGTCGCGGCCTCCGCAGGGGTCGTCTCCGACTCAGGCAGCTCGCTGTTCAGCGCCCCGAAATCGTCCACCCGCTCGCCGCGCTCCGCCTAAAACAAAACGCACAAAAACTCAGCAAACACATGCACAGACCGCATCCAGCACACGCCGGGCAAACGACAGCGTTACCTGAGCCCTCACAGCCTCGGCCCGCGCCCGGACCACCTCACGACCGTATGAACCCCACATCCGGTCATAGAGGGCCCCGGCGGATTCTTTCACCACGGGGTCTTCGACCTCAAAGATATCACGCCCAAAATCCTCATCCACCTGGTCGAGGGCCTCAAAGTGCCGGCAGCCTTCGCGAGAGAGCGCGTTCATCGCTGCCTCGCAGGTGACCAGGGAGGTGAACGCCATCAACCCCGCCAAGACAGTGGGGAGCTCCTGCAGTTCCTCCTGCACCCATTCCAGACAGCGAAGCCCGGCCTCTCGCTCCGGCACCTCGAAGTCACCCGTCCGCACACCCAGCTCGCGATATGAAGTCATGAGCTGCGTGCGCGTCCGTTCGGCCTCCGCTCGCATCGCGGCCTCGGCCCCCTCCGCGCGGCTCTCCTGGGCAGTAAGCCGCCGCTGCAGCTCTCCGGCAAGCTCCTTGGCGATATTGCCTTCCGCCCGCGCCAACCTGGCCTCCGCCTGCGCAGCCTGCTCTTTGGCGATGGCTTCATTGGCCTCCCTCCTCTCCCCCGCCAGCTGGCGCCGGAGGTCAGCCTTCTCCTTCTCAAGGACGGCCACCTTCTCCGCCAGTTTGCGGCACTTGCTGTCGGAGGCCGACTTCTCACGGACAGCGTCCGCATGTTGCGTCCGAAGTCTCTCGACCTCGGCAGACAACGCTGCCGTAAGGGCCCCCGACGCAGTGCGGCTGGTGAAGTCAGCCACCTGCAGAACACACGTAAGGTCGTTGCGTAAAAAAAAAGAAAAAGAAAAAAATGTATAGCTCGGCGGACCTGACTCAGCGCCTCCGTCGCTCGACTCAGCGCCTCCGTCGCTCCCTTCAGCCGACGGGTCGCCACGCCCGCCTCGTCTCTGACCAGCGCGAGGGCAGACACCTCGCCTCCGGCGCCAAGGGTCTCTCCCCCCGCTTTCGGCGCTGGCGCAGCCGTCGCGATCGCCGCGCCAGGCACAACTAGAGCAAGCGGGCCCTCGTCCGACCCTGCAACGCGTCAACAATTTAAAAAAAAAAGAAAAAAAAAGAGGTATATATATTCATATATACTTACCCCCAAGATAGTCGTCCACATCAATCTCGGTGCCGAAGTCGGCAACGCGCTTGCCAGGCAGCGGTAGCGATCGGGCCGCCTTCTCAGCCTCCGCCACCCCGCTGGCAGACGGCACCACCTTCGACAGCTTGGGGCCTCCGGCGCCCACCGTCGTCTCCGGCGCCTTGCCAGGCGCGGAGGCGCCCACCTTCGTCGGCAGCGGCGGCTTGCCTCCGCCAGAGGCCTCAGCCTTCGCCGTTCCCCGATGCCTTTTCGGCCGGGCTTCGTGAACCCTCACAGTCGCCTGGCGTTTTCGCGCCGCGCCTTGGCGATCCTTGTCCATCACTGCCCACACAACATGACCGATATTTCGCCCATAAGGAAAAACTTTCCACCGATGAACCATACGAGATGTAAAACAGTCCTCCTCAGCCGCGCAGGGGATAGGAATGTTTTTAGGCCAACAACCCCCGGTAACCCTCAGCATCCGAGCCGAAGACTCCCGGAGCTCGGGCGAAGACATCCTCTCCCCCGGGGCCGCACACGTCCTCATTAAATCTCTAGCGAAACTATCAGACACCCCAAGTCTTCCCATCGCAGTACCTAATTTTCTCTTTTTCGAGGAGGCGGCGGCCACCAGCGCAGGGTCGCCTCCAGTCTCCACCGCCGGCTTCTTCCCACGGCGGTCCGCTTCGTCTTGTCCAGGGTAACCGTCGTACGGCAGTTGATTTAATTCGAATACCCTGTTCAAGCGTTCATTTGACCCGCGGATGTCAAAGCTGCGCTGGCCTTCCGTCCTCGGCACGTAACGCCCCACGAGCCGCACCGCCAAGCCCTCCGCATCACGCACAAAGGCGGCCGGGTCACGGCTTCGCAAATTCAGTGCGAAGGCAGGACTTCGCACCACCCTTCCTCCGTGAAAGGGCATCTGGCGAGGGCATACTTCGCCCAGCGCCCAGCCGTGCGCCAAGGGCCAGACCCCGTACGCCACGAACTCTTCAACTAAATCTCGACCGCTGCTCTGACCGGCGGCGCACCGAAGGGCCCCTTCGTCTGCATCCTCTTCTGCCACTTCATAAGGTGGATACGCAGAGTAATAGTGAGAGCACATTAAGGACACGGGGAGCCCTTCATGGCCTTCGACAGTAGCCTCAGCAACATAAAACCAAAATTCATTCCAATTGCCCCACTTGTTGCGGGCGCACGGGACCAACTCCACTACTGGCATTGTGGTCTTGCCGGTCTTCGGCGTGAATGTACATGACCCGAACTGGGCAACTCCGTCCTCAACCATCCTTTTCTGCCAATGCAAACAATAATTCTTCGCAAAAACTTCAACCGATGGCTGTCCGCCGTACGAAGTCGTCGCCCAGACATACTTCGCCAGCGCCACTATGGCGTTCGGTGTCAGCTGATGTATTTGAACGCTGAATCTACGCAGGACTTCGCTGACAAAACGGTGCGCCGGCAAGCGGAGTCCGGCGACGAAGAACGCCTCGAAAACAACCAACTCGCCCTCCGGCTCGGGGACTTCCTCCGTCCCCGGAGCACGGGCGACCCCGCCGCCAAAGTAGCCCAACCGCTGCATATCTTCAATGCGGGCTGACGTCATCCGTGACACACCAAATTCAACAGAGTCGCCGGCGCGCAACTCCTCCACCTCCACGTTACTCAACGTCTCCTCAGACGAGGCGGCGGCCGGCGACGCGGCGTCGGCGGAGGAAGAAGAGGATGGCATTGCTACGTACCGTCGTCGGCGGCGGGCGGTCTGCTTCACTCGAGCCAGAACGCCGGCGAGTTAAGGGAGCAGCGGAGGAAAAGGAGCAGCAAGACGACGGGCGGCTAGGGTTTTACGGAGCGCGGAAGGCAGAGTTCAAAAAGCGCCGCCCCCGCCCCCCTTTTATAGGCGGGGCGCGGCTCTTCGGGAAACCCGCAATCCGACAGGCCGCGACGCTTCGGGAAACCCGCAATCCAACAGTACGCCGTCCATCAACGGTCACATCAAAAACCCCCGCGGAACCACTTCGAGCGAGGGCAGCGTCTCCGCCATCTAGCGACGTCTTCGGCACCAGGTGACTTTGTCGAACTGGTCCCTCGGAGGGCAAATGTTGGGGCGAAGGCAAAGACGCCACCCTTCGCTCGAGGCCTTCGCTGCAGCCGCTGGTCCGACAGAGACAAAGCGGGCAGGGACACCCTTCGCAAGACTCGGCACGTTGACGAAGGCCTGCGGCGACGTCCTACCACGGCGCGTCCTCGTTCAGTCCCAAGGCCCACGTGCGATCTGGCCCATTGTAACGGGCCCCGCGTGGCCGCCTCTGTATTACGGGCCTGACTTGTAAAGGAGTACTTGTAATTACGGTCTGTAACCCTGCTTTATGGGAATATTCTGGGGATAAAATAGGTGTCTGAGGGCACATGCGTCCTTAACACAAGACGCTGGGCACTCAGATACCTATAAATACCCCCGCACAGTGCCCGTGAGAGGCTAGATCAACAGTGCTATTGCCCCCGTGCACGTAACCCTGTTGTCACCACCGTTCACTCTTGTTGGCCTTCTTGCTGCAGAGAGCAAGTTCCAACACTCTCTTCTTCACCTTAGCCATGGTACCTCGGTCTACAAGCTGTCGCTTGGCCTTCACCATCGCTTAGTTCCTCAAAGCCCTTTCCTTGCTACCTTCACCCTATCAAACCATTCTTAGAGTCTTTTTGGTTAGGCTGTGGCTGTGAAAAAAGTTGTTGTAGACTGTGAGCTGTGAAAAAAGTTGTTGTAGGCTGTAAGCTGTTAAAAAGCTAAAAACCATTTGGTGGAAACCACTAAAAGTCGTTAATTTTTTTTTCGATATATGTTTTTATAGTTCCATTCAAAAAGCCACTAAAAGCAGGTCTAGAGGTGCTTTTAGATTTGCACTACGAGAAAGTCGGCTTTTATAAAAAGCTGCTTCCTGGATCCAGCCCTTTGGTTGACTTTTGGCTTTTAGGGGGCAAAAAGTCAAAGCCAAAAGTCAAACCAAACACACCCTTAAGTCACATCATTTTGAGCATCCATTGAGAGAATCCTTTCTTCAATATTGTGAACCTTGCTTGAATGTCTTCTAGATATAACTGTTAAGATTAATCAAGCTCTAGTTTGATTCTCATAGAAGCATATATGGACTGATAGTAATATGGTCAAGCCAATTCACGATTCCTCATATCTTATTCACTTTGGCTTGACTTATCCTCTTAATCACTTCATCCTCTATTTTGATCATATGTATGTAGTGATTTCTCATGTCTTGTCCATATATTCAAACCAATATAGAGATCATATTATATCCATTTGCATTGTCTCACTGGTTATTTAACCTTGTGTTGAACCTTTGTTCACTGTCATTATACACTATTCAAGTATGTTCATCATACTGAATTTCCTGTTCAACACTTAGCAAACTTGTCAGTCTTTTAAATGTGTTGTCATCCAAATCACCAAAACTCACAAAAGAGATGAATGCACTTTCAACTACTACTTGCATTGATAGAAAAAGACTATTGATGGGCAAGTGGCCCAGTTTGGTAGCTGCACTTCATGCCAAATATTTACAAGACCTCATACGTGGTTATCGAGCTGGTGCCATGCACCAAGAATTAGTGGGGCGCAAACTGGAGCAAAGGGTGATTTTATGTGAAGGTGAGTGGAGAGGCTGAAGACCTCACTAAGTGGCCCAAGACAGGCGAGATGCTGCCTTTCTAGTTCACATCCTGAGCATAAGCATTTTTTATTTTAACATGCCTTTTTAGAAATAGTGTCATGGCAAATGCTAAGCTCCTTTGTCAAATTTTCACATTTTTCAACTTCCTAAGCATAAGCATTTTTTACTTTAACATGTCTTTTGTTTTCTTTAATAAGGAATTCCTCTTGGCTATCCAAAAGTTCATCCTTCTCATGAATAGCTCCTATCAATTCATTTAATTTTTCCTTTTGTTGCATGTTAAGGTTGGCAAAAAGTGTAAGCAAATCATCTTCATCTTCACTAGAACTACCCTCATCACTAGATGTAGTATACTTGGGGGTGGTTCTAGATTGTACCTTCTTTTTTTTGTCATCCTTTGCCATGAAGCATTTGGAGCCGACGTTGGGTAAGAGAAGGCCTTTGTTGACGGCGATGTTGGCGGCATCCTCGTTGGAGGAGTAGTCGGTGGAGCTCTCGTCGGAGTCCCATTCCCGACATACGTGGGCATCGCCGCCCTTCTTTTTGTAGTACCTCTTCCTTTCTTTCTTCTTCCCCCTCTTGTCGTCACCTCTGTCACTATCACTAGACATAGGACATTTAGCAATAAAATAACCGGGCTTACCACATTTGTAGCACACCCTCTTGGAGCGGGGTTTGTAGTCCTTCCCCCTCCTTTGCTTGAGGATTTGGCGAAAACTCTTGATGATGAGCATCATTTCCTCATTGTCGAGCTTGGAGGCGTCGATGGGGAGCCTACTTGATGTAGACTCTTCTTTCTTCTCTTCCGTCGCTTTGAATGTGACGGGTTGCACCTTGGGTGTGGAGGTGCCGCCTTGCTCCAAGTCGACGATGTGTTTGGAGCCTTTGATCATTAGTTCAAAGCTCACAAACTTTCTTATCACTTCCTCGGGAGACATTAATTTGTATCTGGGATCCCCGCGAATTAATTGTACTTGAGTAGGGTTACGAAAAACAAGAGATCTTAGAATAACCTTGACCATTTCATGGTCATCCCATTTGGTGCTCCTGAGGTTGCGTACTTGATTGACCAAGGTCTTGAGTCGGTTGTATATTGCTTGTGGCTCCTCTCCTTGGTTGAGGACGAATCGACCGAGCCCCCCCCCCCTTGATCGTCTCCCGCTTAGTGATCTTGGTCACCTCATCTCCTTTGTGCGCGTTCTTTAGGACATCCCAAATCTCCTTGGCACTTTTTAGCCCTTGCACCTTATTATACTCCTCTCGACACAAGGAGGCGAAGAGTATAGTAGTTGCTTGGGAGTCAAAGTGCCGTATTTGGGCGACCTCGTCCGAATCATAATCTTCGTCCCCCACATTTGGTACCTGCGCTCCAAACTCAACAATGTCCCATATACTTGCGTGGAGTGAGGTTAGGTGATGCCTCATTTTATCACTCCACATAGAATAATCTTCACCATCAAAACATGGTGGCTTGCCTAATGGAACAGAAAGTAATGGAGTGCGCTTAGAAATACGGGAATAACGAAGTGGCATCTTACTATACTTCTTGCGCTCATGGCGCTTAGAAGTGACGGACGCCGTGTCGGAGCCGGATGTGGAGGGCGACGAAGAATCGGTCTCGTAGTAGACCACTTTCTTCATCTTCTTCTTCTTGTCGCCATTCCGATGTGACTTGACGCGGGGAGGGGATTCTTCCTTTCCTTTAGCGTTGGACTCCCTTGATGGAGCCTTCCTGTGGCTAGTGGCCTTCTCGCCGGTTTCCATCTCCCTCTTGGCGGATGCTCCCGACATCACTTTGAGTTGTTAGACTCTAATGAAGTACCGGGCTCTGATACCAATTGAAAGTCGCCTAGAGGGAGGGTGGATAGGTGGAATCTGAAAATTATAAACTTAAGCACACACTACAAGCCGGGGTTAGCGTTAGAAATGAATCCGAGTCCGAAAGAGAGATAAAACAAATCAACCAAGAAATAGAGCGGATGAACACGGTGATTTGTTTTACCGAGGTTTGGTTCTAAACAACCTAGTCCTCGTTGAGGTGGTCACAAAGACTGGGTCTCTTTCAACCCTTTCCCTCTCTCAAACGGTCACCTAGACCGAGTGAGCTTTCTCCTTAATTAAACGGGTCACTTAGACCCCGTAAGGACCACCACACACTTGGTGTCTCTTGCTTTGATTACAAGTCACTTAGAGAACAAGAATGAGGAAGAAGAAAGTGATCCAAGAAACAAGAGCGCAAAGAACACGAACAAAACACTCTCTCTAGTCACTAGGTGTTTGGAGTGAATTTGGGACTTGGAGAGGCTTTGATTCTTTTGAATTGTGTCTAGGAGTGAATGCACTAGCTCTTGTATTGAATGTGAAGTGCTGGAAACTTGGATGCTTGGAGTTGTGGTGGTTGGGGGGTATTTATAGCCCTCAACCACCACATAGCCGTTGGGGATGGCTGCTGTCGATGGGCGCACCGGACAGTCCGGTGCGCCACCGGACACTGTCCGGTGCGCTAGCCACATCACCCAACTGTTAGGGTTCGGGAGCTTGTGACCGTAGGAGGCTTTGTCTTCTAGTGGCACCGGACAGTCCGGTGCCGCACCGGACAAGCATTATTGAAAGGGAATTAGGCTTACACCTAGTTCCTAAATAATTTTGGTGGTTGAATTGCCCAACACAAATAATTGGACTAACTAGTTTGCCCAGGTGTGTAGATTATACAGGTGTAAAAGGTTCACCCTCAGCCAATAAAAAGACCAAGTTTTGGATTCAATAAAGGAGCAAAGGGGCAACCGAAGGCACCCCTGGTCTGGCGCACCGGACTGTCCGGTGTGCCACCGAACAGTGAACAGTACCTGTCCGGTGCACCAGGGGACTCAGACTCAAACTCGCCACCTTCGGGAATTTCCAGGGCGACTCGGCTATAATTCACCGGACTGTCCGGTGTACACCGGACAGTGTCCGGTGCGCCAAGGGAGGTCGGCCTCAGGAACTCGCCAGCTTCGGGAAACGCCAACGGCTAGCCCGCTAAAATTCACCGGACTGTCCGGTGTGCACTGGACTGTCCGGTGCGCCTCCGAAGCAACGGTCATCTCCGCGCCAACGGCTCTCTGCCGCGCATTTAATGCGCCCTCTGCGCGCGCAGAAGTCAGAATCGCCCATGCTGGCACACCGGACATCAAACAGTACCTGTCCGGTGTGCACCGGACACCCAGGCGGGCCCACAAGTCAGAAGCTCCAACGGTCAGAATCCAACGGCAGTGATGACGTGGCAGGGGGCACCGGACTGTCCGGTGTGCACCGGACTGTCCGGTGCGCCATCGAACAGACAGCCTTCCAACGGCCACTTTTGGTGGTTGGGGCTATAAATACCCCAACCACCCCACCATTCATTGCATCCAAGTTTTCCACTTCTCAACTACTACAAGAGCTCTAGCATTCAATTCTAGACACACTAAAAAGATCAAATCCTCTCCAATTCCACACAAAGCCCTAGTGACTAGTGAGAGTGATTTGCCGTGTTCATTTGAGCTCTTGCGCTTGGATTGCTTCTTTTCTTTCTCACTTGTTCTTGAGATCACAACTCCATTGTAATCAAGGCAAGAGGCACCAATTGTGTGGTGGCCCTTGCGGGGAAGTTTTGTTCCCGGCTTTGATTTGAGAAGAGAAGCTCACTCGGTCCAAGGGACCGTTTGAGAGAGGGAAGGGTTGAAAGAGACCCGGCCTTTGTGGCCTCCTCAACGGGGAGTAGGTTTGCAAGAACCGAACCTCGGTAAAACAAATCTCCGTGTCTCACTTGCTTATTCGCTTGGGATTTGTTTTGCGCCCTCTCTCTCGGACTCGTTTATATTTCTAACGCTAACCCGGCTTGTAGTTGTGTTTATATTTGTAAATTTCAGTTTCGCCCTATTCACCCCCCCTCTAGGCGACTATCAATTGGTATCAGAGCCCGGTGCTTCATTAGAGCCTAACCGCTCGAAGTAATGTCGGGAGATCACGCCAAGAAGGAGATGGAGACCGGCGAAAAGCCCACTACAAGCCACGGGAGCACTTCATCGGAAGAGTCCCGCACCAAAAGGAGGGAGAAGAAGAAGAGCTCCTCCAACAAAGGGAAGGAGAAGAAATCTTCTTCTCACCACAAAGAGAAGAAGGAAAAATCTTCTTCCCACAAGCCGCATCGGAAAGGCGACAAGCACAAGAGGATGAGGAAGGTGGTCTACTACGAGACCGACACTTCATCAACATCGACCTCCGACTCCGATGCGCCCTCCGTCACTTCTAAGCGCCAAGAGCGCAAGAAGTATAGTAAGATCCCCCTACGCTACCCTCGCATTTCCAAACATACACCTTTACTTTCCGTCCCATTAGGCAAACCACCAACTTTTGATGGTGAAGATTACGCTAGGTGGAGCGATTTAATGCGATTTCATCTAACCTCGCTCCACAAAAGTATATGGGATGTTGTTGAGTTTGGTGCACAGGTACCATCGGTAGGGGATGAAAACTATGATGAGGATGAGGTGGCCCAAATCGAGCACTTCAACTCTCAAGCAACAACAATACTCCTCGCCTCTCTAAGTAGAGAGGAGTATAACAAAGTACAAGGGTTGAAGAGTGCCAAGGAGATTTGGGATGTGCTCAAAACCGCGCACGAAGGAGACGAACTCACCAAGATCACCAAGCGGGAAACGATCGAGGGGGAGCTCGGTCGGTTCCGGCTTCGCAAAGGGGAGGAGCCACAACACATGTACAACCGGCTCAAGACCTTGGTGAATCAAGTGCGCAACCTCGGGAGCGTAAAATGGGATGACCACGAGATGGTTAAGGTTATTCTAAGATCTCTTATTTTCCTTAACCCTACTCAAGTTCAATTAATCCGTGGTAATCCTAGATATACTAAAATGACCCTCGAGGAAGTTATCGGGAATTTTGTGAGTTTTGAATGCATGATCGAAGGCTCGAGGAAGATCAACGAGCTTGATGATGCCACCACATCCGAAGCTCAACCCGTTGCATTCAAAGCAACGGAGGAGAAGAAGGAGGAGTCTACACCAAGTCGACAACCAATCGACGCCTCCAAGCTTGACAATGAGGAGATGGCGCTCGTCATCAAGAGCTTCCGCCAAATCCTCAAACAAAGGAGGGGGAGAGACTACAAGTCTCGCTCCAAGAAGGTTTGCTACAAATGTGGTAAGCCCGGTCATTTTATTGCTAAATGTCCTATATCTAGTGACAGTGACCGAGGCGACGACAAGAAGGGGAGAAGAAAGGAGAAGAAAAGGTACTACAAGAAGAAGGGCGGCGATGCCCATGTTTGTCGGGAATGGGATTCCGACGAGAGCTCAAGCGACTCCTCCGACGACGAGGACGCCGCCAACATCGCCGTCACCAAGGGACTCCTCTTCCCCAACGTCGGCCACAAGTGCCTCATGGCAAAGGACGGCAAAAAGAAGGTTAAATCTAAATCCTCCGCTAAATATGAATCCTCTAGTGATGACAATGCTAGTGATGAGGAAGATAATTTGCGTTCCCTTTTTGCCAACCTTAACATAGCTCAAAAAGAAAAATTAAATGAATTGGTTAGTGCTATTCATGAAAAGGATGATCTTTTGGATTCCCAAGAGGACCTCCTTATTAAGGAAAACAAGAAACATGTTAAGGTTAAAAAGGCTTATGCTCTTGAAATTGAGAAATGTGAAAAATTATCTAGTGAGCTAAGCACTTGCCGTGAGATGATTGACAACCTTAGAAATGAAAATGCTAGTTTAAATGCTAAGGTTGATTCTCATGTCTGTAATGTTTCAATTCCCAATCCTAGAGATAATAATGATGATTTGCTTAATAGGATTGAAGAATTAAACATTTCTCTTGCTAGCCTTAGAATAGAGAATGAAAATTTGATTGCTAAGGCTAAAGATTTTGATGTTTGCAAAGTTACAATTGCCGATCTGAGAGATAAAAATGATATTCTTCGTGCTAAGATTGTTGAACTTAATTCCTGCAAACCGTCTACATCTACTATTGAGCATGTATCTATTTGTACTAGATGTAGAAATATTGATGTTGATGCTATTCATGATCATATGGCTTTAATTAAACAACAAAATAATCATATAGCAAAACTAGATGCTAAAATTGCCGAGCACAACCTAGAGAATGAGAAATTTAAATTTGCTCGTAGCATGCTTTATAATGGGAGACGCCCTGGCATTAAGGATGGCATTGGCTTCCAAAGGGGAGACAATGTCAAAATTAATGCCCCTCCTAAGAACTTGTCTAACTTTGTTAAGGGCAAGGCTCCCATGCCTCAGGATAACGAGGGCTACATTTTGTACCCTGCCGGCTATCCTGAGAGCAAAATTAGGAGAATTCATTCTAGGAAGTCTCACTCTGGCCCTAATCATGCTTTTATGTATAAGGGTGAGACATCTAGCTCTAGGCAACCAACCCGTGCCAAGTTGCCTAGAAAGAAAACTCCTAATGCATCAAATGATCATGCCATTTCATTTAAAACTTTTGATGCTTCTTATGTGCTTACTAACAAATCCGGCAAGGTAGTTGCCAAGTTTGTTGAGGTCAAACACAAGGGTTCCAAGACTTGTGTTTGGGTACCCAAAGTTCTTGTTTCTAATGCCAAAGGACCCAAAACAGTTTGGGTACCTAAAGTCAAGAACTAAATTTGTTTTGTAGGTTTATGCATCCGGGGGCTCAAGTTGGATACTCGACAGCGGATGCACAAACCACATGACCGGGGAGAAAAGGATGTTCTCCTCATATGAGAAAAACCAAGATCCCCAACGAGCTATCACATTCGGGGATGGAAATCAAGGTTTGGTCAAAGGATTGGGTAAAATTGCTATATCTCCTGACCATTCTATTTCCAACGTTTTTCTTGTAGATTCTTTAGATTACAACTTGCTTTCTGTTTCCCAATTATGTCAAATGGGCTACAACTGTCTTTTTACTGATGTAGGTGTCACTGTCTTTAGAAGAAGTGATGATTCAATAGCATTTAAGGGTGTGTTAGAGGGTCAGCTATACTTAGTAGATTTTGATAGAGCTGAGCTCGACACATGCTTAATTGCTAAGACTAACATGGGTTGGCTCTGGCACCGCCGACTAGCCCATGTTGGGATGAAGAATCTTCATAAGCTTCTAAAGGGAGAGCACATTTTAGGATTAACAAATGTTCATTTTGAGAAAGACAGGATTTGTAGCGCATGTCAAGCGGGGAAGCAAGTTGGAATCCATCATCCACACAAGAACATCATGACGACCGACAGGCCGCTTGAGCTACTCCACATGGATCTTTTCGGCCCGATTGCTTACATAAGCATCGGCGGAAGTAAGTATTGTCTTGTAATAGTGGATGATTATTCTCGCTTCACTTGGGTATTCTTTTTACAGGAAAAATCTCAAACCCAAGAGACCTTAAAGGGATTCTTGAGACGGGCTCAAAATGAGTTCGGCTTAAGGATCAAGAAGATAAGAAGCGACAACGGGACGGAGTTCAAGAACTCACAAATTGAAGGCTTCCTTGAGGAGGAGGGCATCAAGCATGAGTTCTCCTCTCCCTACACGCCACAACAAAATGGTGTAGTGGAGAGAAAGAATCGAACTCTATTGGACATGGCAAGAACCATGCTTGATGAGTACAAGACACCGGACCAGTTTTGGGCCGAAGCGGTCAACACCGCCTGCTACGCCATCAACCGGTTATATCTTCACCGAATCCTCAAGAAGACATCATATGAACTCCTAACCGGTAAAAAGCCCAACATTTCATACTTTAGAGTTTTTGGTAGCAAATGCTTTATTCTTGTTAAAAGAGGTAGAAAATCTAAATTTGCTCCTAAAACTGTAGAAGGCTTTTTACTTGGTTATGACTCAAACACAAGGGCATATAGGGTCTTTAACAAGTCCACTGGACTAGTTGAAGTCTCATGTGACGTTGTGTTTGATGAAACTAACGGCTCTCAAGTAGAGCAAGTTGATCTTGATGAGATAGGTAATGAAGAGGCTCCATGCATAGCGCTAAGGAACATGTCCATTGGGGACGTGTGTCCTAAGGAATCCGAAGAGCCTTCAAGAGCACAAGATCAACCATCCTCCTCCATGCAAGCATCTCCACCAACTCAAAATGAGGATGAAGCTCAAGTTGATGAAGGGCAAAATCAAGAAGATGAGCCACCTCAAGATGATGGCAATGATCAAGGGGGAGATGCAATTGATCAAGAAAAGGAGGATGAGGAAGAACCAAGGCCGCCACACCCAAGAGTCCACCAAGCAATCCAACGAGATCACCCCGTCGACACCATCCTCGGCGACATTCATAAGGGGGTAACTACTAGATCTCGTGTTGCACATTTTTGTGAACATTACTCTTTTGTTTCCTCTATTGAGCCACACAGGATAGAGGAAGCACTTCAAGATTCGGATTGGGTGGTGGCAATGCAAGAGGAGCTCAACAATTTCACGAGGAACGAGGTATGGCATTTAGTTCCACGTCCTAACCAAAATGTTGTAGGAACCAAATGGGTCTTCCGCAACAAGCAAGATGAGCATGGTGTGGTGACAAGGAACAAAGCTCGACTCGTGGCCAAAGGGTATTCACAAGTCGAAGGTTTGGATTTCGGTGAAACCTATGCACCCGTAGCTAGGCTTGAGTCAATTCGCATATTATTGGCCTATGCTACTTACCATGGCTTTAAGCTCTATCAAATGGACGTGAAAAGTGCCTTCCTCAATGGACCAATCAAGGAAGAAGTCTATGTTGAGCAACCTCCCGGCTTTGAAGACAGTGAGTACCCTAACCATGTCTATAGGCTCTCTAAGGCGCTTTATGGGCTCAAGCAAGCCCCAAGAGCATGGTATGAATGCCTAAGAGATTTCCTTATTTCTAATGGCTTCAAAGTCGGCAAGGCCGATCCTACACTCTTTACTAAAACTCTTGAAAATGACTTGTTTGTATGCCAAATTTATGTTGATGATATTATATTTGGGTCTACTAACGAGTCTACATGTGAAGAATTTAGTAGGATCATGACACAGAAATTCGAGATGTCGATGATGGGGGAGTTGAAGTATTTTCTAGGATTCCAAGTCAAGCAACTCCAAGAGGGCACCTTCATTTGCCAAACGAAGTACACTCAAGACATTCTAACCAAGTTTGGAATGAAGGATGCCAAGCCCATCAAGACACCCATGGGAACCAATGGGCATCTCGACCTCGACACGGGAGGTAAATCTGTCGATCAAAAGGTATACCGGTCGATGATTGGTTCATTGCTTTATTTATGTGCATCTCGACCAGATATTATGCTTTCCGTTTGCATGTGTGCAAGATTTCAATCCGACCCTAAGGAATCCCACCTTACGGCCGTAAAACGAATCTTGAGATATTTAGCTTATACTCCTAAGTTTGGGCTTTGGTACCCTCGGGGATCCACTTTTGATTTGATTGGTTATTCGGATGCCGATTGGGCAGGGTGTAAGATTAATAGGAAGAGCACATCGGGGACTTGCCAGTTCTTGGGAAGATCCTTGGTGTCTTGGGCTTCAAAGAAGCAAAATTCGGTCGCTCTTTCCACCGCCGAAGCCGAGTACATTGCCGCAGGCCATTGTTGCGCGCAATTGCTTTGGATGAGGCAAACCCTGCGGGATTACGGTTACAAATTAACCAAAGTTCCTTTACTATGTGATAATGAGAGTGCAATCAAAATGGCCGACAACCCCGTCGAGCATAGCCGCACTAAGCACATAGCCATTCGGTATCATTTTCTTAGGGATCACCAACAAAAGGGAGATATCGAGATTTCTTACATTAACACTAAAGATCAATTAGCCGATATCTTTACCAAGCCTCTTGATGAACAATCTTTTACCAGACTTAGGCATGAGCTCAATATTCTTGATTCTAGAAATTTCTTTTGCTAGCTTGCACACATAGCTCATTTGAATACCTTTGATTATATCTCTTTTATATGCTATGACTAATGTGTCTTCAAGTCTATTTCAAACCAAGTCATAGGTATATTGAAAGGGAATTGGAGTCTTCGGCAAAGACAAAGGCTTCCACTCCGTAACTCATACTTCGCCATCACTCCAAGCATCTCTCTATTCCTTGGGGAGAAATGAGAATTCAAAGCAAAAGGACTTCGTCTTTGGTATAATCTTAACTCATTTACTTATGACCAAAGGGGAAGATAGTACCTAAGGGCTCTAATGATTCCGTTTTTGGCGATTCATGCCAAAAAGGGGGAGAAATGAGCCCAAAGCAAAAGGACCGCACCACCACCAATTTCAAAACTTAGTGTTTTCCAAGAAGTATTTATCAATTGGGATCCTGTTGTGTTCAAAAGGGGGAGAAAGTAGTATTTCAAAATGGTATATCAAAACCCTCTTGAACACTAAGAGGAGGATTTAATTTAGGGGGAGTTTTGTTTAGTCAAAGGAAAAGCATTTGAAACAGAGGGAGAAAATTTCAAATCTTGAAAATGCTTTGCAAACTCTTATTCATTTACCTTTGACTATTTGCAAAAGATCTTTGAAATGAATTTACAAAAAATTTTTGTAAAAACAAAACATGTGGTGCAAACGTGGTCCAAAATACTAAATAAGAAAGAAACATTCCATGCATATCTTGTAAGTAGTTATATTGGCTCAATTCCAAGCAACCTTTACACTTACATTATGCAAACTAGTTCAATTATGCACATCTCTGTTTGCTTTGGTTTGTGTTGGCATCAATCACCAAAAAGGGGGAGATTGAAAGGGAATTAGGCTTACACCTAGTTCCTAAATAATTTTGGTGGTTGAATTGCCCAACACAAATAATTGGACTAACTAGTTTGCCCAAGTGTGTAGATTATACAGGTGTAAAAGGTTCACCCTCAGCCAATAAAAAGACCAAGTTTTGGATTCAATAAAGGAGCAAAGGGGCAACCGAAGGCACCCCTGGTCTGGCGCACCGGACTGTCCGGTGTGCCACCGGACAGTGAACAGTACCTGTCCGGTGCACCAGGGGACTCAGACTCAAACTCGCCACCTTCGGGAATTTCCAGGGCGACTCGGCTATAATTCACCGGACTGTCCGGTGTACACCGGACAGTGTCCGGTGCGCCAAGGGAGGTCGGCCTTAGGAACTCGCCAGCTTCGGGAAACACCAACGGCTAGCCCGCTAAAATTCACCGGACTGTCCGGTGTGCACCGGACTGTCCGGTGCGCCTCCGAAGCAACGGTCATCTCCGCGCCAACGGCTCTCTGCCGCGCATTTAATGCGCCCTCTGCGCGCGCAGAAGTCAGAATCGCCCATGCTGGCACACCGGACATCAAACAGTACCTGTCCGGTGTGCACCGGACACCCAGGTGGGCCCACAAGTCAGAAGCTCCAACGGTCAGAATCCAACGGCAGTGATGACGTGGCAGGGGGCACCGGACTGTCCGGTGTGCACCGGACTGTCCGGTGCGCCATCGAACAGACAGCCTTCCAACGGCCACTTTTGGTGGTTGGGGCTATAAATACCCCAACCACCCCACCATTCATTGCATCCA
The DNA here is from genome assembly GCF_902167145.1 of Zea mays. Taxonomy (NCBI): domain Eukaryota; kingdom Viridiplantae; phylum Streptophyta; class Magnoliopsida; order Poales; family Poaceae; genus Zea; species Zea mays. The sequence goes on along the minus strand of NC_050099.1, from coordinate 37,126,561 downwards.
AGTTTTCCACTTCTCAACTACTACAAGAGCTCTAGCATTCAATTCTAGACACACTAAAAAGATCAAATCCTCTCCAATTCCACACAAAGCCCTAGTGACTAGTGAGAGTGATTTGTCGTGTTCATTTGAGCTCTTGCGCTTGGATTGCTTCTTTTCTTTCTCACTTGTTCTTGAGATCACAACTCCATTGTAATCAAGGCAAGAGGCACCAATTGTGTGGTGGCCCTTGCGGGGAAGTTTTGTTCCCGGCTTTGATTTGAGAAGAGAAGCTCACTCGGTCCAAGGGACCGTTTGAGAGAGGGAAGGGTTGAAAGAGACCCGGCCTTTGTGGCCTCCTCAACGGGGAGTAGGTTTGCAAGAACCGAACCTCGGTAAAACAAATCTCCGTGTCTCACTTGCTTATTCGCTTGGGATTTGTTTTGCGCCCTCTCTCTCGGACTCGTTTATATTTCTAACGCTAACCCGGCTTGTAGTTGTGTTTATATTTGTAAATTTCAGTTTCGCCCTATTCACCCCCCTCTAGGCGACTATCAATTATTCACTATCAGGTGCGCCTCTGACGGGCGGCTCTGACTCTGCGCTCACTGTTCTTCACTGTTCATCTGATTCTTCAGCTTTTGCAGTCGACCGTTGCGTGAAGGAGTCGTTGCTCCACTGGTGCACCAGACAGTCCGGTGAATTATAGCGGAGCGCGCCCTGAGAAACCTGAGAGTTGAGAGTTGGGTGTTGTACGGTCCAGACCATGGCACTCTTGGTTTCTTTGCTCCTTTGTTTTTGAACCCTTTCTTCAATCTTTTATTGGTTTGTGTTGAACCTTTATGCACCTGTAGAACATATAATCTAGAGCAAACTAGTTAGTCCAATATTTGTGTTGGGCATTCAACCACCAAAATTATTTATAGGAAAAGGTTAAACCCTATTTCCCTTTCAAGTATGGTCTCTACTTGATCTCTAGAGGAAAGGGGAAAGACCTTAAAGTTGGTGAAGAGGGGAAAAGTGGGTCTATATAGGGGTGAGAAGGAAGGTTCCCCCTGCTGGTGCAAAGGCTAAGAGGGCTTGCATCTAGTTCGACATCCCAGCAAAGGAGCCCTCAAAGGTGTGGCTTGGTACCATGGCTAATTCTACGTCAACGTACTTCGTGAAGCGGGCGGCAGGCACCTATGTGTCTCTAACTGTGGGGGACAGATTAAGTGTGGGGTACAGATATCCCTCGGGTCCTCATGAACACTAAAACGTATCATGGACCGCCTAATGTGCCTCCCATTGGTTTGCACTACAGTAAAACGACACACATCCGACGGTCGCTTAACCTCCGACGGCTGTGTACGAGGCCGTCGGACATAAGGTTATGTCCGACGGCCTCTACTGGCTCTCGGAAATAGTACCTTATGTTCGACGGTTCTCAGGGTAGCCGTCGGACATAAGCTTACGTCCGATGGCCGGGTTGATAGCCGTCGGAGATAAAGTGTTTTAACGTGGGCCAGGCCCCGCGCGCCGTTTCATTTTCACGAGCGCGCTGTGTTTCTCTGCCTGCCGCCGACAGCTCCGCGCCGCCCCGCCAGCCCAGTCGTGGCCACGCCGACACCGGTCACCCCCGCCAGCGCCGTCCTGTCCCGCCGCCCACTGCCCCGTCGCCGCCCCGCCCGCCGTCATCGCCTTTGCCGGCCGCAGCCCCGCTCGCGCCGGACGCCCCCGCCGGTGCTGCCTCGTCGTGCCCCAGTCGTCCTGTCCCGCCGCCCACACCACCGGTGCTGCCCCGTCGCCGCCGGCCGCATCCCTTCCCATGCCGAAACTGCCCCGCCCTGCATTCTCTAAGTGAGTATTTTTAGTATTATTTTGTATATGTTAATATTGTTTTGTAGTTGCTATTTTTGTTATTAAATAATTAGTATGTTAAATATTGTTTAGCTTATTATGTCCGATTATTATGTCCGATGGCCGAAATTTGATTATGTGGCGAAATTTGATTATGTAATTAATTTAGTTTGTTTTCGTTTACTGTAGTGCTGTCCTACGGGATAGGCCAGCAAGCCATGACCAGGATGGGCAAATCTGATCCATGGAGATAAAGACCGACGTCCGAGTTAAGCATTACCGAAGCGCTGATATCTCGGGTGGTGTAGTTGTAAGCATCTGAGCAGCTAAGCATTCGACGATAACTCGGGCAAAGAAGTGATCGAGACCCCGAATATGCAGGGCTGCAAGCTGCGACAAAGAAGGAGATAAATGAAGTAGATAGTGATTACAACTTGTAAAGGGATAACTCTCTGGTCGTGTATATAAGGCCGAGGGGGACCCCCTACACAAACAGATCATCTCACGCGTCCACATCGACAACAACTGAGCAATTGCAAAGCTCACTTATAACCTTCATACTCCATAAACCAATACACAACCACAACAGGAAGTAGGGTGTTACGCAATCCAAAACGATATGAATCTGTATAAACCCTTAATGTGTAACACCGACGTGCTTCTAATTTAAACATATATATATAAAGCTCACTTATAACCTTCGTAAACTTGTATTGTATGAATCAATTTAAAAGGTAAAACAAATTTTATTTTAGAACTGATGGTGTATAAACTTGTGGACCACTCTGGAGGTGGAGGTGCCCTAGCTGTAGGCTGTAGCTAGCTCACCTCCCGCCGTAGCCGCGTGAGGTGCGCACGCAGTGGCCGCTTCATGACTGTGAAGAACCCGAGGTGGGGCCGTAGGTCAACGCCGAGCTCGCCTTCGGCCTCCGCCCACTCGAACTCCCTCACCAGATTGGCCACGAAGTAACCGAGGTGGAGCACAGCGACGCCCATGCCGGGGCACATCCTCCGGCCGGCACCAAACGGCATCATCCTGATCTCCCCAGCGCTGCCCGCGGCCGCCACCAGGCTGACGCCCTCGCCCTCGCCGCCGGCCAGGAACCTCTCCGGCCGGAACTCACGCGGGTCGGTCCACGTGGTCTGGTCACGCGCCAGCCGCGCCAGCGGAAAGTGCACCGCGGTGCCGGCAGGGAGACGCCGGCCGTCCAGCACGACATGGTCGTCGGGCATCACCTTGTTATATTGATAATCATTAGTTATATATAATATAACACAAAGCTTATAAGCTTGCATGCGTGATGATTAAAAGCAATGACGTTTGATTATCTAGGAACTTTGGATTTATAGTATTAATTCCCACCTTTCTAAACACTCTGGGCACGGTGGGGTGCAGCCGGAGCCCTTCCATGATGACAGCGTTGAGGTACTCGAGCCTTGCGACGACCTCCTCGCCGACCTCGTCGGCGTCGACACCCACGGCGGCGTCGATCTCCTGACGGAGCGCGCGCTGCACGTCGGGCCGCTTCACCAGGTTGGCCATGATCCACTGCAGCAGCGCGGCAGCGGGCTCCGTGCCAGCGCCAAGGAACTCGGAGCAGAGACCCACGAGCTCACCGTCAGTGAGCCTGCGCTGCCGCTTCCGACGCTTGCCGCCGCCGCTGCCTGACGCAGCGGCGTGCTCGTCCGCCGGCACGCGGAGGTCCACGAGCGTGTCCACGTACGCCGGGGGCTCGCCATTGCGCCTTTGCCGGCCGGCGCGATGGGCCTCGATGAGCGGGAGGTACGCCTCCTCCTGCTGCCGCCGGAGCTGGAGCAGCTTCCTCCACCGGTCCCGGTAGACGAGCCCCGTGAGCGCGGGGAGCGTGGCGAAGACGCGCAGCCCGAGGAAGCACTGGACGAGGTCGTCCTGCGCGTCGGCCATCGCGCGCACGACGCCCTCGTCGACGCCCACGCCGAAGCACATGGTGGCGAGCAGGCCGAACATGGCCGCGCGCAGGCTCTCCGCCGCGAGCACCGCGGAGCCGGACGCGCGCCGCTGCCGGTCGAGGTCCGCGACGAGGCCGTGGAGGGCTAGGCGGCGCGCGCGCCCGTGCTGACGGAGGCGCGTCGGGTGGAAGACCTCCGAGGTGAGGTTGCGCCGGATCGCGCGCCAGAGCGGGCCGTACGGCGCCGAGTTTATGTTGTAGTGCCGGCGGCGCGAGAGCACGGCGCTGGGCACGGTGGACGGCGGGCGGTCCGAGAACGCGCCGCCGGCGGCGGCGCCGCCCACGAGCAGGCGGTGCGCGGTGAAACGGTCGGTGACGAAGACCTCCGGCGGCTGGCGGCCGAGACCAGGGAGCTTCTTGACGACAGCCGACTTGACCGCGGCGAGCCGCGCGTAGGCTGCCTCGCGCGCCCACGCATGCCGGCGCCGGCAGAAGATGAGGATGAAGAGCGTCAAGGGTATCAGCAAGAGGAAGGTTAGGGAGTGTTGCATGGGTGTTGGTGTCAGCTCTAACACTTGTGTGTAGTGTAGTGTAGTAATGCATGGCGTACTTCTATCTCTAATTGCATGTAGTAAACATAAAGAAAAGATAACAAAGAAGGTTGCCTACTTGGCATTCCTGTGCTTTGGCGCTGGGCGGTGACCACTGACTGGCCAACAACCGGTTGTTGGACAACCCACGAACATGTTCTCCATGCTTTGCGGACGCACGAATTTTGCACCGACAAGATCAATACTAGTTAGTTACCCATACATTGATACGGTTTATATACATCATATAGATGAACATTGCTTAAATAAAATATTTATAAACAAAATTATTTTTTTTATTTTTTAATTATTAGTATGTATAGGTTTCTAAACTTGTTCAGTCGTGTCATCTAGATCACCGAACTCTTAGGTCTCTAAACTTGTTCAGTCGTGTCATCCAAGTCTCAAAACTCTCAAACAATTTTTTAGGTCTCTAAACTTATTTCGGAACACACTACATGTCCAAATAGATCCAATCTCGAAGTATGATTATGTGTGATGCTGCTGAAGTGGATAACTGTAACACATCATATAGGGACTAGACTTTTTTTGTTGGCGTTAAGTTTTTTTGGTAATTTGACTCCTGAATTGTTTTACAAATTTGTTAAGGTATATATAAGCATGAGTGTGGCACCAAAACTATTTTGACAAAGTTTATACCTGATTTTTTTAAAACAGTTCGAATTTTATATAGTAACGAGAAAAATACGAAGAATGTACTCCTCTCTTGCGACATATTTTACACCACATTATCATACCATAAATTTATATCAGAATTGCATGTGAAGGTTTATATCAGAATCGCAAAGCAAATATGAAGAAGCATCGTAGTTATAAATATAACTGTCGGTACCCCGTATTCAGGGTATACCCGCTACCACTACCTCAAGGTTCAGTTAACCCTAAACTGAGTGCGGAAGAGCCGAGCGGGGCAGCCTAGTGCTGCCATGTGCAATGAGTGAGTGTGCGCTCAGGAGATACCTCTATGGATTCGGGCCCCATGGCGGGGCCTGGACCCCTGCAAACACCACCAAAGGCTACCCGAGGGAGGTCCCGATCTGACACGTGTAGACGTCCGAACCATGAGAGTCAGGCCCAGACCCCTAGTAGATGTGAGCGTGAGGCCTACATCTTGCGTGCTTTCTTAGTACTCGCAGGGAGGAGTCCGAAATCGCCACGTGGCCCCTAGGCCCGTGGCACAAACCTTTGCCTAGAAGTATATTCTCTGCCAGCAGCCACGGTGCTCGCATTTTATTGCAGAGGGCTTGAGGGGTGCAAGCTAAGGTGTGACAGGTAGTACAGAACGACAAGACCGCTCCACGCCTTACCATGGTACACAGCGGTTTGCCCGTGTCGCACGCATTCAATGCCCACTCAGAGTAACGCAAGTTACCGAGGCGTTTATCTCGGGCGTGTGAGCAATGCCATCATGAGGCTCCGCTCGGAGCCTCGGTACGCCCGCTGCTGCGTAGGACACTATTGTGCTTATATAGCTTTAGGTAGTTTATATTTAATGCAAGCATTTTGGGCCTGCTTGTCGGGGTCCAGCCCCCTTGAACGTGCTCCCCTTAGACTATAAAAGGAAAACACATATGAGGCAAAATACTTGGACTAAAAAAAGTCCTACAACTTCCAATTCTCACACAATACTATTCATAGTGGATGTAGGGTATTATGTTTTTGCGGTCTGAACCACTCTAAACACTTGTATTCTTGCATTCATTCACTTCTTCGGGCTAATTCTAGGCTCTCCCCTGTTCTTAGGATTAGACAGGTGCTCTCCGCCACCCGACTGGAGTTTACTCTCCGAACAATGACTACAAGCGATCTCAGAACCGACGCTCAGCACGCTTCATGGCATTTCTGGTTTGATAATGTGAATTCCTTATAGTCATATTTATAACTAAGACGTAGGTTCATACTTGTTTTGTGATTTTTGCACAATTCCTCGCATGCAATTCTAGTATAAATTTATGGTATGATAATATGGTATAAAATATGTCATCTAAGAGGAATACATTCTTCATATTTTTTTCTAATACTGTATAAAAATCAAAATTGTTTTAATAATTAGGTATAAACTTTGTCAATTTAGTTTTGCTGCAATATGGTGCCACACTCATGCTTATATATAACTTCAAAAAATTGTAAAACAATTCCAGAGTCAAATTGCCATGACACGAACAAAAGGTCTAGTCTCTGTAGGATGCGCCACATCACTGTTTACAACATTATTAGCGCCTCATAGGCTCATGGCGTAGGTTTGGTGTGTCTAGGAACAAGTTTAGGGACCTCAAAATTCGTTTTGAGAGTTTGGAGACCTAATTGGCATAGCCAGACAAGTTCAGAGACCTGAACATTCATTTTGAGAGTTTGGGGACCTGAATGGCAAAACCAAAGTAGTTTAGAGACATGTGGTGTACTTCACTATATTTATAATATATCTTCTTTATATAACACAAAGAGACACAACATCGTAGTGGTTGAAGCCGCTTACTTCGTTTTATTCCACCAAATATTAAACCTTGGGAGGACGTGCGGGAGGGAATTTTGGGTGGAGAGGAGGCATTCGTGCTTTAAAGGTGTAGTGAATAAGCCAAACGACCAGATTTCTAGTCGTGTTATTATCAGTGTTTCCTTCTAGCACATGCATGGATATAATAGTGTCGTGGGTTCATGCTTGTGGATATATTGATGTCATGGGTTCATAACCATGCCAAGTATCCATTTTTTGTTCGATGGAGAATTAGTGGACAAAGAATTGGTCTATGCAATCTCTCTGGTGGCTACGAGCACCCAAACACTTAGTGACACAAGTAGTTTGTTTTTGTTTAGGCTTTGATGTCCTGTGCAACAGTATGGTGTTCTTCATGTTAAGAGTACTTTGATAGAGGAATCAAGAGAAAGAGAGAGATCGAGGGTAGCACTAATCTAGTCTAGGGTTTTCCCATCCCTATGCAAGTGTGTATGTGTGTTCGATCAATCGAACCGTCCTTTGATCTATTTATAGGTCCATATGCCCCTCTTTATGTATTGTGGACGGCATGGGAGTACAAAATAACAGGGTGGTTTTGGTACCTAGGCTTTCTCGTCTAGGGCATCGGTTGTCGTATTCCTAGGTGTCATTGATGCTTTCTTGTCTTATATCTAGGGATAGGAAATAGCTCAACCTCCTATGACACTTCTGTTGTAGCCTAGTGCTAATCATCAAATAGCATTCGTGGCAGGAATTCCTTCCTCGGGTGAACCTTCTCCTATATCTTTCTTGACACATAAAGTCCCTCCTTTTGTTAAAGGAACTGCTTGGCGGGCATGGATCGGAGTACTCCATGTGAGGGACTTTGGGAGCTCCTTAAGCTGTGGCCAACATATTGTGATGATGGTCGTGCAAAACGTTGTTTGCACTGTAGATTCTACTGTTTATATAATGGAGTTTGAAATAAAAGATGAGATAGGTAAGGCTGCTGGAGATAGCCTTATCGAGGGAGTGGACGATTATGCCTGATAGGGGAGGCAACAAGAGGAAGATTATACAATCTTGTATTGTTGATAGTTTTGGCTCTTAGGCTCAAAACACTTTTTAACATTAGCTGTACAATGGATGTCTTGATCATATATGGTAAATGGGAGAAGCCAATTTATATCAGCATAGGTCTAGCCAAGCCGCGACTCTAAAGTTGGGTTAGGCTGAAACAGACGCAATAACCATTATGGTGTGCTCATGGATTTCAAAATTGGCAGAAAGACGGGTCTAGTTTCCCGTTATCGGACTGGGAATGATTCTCCAGCCAATCGTCCAAAATTAAAAAATAGTAGTTTTATAAAAAACGGAAAATATGATAAAACTACATATTTTTATGAGTAATATGATATATATCATATTTACCTTTATTTTATAAAAAAATAATCATAAATTTTCGGTAAAAACAACGAATTTCGTCGAAAAACGTGGTTTCCCGGCCGGTTTTCACAGTTTCTCAACGGTTTTTGAATTTTCTGATCGGTTTACAAATTTAATTTCCCTGAGAAAACGAAATTTACTGAGAAACATCGAAATCTAGCTAGGAATCATTGTTTCTCGGCTAGGAAAACGAAATTTGTTTTTTATTTTTGAAATCGATCAGGAAATCTAGTTTCCGGCGAGAAACCACCGGTAAACCGTTCCTGGTGGAGGGCGGGATCTCAAACCAAAACGATTTGGTTAACCCTGGTTGTGATATGTCTGGACTAGGGCAAAACTTCGGACCATGAACTTTATAGCCATCTATATTTGTAGGGCTGCAATGCTTGCTCTTCTACCTGTGCGAGCTGCTTCCACGTCACACGTCATATGAACCGTGACGCAAGAGAAAATGGACCATTTTCTACTGTAATAAAGCTAGAAAAAAAGATTCAAAAAGTTGAAGATGACTCAACACAAACGATTAGGATTCGCAATCATACCTCCGGCCGGCCTCACAAACTAATGAGTAGGCTCGCTTCCTCCTCGTAGATTATAACAAGAATCTCGCACATATTCAGTCAAATATCATTACCTCTTGCATATATTGTTTATACACTTGTATAGTGGAGGAAGTTCTTTATCCGTCAATAATCAAATAAAAAATGAGCTGACATTCATCAACCAACAATGTTTGGAAGAATCATTCCCACATGTCTAGTCTACACTGTTGTTTTGTTTCTAGTGAGGCCTAACTATATATGTTCTGGACGGGAAACTTAGGACGAGGAACTATGTCGTATTGGATACTTAAATGTCAGTTGTGAATATTAAATATAGTCTAATTACAAAATAAATTATATACATGAAGACTAAACAACTAGATAAATTTATTATGTCTAATTAATCTATGATTAATAACAAATGATACGAGTAAACTATATTAGTCCAAATGATCATGTTGTTCACCAAACATACAAAAAAAAACAAACTTAGGCCCCTTTGACTAAGCTCCTAGAGTTAATTCTATAGGAGCTCCGTCAAACAATTTTTTGGAGAGAAATGATTTTATGCTTATTCTTTGAATTGATTCGCTAAAATGAATTAAGGTGATGTTTGGTTAAGCCACAGAAGAGACATACTAATGAGAATAGCTGCTCCTGGTATCTGTTATGCTGCAATGATCAGTGGTTTTTGTTTGGTTGCATACTTGCATCCAACGTGAGCAGTGGAATAGCGTGGCATTGAATGATGACCGGAGAGGGTAGCGTTAACGATTTTTCATGAGCTTGTAACAGATGTCGCAGTGATCGATTGCAGCCTATTACATCTAAACATAAAGTTATATTTTTTTTAGATAATGGGAAAAGATGAAACATAAAGTTATATGGTAACAGATACCGATGTAAATTGATTACTTCCCTAAATTGTCGAACCAAACAATACCTAAGAGTTTATGAGCTGAAAAAGTAGTTTCTCCTGATTCTGTGAAAAAAAAATCTCAATCATGATTTCAAGAGTTTATGCTAAAGAATCCAAGCGAATCACTTTTGGACACAGGAGCACTCCTTTCACAGAATCCACTTCAATACAGTATCAGAATCAAATGAAGCTCTATCAAATTGGCCCTTGATAGCTCATAGGATCCATTTTTCTTACATTTGAGAAAACTAAACCTCACTTGGTGTTTTAGAGTATTTCAACCTCTGAGGACGGTTTACTTAGGACAAATAAAAATCATCTATATTTTAGGTTTGGAGAGAGCAGTGCCTTTTAAATTCGCGCCAAAAAAATCACTTGGTCAAAAGTAATCTCCTAACACATGAATCCGCCTTAGATAAAGTTAATTTATAGTCATTTATGCTTGAACCACGACTAGTGTACACATGAGTTACGTGAACTTTTAAAAGTTAACGTTTTTTTAATAGTTGTGTAATGGGGTAAAAATTGGTTCTAAAGCCATCTCACAACAACTTAAATTTAGTTAAGAGGTGTTATAATAGTTAGTTGTAGGGATGAAAACGGTCGGTAAACACTAAAACTATTAACGTTTTCATATTTTTTATCGGAAACAAAATCGAAAACGGTAACTCCGAAAATAGAAACGATATCGGTATTTTGGAAACATCGGAAACGAAAGTTCGATGCGTAAATCACACCGGTAACGGTCAAAATCTAAATACGATCGTTAAGGTAATGTTTGGTTAAGGAGCCAAGTAGAACGGAGTCGTTCCATCCCTGATTCTAGGAGCGGAGCCGCTCTGTTCTGTGTTTGGTAAGCTGGAACAGAGCGACTCTGTTTTTTGTTTGATTGCAGAGTGAACTGTAACAGAGCGGCTCTGTTTTTTTGTTTGGTGGCGCGAGCTGCTGCGCACGGATGGGAGGGCAAGCTGTGCAAGCGGGCTAGGAACGGGGCGGCTCCGTCCCATTGATTTTTTGGAGTGGGATGGTTCCGGATCTGAGGAGAATATTCCCTAATTGGAGCCACTCCATTCTAGTTACTTTATAACCAAACAACAACAAAACTGGGACAGAACGGCTCCGTTCTACTTGACTCTTCAACCAAACACTACCTAACATTTCAAACTTCACAATACAACAAAGTTGACAAAAGATCACAAAGACCACAAGTTCACAATTCATGATATAACAAGTTCACAATATAACAAATATAACAAGTTCACAATGATCACAAATTTATAATATAAAAAGTTTACAAAGATCACAAGTTCACAATATAACAAGTTCACGGTATAACAAGTTCATAAAAATTACAAGTTCACAGACTCAAAGTTCACAATTCACAATATCCACTCGATTTAGCTGACATGGCATGATTACTCATAAAATATTTTTTTCTTCACATAAAGAGTTTTTTCAGCCTCACAGGAAAACCCTAAAATCTAGTGTGTAAAAAAGACAGACTGTCGGCTCTCTATCATTATATATTACTAATACATAGAATGTGTATAGAAAAGGGTGGATTCGTTCGAGAGACCAAATAATTAATCTCAACTGCCTTCCAACACCTTCTTTAAAAAAAAATCTTAAAGCGTCCAAAAAAATACAAAAATAAGTATTCCTTATCCAGAGATGTACAGGCGATGCGAAAAAATCACATGCTGTAAAATTCCGAAAAAATTCCGAGACACAATTCCGGAAAATTTCGAGACACAAATCCGGTAATTTCCGACAAAAACCGGTAACCGAAGAAAACAGTCGGTAAAACATCACGCCGATTCCGATAGAAAATTTCGAAAACCGATTCCGTTTTCGAAAAATACTGTTACCGGTGAATTCGATCGAAAAATTTCGAAATCGGTTTCCGGAATTCCGGAAAATTCCGAAACCGTTTTCATCCCTAGTTAGTTGGCTAAAAAATTACTAGTTTAATTATCTAGGTAACTATTAGCTAATAGTTGCTAGGGTGTTTGGATGTCTCCAACTAATTTTAGGTACTAACTATTAGCTCTATTAAACACCACTTTAGTACGCACAGAAGCAAATATAATTTGAGTCACCCTGAGAGTCGTAGTAGATCAACTAGCTGGATCGTTGAAAATCAAGTGACAGGAGCGCCTAAGCAAGTACTTGTATACACCAAGTTTTATGCAAATGTACAAGTGTGCAGTTGAATTCGTATTCCAGTTTCCAACTATATATCCAGTAAAAAAAGAAGAAGCAAAAGCACTATTGGTGCTGCCTGAAGTTAATCCACGGAACAGTATCTAACGAAGAACTGAAGTCTGAAGTCACATGACCGGCAGTTTTCACAATCACAAGTGAAGAACAGAACACGGAGTGTTGGGCACCAAAATAAGTGGCCGGACGGTCCGGCCCTGGGGCTGGACGGTCCGTGGTCCGGACAGTCCGCGCCTATGGGCCGGACGGTCCGCGCAAGCGCAGAATAGATTAGGGTTCCGAGTTTTTGCTATGTTTATTGGCGAGAATTTCGGGATAAGCTCGAAAATTAGTTTGTAAAGGGTCCAGCCCCCCTCCTCTATAAATAGAGAGGTATACGGCTGATTTGAAAGGATCAATCGAACCTTCAATCAATACAATATAAATTTTATCCTAGGAATAGTTCTAGTCCAGTTTAGTTTTAGTCTTCTAATCCCCAAATCTTCCGCTTTTCTTCGACTCTACGTCGATTAGAGGAGTCTAGACCGGTCTACCCGAGCCTAGACATCACCTAGGATCTCTACTCCCCGACGGGGTCCCTCCTGAGAGCGAGATCCAGGCGCCGCCGGCGATCCTTCGCCGCACCTGCACACGTGCGGACTGTCCGACCCTAGGGCGCGGACCGTCCGGCCGTCAGGCAGGGAACTCTAGCCTCGCGCCAGGTCGCGGACTATCCGGCCCTGTGCCGCGGACCGTCCGTGCCTGACCAGAGAGCACAGCCGCTGGTTCTTGTTGAGTGATTGGCGCCCTAAAAAGGTGCCAACATACTTTTTGGCGACTCCGCTGGGGACAACACATCTAGACCTATCAAATCGGCCCTCAATGGCCGGTTCAAGGGATAGTTCTGAAGTCTCTCCCAGCAACATTATAGAGACGACTTGGGAAACCTTGCCGGCTGACGAATAGCTCCAGTTCGAGGAGCATAAGGAGCAGCTGATCCAGGAGGCAAAAGCAAAGTTCTTGGCCAACTTCAAAGTGGACAGGAACAACAAGGTTGTCCGACAACGGGCGACGGATCCGGCTTCACTTCGACCCACACCAGATGTCCCCAATGTAAGTAATACAAACGAGCTGCAATCTCTTAAGAATTATGTAGATGAACAGCAAGAACAAATGCAAAATATCATAAGGGATATGCAAAACGACTATAGGAGACTAGTACGTGCATTTGACAAATCTAGTATTGCAAATTTTCTCTCGCACGAGGTTGAATTAGGAGGTAACACGCGTAATACATCGGCTATAGGTTGTCACGACCAGTCACAACCCCTTTATGGGATGCCGATGGACACATACCCTAAGCAACCGCAAATCGGCAGTAAATCAGTCGATCTGCACATGCCCGGACCGTCCGCCCATGAGCGCGGACCGTCCGGGCCATCAACAGTCGGGCCCATTTTTAATGAGTTACCTAGACATGCACCCGAACCACAACATATGGCGCATAATCTAAACTACCCAGTCGGACCATCCGCATACAACAATGGACGGTCCGCATATAATCACGGACGGTCTGGGCCAATGTCCGGATAGTCCGCGCATGACCATTTTGAGGAGGATTGTTACCTGAATCCTCACCCGTCCTAGCAACACTTCCCAACACACTATGCTATGCATCAGCCCATTAATTCAAAATCCAGAGCCCAGGAAAGCTTTCTGGCCCCACCTAGAAGGCCGGAAAGGAACGATCAATCCTATGAGCCATATAGGGCAAATGGCTCACCGCATAGCTCAAACTCATGGGGGGAAAGACAACATGCTAATATCCAGCCAACCCCACTTATGTTTGACCAGAGAGTCGGTGGTCTCGCACCGGCTGCCATTGACATAGTGAGATAGGAAATAGCTGGGGCGTTTCGAGATAAGCTCGGAGTAAACATGGTCTCTGGGGGGGGCAATCATATCGGAAACCTTATGGCAGCCGATTTGATCGCCACCCATACCCACAGGGAACCTGGATACCCGAATTCGCAAAATTTTTGGGTGACCAAGGAAAAACACGCGCGAACACATAGGCCAGTTTTTAGCACAATTAGGAGAATTGGCCGACATAGAAGCATTTCACGTACGTTTATTTTCATTGTCTTTAACAGGAATCGCGTTTGCATGGTACGCCACTTTACCTCCTAATTCTATTTTGTCATGGGGGGATTTAGAACAAAAATTCCATGATAATTTTTTCTCCGATGACTATGAATTAGATCTGGTAGACCTAGTGGCCCTTCGACAGGGGTGAAAGAGAAATGTGCCCTTGGGCCATTTCTAAGTATTTTGGTGATCAAGTGCCAACATAAATGGTTTAAGTGTGAAACTATGCCAAATGGTGGAAGAAGTGCAAATCAATAAAAAGGTATGATTCTAGACTTAGTACATTGGTTTTTGTGTACTAACATATTTTGTCTAAGTGCTAGAATCAGGGAAAACAGAAAAAGAAAAAGACTTGGCTGAAGCAGCCAAGACTCAGCAGTCTGGGTGCACCGGACTGTCCGGTGGTGCACCGGACAGTGTCCGGTGGTGCACCGGACAGTGTCCGGTGCGCCAGGCTGGCTTTGGTCAAACTGGCCGCTCTCGGGATTTCGTCGGCGACGTACGGCTAAAAATCACTGGACTGTCCGACTGTCCGGTGAGTCAACAGTCGGCTGAGCCAACGGTCGGCCGCGCAATCCGCGCGTGACGCGTGGCCGGGCCAACGGTCTGATGGGAGCACCGGACTGTCCGGTGTGCACCGGACAGTGTCCGGTGCGCCAACGGCTCCAAAACTTCAACGGTCGGCTGTGCCAGAATAGGAAAGAAATCAGCACCAGACAGTGTCCGGTGGTGCACCGGACTGTCCGGTGCGCCACCCGACAGAAGGCAAGAATTGCCTTCCTGGATTGCTCTCAACGGCTCCTAGCTGTCTTGGGGCTATAAAAGGGACCCCTAGGCGCATGGAGGAGAACACCAAACATTCTTTGATCATCTCTAAGCACCAAGTCTTCATTCTAGCGCGTTTGATTCTTTGTGATAGCAATTTGAGCTCCTTTTGAGTTGAGAACTCCGTGTGTGAACTTAGAGCTCAAGTTGTGACTAGTGTGTGTGTTTAAGCTGTTGCTTTTGAGACTTGTGTGTGTTGCTTTTCCCTCCCTTACATTCGTGCTTCTTTGTGATCATCATTTGTAAGGGCGAGAGGCTCCAAGTTGTGGAGATTCCTCGCAAACGGGATATAGTGAAAGAAGGAAGAACACCGTGGTATTGAAGTTGATCATTGGATCACTTGAGAGGAGTTGAGTGCAACTCTCGTCCATTGGGACGCCACAACGTGGAATAGGCAAGTGTTATACTTGGCCGAACCACGGGATAAATCCTCGTGTCTCTTGTGCTTGTTCTCACTGTGCCTATTGTGTTTCAAAAGAGCTCTTCTTAGCCACTTGATTTAAATTGTGCTAACACTTAATCAAGTTTGTGGCTTTAAGTTTTAAGTTTTTACAGGATCACCTATTCACCCCCCTCTAGGTGCTCTCAAGGGGAAGGACGAATCGGTTAATGAATACATCCAGAGATTCCGGGATACAAGAAACCGATGCTTCCAAATTCATTTAGCAGAAAAACAGCTAGCAGGATTAGCCTTTAATGGTCTGCGATATTATTTAAAAGAAAGATTAGAAGACATCCAATTTTTTACACTAGCACAGCTACACCAGAGAACTTTGGCCTGTGAAAGCCGAAGCAAAGAAACTGCTAAAACAATTCGTCACAACGTGCATATAGTAGAGTGCGACCAAAGTAGCTCAGATGACGAATCAACAGAAGTGTATGCTGTTGAAATGGTTTGGCCAAAGTAGGCCAAATCTTCGGCTTGTTCCTCCTTACAACCGGTTCAAAAGAAACAGCAAGAGGAGGTAAAATTTACATTTAATGTTGGCAAATGTGATAAGATATTCGATGAATTACTCAAAAATGGCAATATTAAAATAAATCATACTGTTCCATCCGCCGACGAACTAAAACGTCGTGCATACTGCAAGTGGCATAACTCATTTTCTCATGCCACTAATGATTGTAATGTATTTCGTCGACAGATTCAATCGGCCATTAACGAAGGACGATTAAAATTTCAGGAAATGCAGATAGACACAGAGCCTTTTCCAATGAACATGATCGACTTCGAAGGCAAGAAAGTCCTGGTTCGGCCAAACACAGTCGATAAATGCAAAGGCAAAGAGATAGTCATCGGCAATGCAAGAGAGGCCGATGAGAATCATAAAATTTCTTGCAGGAAAGTAGTGGCCGAGAAGACTCCCGATGGAGGGGAAACTCTTAAAGTGACCATCACGACCTCCGGCACTGGGGGCAAGTATTGGCCAAGGAGCAAGAACCCGTGCTACGCATCCCGGACGGTCCGACACACAGGCGCGGATGGTCCGGGACCACGTCGGACGGTCCGGATAATTCTAGCGGACGGTCCAGCCGTACTCAAGACTCGCAACGGCCACGTACCTTCAAACCACGACGACCAGAGATAGGTACGTGGAAAACAAATACATTCAAGGTAGCTGGTCGGTTGGTCAAAACTGGCCTGACTTTCGATCAATTATTGTCTAAATACGTGAAAAAGAAAGCCGGCCCCAGTGGCCGGCCAGCAAAGCGACCTTGCTCCCTCATTCATGAGGAACGTCAGGTCAGGCTGATTGGACCACCCCACCAATCGGAAGAAATGAAAGGTCATACTGTACAATTGAGATCTAACATACCTACATGGACACCTCCACCCCCTTATCCGCCTATGTCATATCCATACACATATTTACCTCCACCATATGTCCCAAATCAAATGTGGGGCATGCCACCATATCCATTTGGGATGCCATAGTACCCCAAACATCTGTATTTGACAGGTTGGCACCTCCAGTACAAGACCGATTAAGCGCCGCTCAATCCAGTCATCAGGCACAGGCCCAACAAGAGTGTTGGAGTACTTGGCCTCAAAGGCCGACCAATCCGGCAGGGGGCATATACCTGCAGCTACCAAAAGAACAACAAAAAAGGACATCATCAAAATAGGTACTGCAGATGTTGTCATACAGGAAGATAATAAATGGTCGATGATTTTTGGTGAATCGGCCAACACAACCAAAAAAGAAGATACGGCTACCATCAAAACAGCCAATTCAAAATACTCCATGCCTCGATGGTGCCCAACGGGATTGACACGGTCCCAAAAGCGGAAATTACAGCGCCTAAGAGCGAAGGAGAGCCAGGAGAAGGAGGCGGAAAAGATATTCAATGACACACATCCATAGTACCCGCCACTGCAAAAGAAATGGAGACCAAAGGCCGTTGAGGAAGAACAAACGGCCACAAAAATAGAAAATAAAACAGCACTTGTGCAGCACCCTGTAGGTATGGCAGATAGCCTGGCCAACAAGGCCGGACAATCTACACCAGGCGTGGACCGTCCGCCCCCAGAGTCCGGACCGTCCGCGCCACACCAGGAAGCCTCCAATGACATGCCAACATCAATGGAAGAGGACGACCTACTAGGAGAAGACCTGGTCGACTATGAAGCTTCTCCAAAGCGCCCAGGTATGGATGTAAACGTTATTACATTTTCCACCGACTGTACTATTGTCAGCGACGATGAACCTATTGTTGCCCAGTTTGATTTTGGTCCTAAAGAAGCCGCCTTTACTAAACCAAAGGAATCAGTAAATCATTTAAAGCCGCTCTTCGTGCGCGGTCACATTGATGGGATATCGATTGCTAAAATGTTGGTAGATGGAGGGGCGGCTGTAAATCTAATGTCTTATTCATTATACAAAAAATTAGGTAAACAAGATGACGAAGTTGTCAAGACCAACATGACCCTTATCGGTGTTAGAACTGATAGTTCGATCAAAGCCAGGGGAGTCACGTCCGTTGAATTAACCATCGGGACTAAGACCCTTGCTGCTGCATTCTTCGTCGCTGATGTAGAAGGAAATTATAGTTTAATTCTAGGCAGAGATTGGATTCATGCCAATCAATGTATACCTTTTACATTACATCAAATGTTAATACAATGGGCAGGCGATGATGTAGACCAAGTACATGCTGATGTATCAGCCTGTATCGCTGTGGCCGATGCCCCTGTACTCTGGACTTATGAGACTGCTACATGTCTCACAGGAGTAGATTTTTCTGATTATCAGTTCATAAGTATAGATAAGAAGGGTTTCATTCCTGTAATGCTAGAGCCGATGGAGAATCGACTAAATCCTAAATAAAGTTTAAATGATGAGTACACACAAAGTTCATGAGTCTTTGGTCACGGATAGTTCGGCTTCTAAGGCCGGATGGTTTGGTCTTTCACAAAACAGTTTAGATTTTAAGACCGGACATTTATCGCAGTGTAAAGACAGTGTTACGGATGATCTGGTCCCCGAGACCGGAAAGCCCGCCATCACACAAAGAGCATCTGATTCCTCTGTGGGGGACATGATAGAGGAATTCAGAGATCTTGATAAACTAGAACAGGGGTTTACATCGGCTGATCCTTTGGAGGAGATTGACATAGGAGATGGTAAAACTCCAAGGCCAACTTTTGTAAACAAGACCCTAGAGACCGATCCTAGAAATGAGATGATTGGTCTATTGAAGGAATATTCAGATTGCTTTGCTTGGAATTACACTAAGATGCCTGAATTAAGCCGAGAGATCATAGAGCATTGGCTGCCTATTAAGTCCAGTTTCAGACCTTTCAAGCAGAAAGCTAGAACATTTCGTCCAGATCTTCTCCCACGAATCAAGGACAAAATCCCCTGGCTGCTAGAAGCTGATTTTATTAGACCTTGCAGATACACAGAATGGGTCTCCAATATTGTGCCGGTGGAGAAGAATGAGTCAGGCAAGCTTAGAGTATGCATTGATTTTCGCAATTTAATTAGAGCAACTCCTAAAGATGAGTATCCCATGTCCATAGCTGACACATTAATCAATAATGCATCAGGAAATAGAATTATTAGCTTTCTTAATGGTAATGCCGGATATAACCAAATCTTCATGACCAAAGAGGATGCGTCTAAAACGGCCTTTATATGTCCAGGCTTCATTGGTTTATTTGAATGGGTTGTCATGACATTTGGTCTTAAAAATGCTGGTGCTACTTATCAGAGGGCTATGAATTTGATCTTCCATGAGTTGTTAGGAAACACTGTGGAAGTCTACATTGATGATATTGTAGTCAAATCGGCTGAGTTTAGTTCTCATATAGCTGATTTGCGCAAAGCCTTTGATAAAATGTGTCGGTATGGTTTGAAAATGAACCCACGTAAATGTGCTTTTGGGGTGTCGACTGGTAAGTTTTTAGGATTTGTCATCCATGAACATGGCATAGAGATAGACCCTGACCGAACTAAGTCTATTCGGAATGTGGGACCTCCGACCTGTAAGGTCGAAGTGCAGAAGTTTCTCGACAAGGTGAATTATTTACGAAGGTTTATTTCTAACCTAGCTGTGAAGATTGATGCCTTCACCCCTATCCTTCGACTTAAGAATGATGCCGAATTCGCTTGGGGGGCAGAGCAGTAGGAAGCATTTGATCTCATTAAAAAATACTTGCCTTCGGCTCTCGTATTAAAAGCACCACGAGCAGGAGTACCATTCCGATTATACATTGCAGCTGAAGATAAGGTCATTGGGGCTGTTCTGACACAAGAAACTGAAGGAAAGGAGCATGTGGTGACATATCTAAGTCAAAGGTTGGTGGATGCTGAAACGAGGTACACTTTTATTGAGAAGTTATGCTTATGCTTGTTTTATGCATGCACCAAGTGTAGATGTTATTTACTGTCTAGTCATTGCACTGTTTCTGGTCAAGCCGATGTAATTAAATACATGTTGCATAACCCAATTATGAGTGGTAGAATTGGTAAGTGGGCTTATGCACTCATAGAATATGACTTGCCCTATGAACCATTGAAATCTATGAGAGGCCAGGTTGTAGCGGATTTTATTGTAGAACATCGGATTAATGATACTCATAAACTAGACATGTCATACCTCACTATTACTCCTTGGACTTTATATTTTGATGGATCGGTTTGCAATGAAGGGCAAGGGATTGGCATTGTGCTTGTTTCACCAAGTAATGTCTCCTTCGACTTCTCTAGCCGATTGAAAACTTATTGCACTAACAATCAAGCCGAATATGAAGCCCTTTTATTCGGCTTGGAACTTTTAAATTGTATGGGAGTAAAACATGTAAAGGCATTTGGTGATTCTCAGTTGGTCGTCCAACATGTGTTAGAAGAATATCAATGTTTTGATGGTACTCTAAATAGTTACCTTGAAAAATGTTGGAGCATAATCCATTCTTTTGACGAATTCAATATTCAGCATATCTCTAGAGTTGAGAATCATAGAGCTAACAATTTGGCACAAGATGCATCAGGTTATCTTATAAAGCGAGGGAGATTTCACAACACTAAAAATATAATAACCGGTGTAGGGCCAATTCCCCAGGTCGTGGACCGTCCGCGTGAAGACACTGGACCGTCCGGGGTTACCAGGAAAGTTCTCCTAATCGATTCGGCTGATAATGAAGCCGATGCAAGTGATTGGAGGACACCCATAACTAATTATTTACAAAATCCCAATGTTAGGACAGATAAGAACATTCGACGTACAACTTTCAAGTATGTTTTGATGAGTGATGAACTCTACCGCCGAACAGTCAACGACGTCTGGCTTAAGTGCTTGGGCCCAGATGATGTGCTATATTAGCCATGGCCGAAGTACATGAAGGAATTTGTGGTACCCATCAATCAGCTCCAAAGATGGAGTGGCTGTTGCGAAGGTCTGGTTTTTATTGGCCTAACATGATAGCTGATTGTTTCAAGTACTATAAGGGTTGCCAAGTGTGTCAAAAATTCGGTGACCTACAGTTGGTCCCTGCAGCCGAATTACATCCTATCATCAAGCCTTGGCCTTTCAGAGGATGGGGATTAGACTTTATTGGAGAAATTCATCCTTCATCATCAAAGGGGCATCGGTTTGTGTTAGTTGCCACTGACTAGTTTACCAAATGGACTGAAGCCGTTGCTCTGAAAAACATGACACACAAGGAGGTAATTGAGTTCATAACTAAGCATATTATTCATAGATTCGGCATTCCCCAGACCTTGACTACAGATTAAGGGACTTCTTTTATGTCAAAGGAGGTACGTGAATTTGCTGAATTATATAGAATTAAGTTGCTTAATTCTTCTCCATATTATGCTCAGGTCAATGGACAGGCCGAGTCTAGTAATAGGACATTGATTAACTTGATAAAAAAGAAGATATCTGATAATCCTAAACATTGGCATAAGATCTTGTCCGAAGCCTTATGGGCTCACAGAATATCTAAACATAGTGCTACCAAAGTATCTCCTTTTGAGCTTGTCTATGGGCAGGAAGCAGTGTTGCCTGTGGAAATAAGTTTGAATGCTGTCAGGTTCACCAGACAAAATGATCTAACCATCACTGATTATTATAATTCAATGATGGATAATATTGATGAGGTGACCGACAAGAAGGTGATAGCTTTGGGAGCAATAGAAAAGGATAAGATCATGGTAGTCAGGGCCTACAACAAGAAGGTCAAAGCGAAGTCATTTCAAGTAGGGGACCTGGTGTGGAAGACCATCCTGCCTCTAAGGAATAAAGACCGGAAGTTTGGAAAATGGTCGCCAAGCTAGGAGGGTCCTTATAAAGTAAAACAGGTAATGCCTGTTAACGCCTATTTACTACAAACATTACAAGGCAAAGATTTACCCAAAGCTTTGAATGGGCGTTTCCTCAAGCAGTACCATCCTAGTATGTGGCAAGATGCTTAAGAAAACCGATGTGATTACATCGAGTTAAGATGCTTTTGGTTTGCTCAGCTCCACCAAAAGGCAGGGGGCATATGTTGGGCACCAAAATGAGTGGCCGGATAGTCCAGCCCTGGGGCTGGACGGTCCGCGATCCGGACTGTCCGCGTCTGTGGGTCGGACGGTCCGCGCAAGCGCAGAACAGATTAGGGTTCCGAGTTTCTTGCTATGTTTGTTGGCGAGAATCTCGGGATAAGCTCGGAAATTAGTTTGTAAAGGGTCTAGCTCCCCTCCTCTACAAATAGAGAGGTATACGACCGATTTGAAAGGATCAATCGAACCTTCAATTAATACAATTTACATTTTATCCTAGGAATAGTTCTAGTCTAGTCTAGGTTTAGTCTTTTAATCCCCAAATCTTCTGCTTCTCTTCGACTCTACGTCGATTAGAGGAGTCTAGGTCGGTCTACCCGAGCCTAGACATCACCTACTATCTCTACTCCCCGACGGGGTCCCTCCCGAGAGCGAGATCCAGGCGCCGCCAGCGATCCTCCGCCACCCCGGCACATGCGCGGACTGTCCGACCCTAGGGCACGGACCGTCCGGTCGTCAGGCAGGGAACTCTAGCCTCGCGCCAGGTCACGGACCGTCCGGCCCTATGCCGCGGACCGTCCGCGCCTGACCAGAGAGCACCGCCGCTGGTTCTTGTTGAGTGATTGGCACCCTAAAAAGGTATCAACACGGAGGCTCTCAGTTCCAGCTATGCACGCTAAATAAAGTGTCATAGCTTGTAGTCTGTACACGCCATAGCGAAGTCTGAGCTCCACCAGCCGGTCCTTTGGACACAACAAAAGAACGCATCATACAGGCTGCAGCTGCTTCACCTACGTCGCATGTACTGCCATAACCCATTCATTACACTAAGGGCTTCGTTTGGGTAGAGATCCACTACATGATTTTCTAGCTCCAAAAGTCGTTTCTCTAATGGAATGATTCTGAGTGATTGTCTAGCAGAAAAGAATCTATTTGACCAAAATTGTTTGATAAATAAGTTATGAAGTGATTCCTGAGAGGGTAGAGAGTGAGGAGCAAGTTGGGAGCGGTGGGAAACTGAAAGTCGCCTAGAGGGGGGGTGGATAGGCGAAACCTGAAAATTATAACTTTACACCCCAACTCGATCCCTTGATTAGTGGTTAGAACAAGATACACAATTGTCGGAGTATAAAAACTAAGTCCTTTGCTTGTAAGGAGTATTGCTTTCAAATAATGCGGAATTGATAAATCAATACTACTAATAAGTCTATGAGAATGAATCAAGAGGGCTTAGATAAGAAGAGCAATAACACAAGTTCTTTCTTGCAAGGTGTTGCTTCACTAAATGAGAATTTAACTTAAAGCAACACCAAATAGTATTAGCAAAGAATAGTGCAAGAAAAACTTAGAAAGGGAAAGAACAAACAAATCACAAGCAATAAGCACACGAGACATGGGTGATTTATTTTACCGAGGTTCGGCCCTCGAAGGCCTAGTCCCCGTTGAGGAGTCCACTAAGGACGGGTCTTTTTTAACCCTTTCCCTCTTTCCACCGATCACCAAAGACCGGCGAGCTCTTCTTCTTCTCAAGGATCACTTAAGACCCCGCAAGGACCACCACACTCTTTGGTGTCTCTTGCTACCTTTTACAAGCCTCCAAAACTTTAGAGGAAGTTCAATGGGAGTCAAAACTCCACGCACAAATGATCACAAGATGTAGTGCTCACTAACTCTCAATAATCTCACAAGGCACTCTTGCTAGACTCACACGAGAGGCTTTCTTTTGCTAGCTCTCTTTTTGTGGCACTTGTGTTGGTTGTAGTGGCCTAAATCTTGAGCATAGGATGGATCAATGAATACATGTGGTTGGGAGGGCTTGAGTATGTCAACTAGATGACTTGGAATGTTGCTTGGACTCCCACACATTGAAGTGGCCGGTTGGGGTGGTATTTATAGCCACCAACCAAATTGTAGCCGTTGGAGAAGTCTGCTGGCGATGGGCGCACCGAACAGTGTTCGGTGCACCGCCACATCATCCTCCCGTTAGGGCTTTGAGCTGGTCGACCGTTGGAGGCTTTGTCCTCATGCGGCACCGGACAGTCCGGTGCTACACCAGACAGTCCGGTGCCCCTCTGACCATCTGCTCTGACATCTGAATTGCACTGTTCACTTTGCAGAGTCGACCATTGCGCGCAGGTAGCCGTTGCCCCGCTGGTGCACCGGATAGTCCGGTGGCACACCAGACAGTCCGGTGAATTATAGCGGAGCTGCACCTGGGAAACCCGAAGCTGAGGAGTTTGAGCTGATTCACCCTAGTGCACCGGACACTGTCCACTTGCACACCGGACAGTCCGGTGCGCCAGACCAGGGCACACTTCAGTTTCCTTTTTGCTCCGTTCTTTTGAAGCCTAACTTGTTCTTTTGATTGGTTTGTGTTGAACCTTTGGCACCTATAGAATGTATGATCTAGAGCAAACTAGTTAGTCCAATTATTTGTGTTGGGCAATTCAACCACCAAAATCATCTAGGAAAAGGTGTAAGCCTATTTCCCTTTCAATCTCCCCCTTTTTGGTGATTGGTGCCAACACAAACCAAAGCAAATATATAAGTGCATAATTGAACTAGTTTGCATAATGTAAGTGCGAAGGTTGCTTAAACCAATTTATATATTCATAGGATATGCATGGATGGCTTTCTTCTTATTTAAAATTTTGGACCATACTTGCACCACTTGTTTTGTTTTGCAATGTTTTGGAAATTCTTTTTCAACAATCTTTTGCAAATTGTCAAAGGTATATGAATAAGATTTTGAGAAGCATTTTCAAGATTTGAAATTTTCTCCCCCTGTTTCAAATGCTTTTCCTTTGACTAAACAAAACTCCCCCTTAATGAAATCCTCCTCTTAGTGTTCAAGAGGGTTTTAGATATTAATTTTGAAGAGGGTATACCAATTTGAAATTATATAAAAAATAAGATACCAATTGAAAAAATCTTTTCTTATCTTAAAACTGAAAACTACATTTTTGAAATTGGTGGTGGTGCGGTCCTTTTGCTTTGGGCTAATACTTTCTCCCCCTTTGGCATGAGTCGCCAAAAACGGATACTTATGAGTGAAATATAAGCCCTTTTTACTTTCTCTCCCCCTTTGGCAAACAAGATATGAGTGAGGATTATACCAAATTTGGAGAGACGGCGGAATACCGGCAAAGAGTGGATAATACCAATGAAGTTGAGTGGAAGCGATGTCTTTGCCGAATACTCCATTTCCCTTTCAATCTAAGACTTAATACATGAGATGCTCATAAAAACATATTAGTCTTAGCCTTGGCACAATAGATATAGGAAATATGCAAATGTACCAAAGGAAAGAGACATGATTAAAAGGATATGTCAATTAAGCTTAAACAGTTCTATATAATATAGGTTGCTCCCCCTAAATATGTGCCTTGAGAGGAACACATTTTTTGGCCTTAAATGCCAATTGCACATAATTAGGTTAATGAGAGCATATCTATATCATAAAGAATGTGAAGTGCATTGTGTCATAGTATAAGTGTGATGCTCATGACAGTTTATGCACTTATGAAAGCATGTTAGAAACATCTTAAGCATTTACCCTTAAGGATTTCAAAGAGGCTTAAGGACCATCCACCTTTGGAACAAAGGCAGCTTATCCTCGTTACAAGGTTAATCTTTAAGCTCTTTGACAATAGAATTACTTCACCCAGTTTTAACAAGGATGCAAGAATGAATGTTTGAGAAGTTAAACTAGGTATGAAGCAGGGCTAATGCATGAACATGCTTTCTCTTCCTTTTATACAAGATGTGCAAAGAAAGTATGAAAAAAGAAGATTTAGGTACAAGTTAACATGAAAGGAAGTTGTTTTACCCTTTTGTACCTTCACATAGAGACACTCTCTTCATTGTGCTTTGTCCTTAGTCTTTGTCGCTTAAGACCTATACTCAAGACAATATATGGAAATATTTTGCACAAGAGAGAGTTCTACAACTAGCGATCCTTTTCTAAGTCATTGTCAGCATATATCAAATGGATCACAAATTGCATAGATGTATCATGAATTCTCCTTTTACCTTAGTGCATACCAAGATAGATGTTGATTGATAGAATATGCGGCACTAAGAGACATAAGTGTTAATTGAAGTTATTCAATGATCAAACAAATGACAGATGTGATCAAAAGAACAACATATGCATTAGATAAGCTTAAAATAGGAGAATCCATTACATATGCTCCTTTAACATTTGAAAGTTACAATCCTTGAAAAAAGGTGACATTACTTTACTAAGGTGGATTGAAATGTAGAAGCATACTACATGATAAACTTACTCTCATACTTGAGACTATATGAGAATACTGAGATGAAGAATTAGTCTCAATAAAATCAAGATATAGAAATAAGCTCCCCCTAAATATATGCATCAAGAAATTGAATGAATTGGATAGATGTACTTACTTTTAAAACAAATAGGGAGAAGCATTATTCATCTTGATCAAGGCTTATAAGATTTGCAATAAATAACTTATGCCTAGTTATTCTCACAATGAAAAAGATTTAGAAGCTTACAACCACACCATGATTGTTTTGAGGATCTCATTATCCAATTTGGTGTTGTTGCTCTTGATGTCTTCCTCTTTCATTTGAGTGTCTTCCCTTTGTAGTTGTCTCTTTTTCCTTCCAAACTTATTGAAAATACTCAAGAGAGATGTTAATAGCATAAGGGTGTATATGATGAAGAATGATTTCTTTTAGATAAGGAATATAAACAATTCATCATTCACAAGTCACACAGACATGAAGTAAAATCCTTAACATTAGTGCACATTATTAGAAAAGAGGAATATGCACCTTTTGAACATTTTGATCAATCATAGGAATTTTACTTCTTCATATTGATTTTATTATTGCAACTTAAAAGCATATCAATATGAGAATAGATATAGCAAAGGCATGAATTAGATTCTAATGGACAAGTGCATTTATGAGAATGATATGGAATGTACATCTAGCTGACTTAAGTCCAATAAAGAATCTATTCTTCACATAGGTAGAATTTAGAGTAAATAACTATTGATGGGAACTATATTTGATTAAGAAGATGAGTTCCCATACCTTTGCTTTTTACCTTTCTTCCTTTGGGTGAAGAGTAACCCTTGAGGCTTGCGGCTTGCACTAACTCTCTTGTAGATTTTCATAAGAGAGCTCAAGAGATATGTCATTAGTAACACAAGCACTAGTTTCCTTTTTGTAATCATTTTGACAAGGAGTGAAAAAATAGATTACTTAAAGCATGAAAACTTTATAAAATGAACTAGGTTATTCCATGATGTATGCTTAATTTTGCTTTCAAAACAAGCATAGTTAATTCTTTAAAGATTATGGGAATAAATCTAATTCATAACATGGAGAGCGATAAATATAGAAGAATCATATCCAATTTAAGTAAGAGGCAAAATAACATAAATCATTAGATTGACTTTTCTTTTTATGTTATATTGCGCACTTCCAAAGAGAAACTTATTCTCTACTAGTGAGACTACATGGGTTAATTAGATAAAAGCATTAGTCTCACTATTCTAGTTATAGAGAGAATTTTCCTTTTATAAATGTCCTAAGGATTTGAATTCCTTACATGACACCTTATTCTTTTAAGAACTTGGAATATCTCTCTATATCTAGAATCATGGCAATAATAAGATAATTAGTGTAAAACATGCCATGGGGTACTTACAACAATTTAAAGCATGTAGATTGCTATGGTATAGAAATGATGAATGTACAATCTACCATATGAGAGGAATTTCTTCAAAGAATGGTGGCATAATTTAAAAATATTTGAAGTGCTTTCTTTTTCTATGTGACTACACAAGACACATAAGAAATGATATTTTAAGATATTTGCGCTTAAAAGCATAAATGTTACCATCCTTTGGCTTTCCTCCATGTTGTAGGTCTTGACTTTTCGGCACAGGGTAATTCTTTCTTTCTTACAACATCAATATCTCCCCTCGAGATAATATGAGTTTAAGATATAGTAATTTGAAAAATAACATTGGGTCAATCATGGATATAGATCATTGAAGATCGATAGCTTGAGTTAACAAGAATTGACTTGACTCTCTCAAGCACCCCAAAGCTTCATATCATCTCTTTCTCCTGCAAAGCTTGTCAAGCATATTTTGGTATCCATCTCTTGATGGGTCCATCAAGGTTAGTCAACAAAGATCTAGGAACCCAAACGTCCTTTGTGCTAGCACTAGGTAAACTCATTACCTTTCTAGCATAAGTTGCAATTTTGGGTTGCCTAGTTACATGAGAATTAATTGACAAGCTAGGAGTGAGATTATTACCAATGGGACAATCCTTGCATTGATGTCCCTTCTTTCGGCATATGTAGCATAGGCGATCCTCAAGTCCTGAAGATTTCTTCTTTCCTTGTTTCTTTCTTGCTACATGGTTAGTGAATATTTTCTTTTCTAACACTATGCCTTTTTGTTTTAAATGGGGACAAGACAAGTGCCCCTTCTTGGAGCATTTAAAACAAAGTTTATCATCCTTGTTAATAATCAAGTCATTTTTAATATAGGGACATATCCTAATAGAGTGCCCCTTTTCAAAGCATTCACTACACTTCTTACTTCTCTTAGTATGAAGTGTGACTTGATTATTACCTTGGATGTTACCTTTTATGGAGGCGTGGTTGAGGCTTTTGGAAGAGGTATTGATTTTCTTCTTTTGTTCCTTCCTCTTGACAATCCTCAAGTCCTTGACATTTTCTTCAAGGGATTTAGTGCATGCCACGATTGTTCCCGTCTCAAGTTTCTTCACCATGTGATCACGGTTATCTTGAGAAGGTTGAGCAATGCACTTCCCTTTTAGTTGTGTCAAGCTCATCTTTAGCCTCTCATTTTCTTCTTTGAGCTTTTCATATGTGTCATCTTTTGTTCCTGTAAACTCTAGCTCAAAGGAAGATTTGCTTGTCGACGGACAACAAGCATTAGCACATGGTGATATAGTTTCAATTTGAATACATGTGCATGAGTGAGGTTGTTGGGATTTTAAGTTTTCTATCACAACCTCATGAGCAATATTTAATATGATATGATCATCCATAAGATTTTCATGAAAACATAGGAGCATATCATATTTTTCTTGAAAAGCTAGATTTTTAATTTTTAGCTTTTCTACTTGGTCCTTAAGCAAGGCATTCCTATTTACTAATTGAGCGATACAATGTAAAGCGTTATCTTGCTCAATTGAAATAGTTTCATACCTTTGGACCAAATCAACATGAGAGCACTTTAGCTCCTCATGTTCTTTAATCAACTCGTCAAAGTATAGCATTTTCATGGAGAGAACATTTTCTAGCCTTTGACGAGCTTCGCTTTACTCTCTCGCTCTTTCTAGAAGTTTGAGCATGACTGCCTTATCTTCTTGGCTTAGGCGAGCGTAGAGTTGCATGAAGCTTCTTTCTTCCTCCTCATCCTCGTTTGTGCTTCTGCTATCATTTTCATTAGCCACAAAACATATGTGGGAATCGAAATGGGAAGACAAACCTCTTGGAGAGGTGGATTCATCGTTTGGTCTCCATCGTTCATTTTCTTCTTCTTCCTTCAAAGGGTTAGTTTTACAAATACTAAAGGAAGTAGAAGCACAAAATGAACTATCATGTTTAGACTCATCAAATTTGATTATAATTTTATTCCAAATATCATGTGCATCAGGAATATGTTCATATTGATTCATTATGAAGGCATGATAATCTTCCTTGCTAAGAGAATTAACTAGGATGTCAAAAGCAAGATAATTTAAGTGTAAACATCTTTGATCTTCCTCGGAAATATTTTTATCGTTATAACTGGAGGGTATGATACTCTTGTCTATAATTTGTTCTAATCATGAGTCTATGGTTCTAAAAGCTTTTATCACACTAGTAGACCATGAAGCATAATTAGAACAATCATCAAGTAAAATCTCAAGAGTTACCTCCTTGATTTTCTTCGGAGGAGCTTTCTTGTTCTTTTGGGATCTTCCTCGAGCCATCACTTCGAGTTGTTAGACTCAATATGAAGTGTCTAGCTCCGATACCAATTGAAAGTCGCCTAGAGGGAGGGTGGATAGGCGAAACCTGAAATTATAACTTTACACCCCAACTAGATCCCTTGATTAGTGGTTAGAACAAGATACACAATTGTCGAAGTATAAAAACTAAGTCCTTTGCTTGTAAGGAGTATTGCTTTCAAATAATGCGGAATTGATAAATCAATACTACTAATAAGTCTATGAGAATGAATCAAGAGGGCTTAGATAAGAAGAGCAATAACACAAGTTCTTTCTTGCAAGGTGTTGCTTCACTAAATGAGAATTTAACTTAAAGCAACACCAAATAGTATTAGCAAAGAATAGTGCAAGAAAAACTTAGAAAGGGAAAGAACAAACAAATCACAAGCAATAAGCACACGAGACACGGGTGATTTGTTTTACCGAGGTTCGGCCCTCGAAGGCCTAGTCCCTGTTGAGGAGTCCACTAAGGATGGGTCTTTTTCAACCCTTTCCCTCTCTCCACCGATCACCAAAGACCGGCGAGCTCTTCTTCTTCTCAAGGATCAGTTAAGACCCCGCAAGGACCACCACACTCTTTGGTGTCTCTTGCTAGCTTTTAGAAGCCTCCAAAACTTTGGAGGAAGTTCAATGGGAGTCAAAACTCCACGCACAAATGATTACAAGATGTAGTGCTCACTAACTCTCAATAATTCTCACAAGGCACTCTTGCTAGACTCACACGAGAGGCTTTCTTTTGCTAGCTCTCTTTTTGTGGCACTTGTGTTGGTTGTAGTGGCCTAAATCTTGCGCATAAGATGGATCAATGATATATGTGGTTGGGAGGGCTTGAGTATGTCAACTAGATGACTTGAAATGTTGTTTGGACTCCCACACATTGAAGTGGCCGATTGGGGTGGTATTTATAGCCACCAACCAAATTGTAGCCATTGGAGAAGTCTGCTAGCGATGGGCGCACCGGGCAGTGTCCGGTGCGCCGCCACGTCATCCACCCGTTAGGGCTTGGAGCTGGTTGACCGTTGGAGGCTTTGTCCTCATGCGGCACCGGACAGTCCGGTGCTACACCAGACAGTCCGGTGCCCCTCTGACCATCTACTCTGACATCTGAATTGCACTGTTCACTTTGCAGAGTCGACCGTTGCGCGCAGGTAGCCGTCGCCCCGTTGGTGCACCGGACAGTCCGGTGGCACATCGGACAGTCCGGTGAATTATAGCGGAGTTGCGCCTGGGAAACCCGAAGCTGAGGAGTTCGAGCTGATTCACCCTGGTGCACCGGACACTGTCCGGTGGCACACCGGACAGTCCGGTGCGCCAGACTAGGGCACACTTCGGTTTCCTTTTTGCTCCGTTCTTTTGAAGCCTAACTTGTTCTTTTGATTGGTTTGTGTTGAACCTTTGGCACCTATAGAATGTATGATCTAGAGCAAACTAGTTAGTCCAATTATTTGTGTTGGGCAATTCAACCACCAAAATCATCTAGGAAAAGGTGTAAGCCTATTTCCCTTTCAGAAACAGATTTTTTTGGCTTTCACTTTCTAGTACAAAATAGAGACTGATTCACTCCGGTCCCACCATAGAGCAGTTCAAATTTTTATCGTTTAGCTTTGCGAAAGTGATTTTCGATGGGAGCCAAGTTGTGGAAGCACTGCCAAACGCCCCACCACACTCCTAACCTGATTTTATCATCTTCGATTGACTTCTGTAGCCGATCTGCCTGCTCTTGAGACAATGGCGTACAAATGGATAGCCACGCATGAAGGGATGTAATCATCCTTTTCATCACCCTAAAGCTCCGGATTCTTAGGCCACAGAAGCAAACACTTATCGAGTGAAAATCCGAAGTGTACAAAAGTGGATTCTGTAATGATATTATCATATTACCGTACTAAGGCCCTGTTTGGTTCCCTTAGTCACTGTACTAAATTTTATTGACTAAAGCTTAGTTACTAAAGTATCCCGTTTGGTTCCAGTGACTAAACCGGACTAAAGAGTATTAATTGCTGTGAATAATGACTATTTTACCCCTATTAATTAATGGATGTTTGCTATAAGAAGAAAGTGGAGAGGACAAATAAAGTAAAAATACTACTTTAGTCCCTTTTAGTCACCCGCTTAGTGACTAAAGAACTAAAGTTTAGTCACCCACTTTAGTCACCATGTTTGCTTCTTTAGAGACTGAAAGTTGCCTAGAGGGGGGTGAATAGGCAAGTTAAAACTTTTTCAACAAAAACTAGAATCAAACTGGGTAAAACTAAATTGATCTCAAGATTCACCCAGTTAACTTTGGAAATGAGATGTTCTAAATGATCCGCATGGTTAAAAGTAGTAGATCTGAGAAGGGCACTTCTCAAAATCCACACACCAAAAAGATATAAACAAATCTTTCACGGAATGGTGATATACGAAGAACACAAACAAACACAATGAGCAAGAACACAAGAGACACAAGATTTATCCCGAGGTTCGGTCACACCACAAAAGGTGCCTTACTTCCTCGTTGAGGCGCCCACAAAGAGCCGGGTCTCTTTCAACCCTAATCCTCCCTTCGCCGACCACAAAGGTCAAGCCCACACAATAATCTTTGCTCAAACGAGCGGGTAATACAAACTTTCTTATGGTCTTCCACAAGATTTGGAGACTCACAAGAGACACCTAGTCGTCTAGGAGCTAGAAGCTCCAAGAGTAATGAATCCACAAAGAACTCGATGTAGTACCAAAGCTCTAATGAAGAAGAGTAAGAGGGATTTAGAGATGAAGCACAAAAACCGCAGCTCTCAAACTCACTCAAAGATTTCTCTCCAAAGATTTGAAATGGGAGAGGCAAGAGATGTGTGAGAGAGAGTGGGAGGTGTTTCTCAAGTTAGAAATGGAGTTTGGGTCGTGCTCTTCACTGTGGGGTGAGAGGTAGGAGTGAGTATATATAGGTGGAGCTCAAAACTAGCCGTTGGGCAGATTTTTCTGCCTCAGACCGGTTGAACCGCCCCTAGGGCGATTGAACCGCCCCTGGCAGGCCTGGCAGTCTGTCTGCCAGTCTGACTGACAGACTGACGCGCAGACTGACCTGCAGACTGGTCAAGTTGACCAAGACCGGTGAACCGCCCCTAAGACCGGTTCAACTGCCTGGGGCAGGCTGACAGACAGTCTGCCAGTCAGACTGGCAGACTGCAAGTCAGACTGCAAAAACAGGTCCTGACACCGGTTGAACCGCCCCTAGGGCCGGTTCAACTGCCTGGGGTCAGACTAGCAGTCAGTCTACCAGTCAGGAGGTCAGACCGGTCAGGTGACCCTGACACCGGTTGAACCTCCCCTAGGACCGGTTCAACCGGTTTTGACCAGTGAGGTCCGGGGAAAATACCCCGGCTGAACTTTCCCTGGACACCAGCTCAGCTGAAAAGCTCCGCTGCAGTTGAAGAAGTTCAGCTGCTTTTCAACAAGAACACTCTAGGTTTCTCAAACCTAACCATGGTCTACCATAGAATGTTAAAGAGATTTTTGTTTTTCAAAAATAGCTTTTGAATATAGAGGTTTGAGCTTTGGCAAACACCAACCTTCTTTTTGGATCCCCCTTTATAGTACGACGATTCCTATACTCAAATTAAATAAAATTAATTAAGTAAACTCCTTGAGTCATTGGTGTCTCATGTGTGATTTCTCCATGGCGTTGCTTCATAAGGATCACAAACATCTTTGTCTCACCTTTTGAAGCAAACACAAATCAAACCCTGTGACTTGTACCATATCACCATATATGAGTTCAAATCATGGCTTCAAGTCACCGTACTGATGCATCAACATGTTATAACTCTTCATAGCTGATTGGTTCATCGACTTAGTGCAAGTACTCTCTTCTTCACCTTAGCCATGGTACCTCGGTCCACAAGCCGTCGCTTGGCCTTCACCTTCGCTTAGTTCCCCGAAGCCCTTTCCTTGCTATCTTCACCCTATCAAGCCATTCTTGAGTCACATCATATTGAGCATCCATTGAGAGAATCATTTCTTCAATATTGTGAACCTTGCTTGAATGTCTTTTAGATATAATTGTTAAGACCAATCAAGCTCTAGTTTGATTCTCATAGAAGCATATATGGACTGATAGTAATATGGTCAAGCCAATTCACGATTCCTCATATCTTATTCACTTTGGTTTGACCAATCCTCTTAATCACTTCATCCTCTATTCTAATCATATGTATGTAGTGATTTCTTAGGTCTTGTCCATATATTCAAACCAATATAGAGATCATATTGTATCCATTTGCATTGTCTTACTGGTTATTTAACCTTGTGTTGAACCTTTGTTCACTGTCATTATACACTATTCAAGTATGTTCATCATACTGAATTTCCTGTTCAATACTTAGCAAACTTGTTAGTCTTTTAAATGTGTTGTTATCCAAATCACCAAAACTCACAAAAAGGATGAATGCACTTTCAGAGACTAAAAGTGACTAGACTTTAGTCACCCCAAACCTCCAACCAAACGGGGCCTAATATTGTATAATCAATTTTTTAAATATAAAAAATAATGTATAAAAAGTGATACTCAAAGGCTTTAGAGTGTTCTCACTTGATCTGTCTAAAAAACCCTAGATTAATCTATTAATTAATAGATCTAATCTATTGGTTATCTCTATCTGTTTCAACGTCTAGAAGAAATAAAAACAGTTACTTATTTAATATTTTTCGCCCGCTAATTCCTTTTTAAATTAAAATATGACAAATAAAAAAGAACTAAGATATTATTATTGCTCCAATCCAGCCCGAAACGGACTCTCCCTCTGCCGCACGGTCCTTCTCCATCCACGCTGGGCCTGCACAATACTGGGCTACCTGGTGCTGCAGTGCACCACTCTGACGCGGGCCAAGTCGGCTGGGCCTCCTGCCCAGACCGCACCTCTTCACAGATCGCGTGCAAACAAGCAGCGAGCGCTATTCCAGCCCACGTCAACAGGCCACCGTGACCGGCGCACGTCGTCAGTACGCAAGAGGAGCAGCAGGCATTCAACTCACGCACATTCCTACTTGTGCATGCATGCAACATGCAATGGCTGCACGTCCATGCAAGAGCTTTTTCCATTTTCCTTTTTTTTTGTGACGGGAGTGGTGAAGCAGGGGACGGTAACCAGTCGAGTAGTATCATTATATATCCGTACCCATAAAAAATCTTACTTATCGGGTTATTCATATACTCTCGCGGATATAATATCTTACCTATACCTATATCCGCGCTGTTAATTTTACACATCACGGGTATAAGTATTAATTTCTTAATATACCAATCACCAGTGGTGGATCTAGGAATTAAAGACAACCTAGACGAGATTATCAACTGCTAATAAAGATTACTCTCGCGGATATAATATCTTACCTATACCTATATCCGCGCTGTTAATTTTACACATCGCGGGTATAAGTATTAATTTCTAATATACCAATCACCAGTGGTGGATCTAGGAATTAAAGACAACCTAGACGAGATTATCAACTGCTAATAAAGATTACTCTCGCGGATATAATATCTTACCTATACCTATATCCGCGCTGTTAATTTTACACATCGCGGGTATAAGTATTAATTTCTATTATACCAATCACCAGTGGTGGATCTAGGAATTAAAGACAACCTAGACGAGATTATCAACTGCTAATAAAGATTATCAGCTGGGCTTAAATATTTAGACTTGTGTGCACCTTTTAGGCGGCAAGGCAGACCAGGCCACAGCCTGTGCTACCTGGGTGGTGAGTCCACCTCTTCCAATCACTCAAAATATCAAATAAATACACAAATATAAGTTTAAATTAAAATATAACAAACCATATGACTACATAAATTGATAGTTAAACAAATGATAATTAGAGAAGGATTTTATTTTGACTAAGATGAATTTTATTAGATGCATGGTTATAGTGGTATGATGCAGGTATATTTTACCTATGTGTATACGGGTATATGTAGTACCAATCCGTATCGGTAGCCATCTACCTAATGGGTAAAAATTCTTACCTATTTTTACTCAGAAAGTGAAGAAATCATCTATAACCATCTTTATATCGAGTAAAATTAAACATGTCGGGTATTCGGGTTTCTTGCCATCTCTAGACTGATGATCCATGTCTGTCTAGCGGTGAAGACACTGTTTTCACCCCACATGCTTTCTCGTAAAAATGCAGCTCTTGAGTCTAGCTTGACCCCTTCCGTTGAAACGAACAACACCGAGGAACACAAATCGCTGACCGAGAAATAAAAATGCTGGTATAGTATAGTACAACTCTTGCATGCAAAGTAAAGAGAGAAGCAGTAGTTTATATATCCGGCGGAAAATCAATGGCAGTGGAAAATGCTGGACCTGTCATCTCTTCAGTATCCCGCACGTTGTTCTTCAGCTCTAAGGTCAAGGTCTCGCTTGCCACGTGTTTTTGTGCCTGATCATAATCAAACTGGAAGACTAGACATGAATTAGTATGCAAAAAACAACGTCTGCCAGGAATTTTGTCCTATCGTGTTGGATTGAACCACATGTTGCATACAGAATAAACTTTTTTTTACCTACCGGTGATAATTCTATGTCTACTTGGTAGCATGATGATTCCACGTGTTTTAAGACATTTTTATCTTACTCGTTTATTGTTAATTGGCTGATATTTAGACCGAGGCGCTTTTAACTAATTTCATCTAATATTCAGCCATTTTAAGCCAATTTATATTATTTAAGTCATTCGATGTTATTTATGCCATTTGATATCGTATTATTTAATTCATTAATTTGATTTTCAGCCATTTTATTATATTCAATCCTTTAATTAGATTTCCAACTGATTTTAAGATGGTTTTAGATTATTTGAATCATTTCTTATGTTTTTAGTTATTTACCTTATTCAGTCTTTTTTCTAAGTTATTTTTTATCAATTGGTAATTTGATAGTTGCATCTAAGTCACTCCTTTTAACTCATAGTATTTAAGACATTTTATTTGCATATAAAGTGGTGTTTAGGTAGAGGGGGCTAAATTTTAGCTCCGTCACATCCGATGTTTGAATACTAGTTAGAGGTATTAAATATAGTCTAATTACAAAAATAAATACACAGATAAGATTTTAATGTTTTAATGGTAAGACGAGTCTATTAAGTCTAACTAGTCCATGATTCGATCATGAGATGCTGGATTTTCTAATCATGGATTAATTATGCTTAATAAATTTATCTCGTTGTTTAGTCTTTACTTATATAATTGGTTTTATAATTAGACCATATTTATTACTCGTAATTGGCAGACTCGTACCTATGTTTTTTTGGCCCTGGAGCGAAATAGACTGAGGCCCCTTTTTTGCACTTTTCATAACAAGAATAATATTTTCTAACTTTTGAAAATATGCGGAACAAGCATGACCAAAATAACTAATTAAACTAGTACATACATAGTAAAATGGATATATTATTTAATTAATAAGGTTTAATTTATTGTAATCGCTAATGACGACAGTAAAAAATAATAGTGGTTTGATTGGCTACTATATACCTGATGCTGGTGGAATCAACTGATGATCAAGTCACCGCCTCCGCATGTAAGTAGGGATGGCAACAGGAATTTCTCGTCGGGTTTTAGCTCCCCATCCTCATTCCTGTACCCAAAAAATTTTCCCGCGGTGATCCCCACGAATGCTTGCAGGGACATTTCTTCCCCATGGTCGTTCCTGCGGGATAAATCCCCGTCAGGGATCCCCGTCCCCGCTTGTAGTAGAGATTAGAACACACTTCCTTTATTATTAATGCAAAATGTTGTCACTTATATACATTATCATATGTAAAAATCATTATATATACATCAAAATAAACACATTTTGTACAATGAGTGATCTCTTGATAAAGTAATTATTTATTTTTATCATTAACTATTACATGAAAGCATCATCCCATTTAAGTTTAATGGGTCTCCGCGGAGAATGTGGATGCCCAGTCCCATCACCGTTTACCCGTCGGGGTAGAATTTTTCATCGTTTACATCCCCGTGGGGGAAGAAACTTCTCCATCCCCATTCTCTAATGGAGGAATTCCCCATGGGGAATCGAGGAACGGGGCCCATTGCCATCTCTACATGTAAGGTCTAAATTCTTGAGTACAATCTTGTCATTTTGCTATTAGACGATGTTGCTGCTATGTGCTTGTCGGTACCCCAAATATGGGGTACCTACTCATGCTGGGTTAAGAGGGGACCCCAGTGGCTACCTATAGCCATGGGATGGTGAAAGTCGCCTAGAGGGGGGTGAATAGGGCGAAACTGAAATTTACAAAATTAATCACAACTACGAGTCGGGTTAGCGTTAGAAATAATAATGAGTCCGAGAGAGAGGGAGCAAAACAAATCGCAAGCAAATGAAGAGTGTGACACGCGAATTGTTTTACCGAGGTTCGGTTCTTGCAAACCTACTCCCCGTTGAGGAGGCCACAAAGGTCGGGTCTCTTTCAACCCTTACCCTCTCTCAAACGGTCCCTCGGACCGAGTGAGCTTCTCTTCTCAAATCAAATCGGGAACAAAGCTTCCCCGCAAGGACCACCACACAATTGGTGTCTCTTGCTTCGATTACAAGTGAGCTTTGATCACAAGAACAAGTGAGAAAGAA
Source organism: Zea mays (assembly GCF_902167145.1). NCBI lineage: Eukaryota > Viridiplantae > Streptophyta > Magnoliopsida > Poales > Poaceae > Zea > Zea mays. The sequence continues at coordinate 37,088,065 of NC_050099.1, read as the reverse complement.
AGAAGCAATCCAAGCGCAAGAGCTCAAAAGAACACGACAAATCTCTCTCACTAATCACTAAAGCCTTGTGTGGAATTGGAGAGGATTTGATCACTTGAGTGTGTCTAGAATTGAATGCCTAGCTCTTGTAAGTGGTTGAGAAGTGGAAAACTTGGATGACTTGAATGTGGGGTGGTTGGGGGTATTTATAGCCCCAACCACCAAACTAGCCGTTTGGGTGGAGGCTGTCTGTCGTATGGTGCACCGGACAGTCCGGTGCACATCGGACATGTCCGGTGCGCCAGCCACGTCACCCGAACGTTAGGGTTCCGACCGTTGGAGCTCTGACGCTGGGCCCGCCTGGATGACCGGTGGCGCACCGGACATGAACTGTAGGGTGTCCGGTGCGTCAGCATGGGCGTGCCTGACCTCTGCGCGCGCTGGCGCGTATTTAATGTGCTGCAGGTAGCCGTTGGCGCCAGAAGTAGCTGTTGCTCCGCAGTTACACCGGACAGTCCGGTGTACACCGGACATGTCCGGTGAATTATAGCGGAGCAGCCGAAGCGAATTCCCGAGACTGGCGAGTTCAGAGCCGCGTCCTCTTGGAGCACCGGACACTGTCCGGTGTACATCGGACAGTCCGGTGAATTATAGCGCGCCGGCTCTGAGAATTCCCGAAGGTGAAGAGTTTGAAGTCGGTCTTCCCTGGTGCACCGGACACTGTCCGGTGGCACACCGGACAGTCCGGTGCGCCCGACCAGGGTGCCTTCGGTTGTCCCTTTGCTCCTTTGTTTGAACCCTTTTTCTTGGTCTTTTTATTGGCTTATGGTGAACCTTTGTACCTGTAGAACTTATAAACTTGGGCAAACTAGTTAGTCCAATTATTTGTGTTGGGCAATTCAACCACCAAAATTAGTATAGGAAATAGGTGTAAGCCTAATTTCCTTTCAGATGGCGAGCGGTCTACCACGACATAGAGTCTGGGACCATCCTGCATGCCCGATATTACCACTGGCCCCATTGGTGGGTCTGCACGGTAATTACAGCCTAGGACCAGGCCCCGTGGGACGGTCTTAGGCCCCCATGTGTGCCATTCGGGCCTCCGGCCAGGGGAGGTATGATGCCACATGTCCGGGCCATTATGGATGGGACCCGAACCTCCACAAGTACCTTCTAGACCCCAGCCAGGGGAGGTCTGGGGCTGCCATGTCCGCATGCGTCCCCAACGGTTAACCGCAAGTTCTCCGCCCAGGCAGAGGTGCGATGGTGGAAAAGTGATGCTCTAAACTCCAGGCCCAAAAAATAAACTAGAACTGCACCAAGTCTATGGAGTTGGGCTGCTGCAAAAAGAGGTGGGGTTTTGGTGTTTAGCAGGCTCCATCACTCTGACTTGGAGTTTGGAGTTGGAGCCATGCCCAGCAGGCTCTAATACATTATATGTTGGATTTAAGTCGTTTTTGCTAATACAATGTTGAAAAAACGGACTAGGTATCATAGGAGTATATCGGACTTGTTTTGTCGATTTGGGACGTACGTGCTCAAGCGAAATTCGCATGTACACATGTGGTTGACTCGATCGTATCCGATCAATTGAGTCTAAAGGATAGACTATTGATTTACCACTTTAAATGACAAACAGCGTTGTCATAACCGAGCTAACGCGTTTCAATAAAACACGTGCCAAACACACAGGTGGAGAGGAGCGCTGTGAACAGAATATGACAGAGTATACATGGAGGTCCATTTTTTTAGGTTTAACTAGTCGTATACCCGTACGTTGCTATGGTTTTTATATATAACATAGGATAAATTTTGTTCTAATAAATCATAAAATATGTGTTTTCTATTGATTAGGTGGGTGTGAATGTGGAGCCAACAACTAAGGTTTAAATACTTACTTATACATAATTTTACCTTATTTTTTCGTGAGACAAGTGTTGAAACTGGTGGTTTAATATAGTAAGGATAAAGATTATTGAAAGGGGTTGTTTTTTCTAAAAAATATACACAAGGTATCTGTTTAAAGCGTACGTGTCGGCGGGGGCGGCAGCGACACACACCCGCTGTCTTCTTGTGCTACTCACTCACTCAAGCATGGTCGGAGGCGGCAGCAACACCGTACGGTACGTAGTAGCGATCACACCTGGCGCCGCCATGCAGTGCATGGAATGACAAGAAGAAGGTGTGAAGAAGATCTGCATACGCGGCGCCGTGATTGTTTTCTCTATTGGGCTGGCACTGGTCGTCTCCGGAGTGGAGACAAAAACAAAAACATGCACAGCACACACATGGATCATGCAGAAGAGCGGTTGCATAGTACAGTACGGTCGGTCGTTGCTGGATCTCGACGGCCACTCATGAGTCATGTCATGATCGTGTGTGTGATCCCATCCGTGTCGGCCTACCGTCCTGAGCTGACCACAGCTAGCTAGCTAGCTAGTCATTGCAAAAAGTTTGCAACACGTACGTCTCTCACAACGAGAGGGGTTCTGCATGTGCGTCCTTTCACCGTCTCCTCGTGCTGCCATGTGTGTAGGCGCTGTAGCCAAAATAAATACTCTATTGCATTGCTCGCAGCTCGCTACATAGCAACTTAAGTTAAAAAGGCTCTAGAGTTTGGGTGAAACCAGCAAATTTGTGTTCTTGTTACCCTTTTGGTTGTGTCCAACATGTTGTGTCTTCTGTAAGTGTATATGTTTGTGTAATAAAATATTATTTTGTAGTATAGTAGATAGTACTGTTTTGCAGAGACATGTTTGAAATAGAAGGTGATATAGGAGAGTTACTGGTTGCTGAAGACGATAGCCTTATACATTATCCCTCACAAAAAAAGTTATACTATAAATTTTCCACTACCATTTTCCGAATTTGGGGCCCACATACGCTAGTTAATTAGAAATATGCCTATCTAATATTAAAAAAGTTAGAAACTAGTTTATTTTCATACCACTCTATGACATGTATGTATAACTAATCCTAATTTATGTATTCGTCATATATAGTGGTACAGTTTTATTCCATGGATGACATGTCACTTGTCAGCACCTAAGAGCATGTACAACCCACGTAAATACCTCGTGCCTTAAGGAGTATCAAGAAGGTTAGTGCAAAAGAAACACAACGGACTTATCTTAGTGGAGGAACGTATCTCACATAATTCTCTAAGTCTAGTTTCGATTTCCATCCATACAACCCACATAAATAAACCGTCTAATTGCTCGTGTTTTGCTACGGTTGTTATATATCATATAAATAGGTATTGAGATATTTATTTAATTATAATTATTTTTTATTTCTAAACACTAAGGTATGTGTGGTCTAGCGTTTTGCAATTTTTTTTTCAACGGTGTGGTATCTGTGCAGGCCGGGTCGGGTGCTAGGTAGGCGAACCAGTCGGAACACGTGGGATGGGTCTAGAGTATCAGATGCTCAGATTAAGTTTTTAATAGAATAGAACATAGTATAGATATCTATATATGTACGCACGAGCTAGTTTGACGCTAGCTTGGATTTGTGCAGGAATTTAATAAACGGACGGCCGCCGGCCGGTTTGCTAGCTTTTTCCAGCTATAAAACGATGATATCCGTGGGACAAAAATCAAAAAGCGAGCAAATTAAATAAATGAAAAAGTAATTCCTCTCGTGCTGAATTTTCGTTGCCGCGCGGTGCACAAAGTTACAGACGAAAAGGTGACAGAGATTTGCTCGTGCGGCAGATCGCGACCGACCTGGTCTGTTTGACAAATACAATTATTTGCTGATTATTGTGTTTATCTAATTTTATACTAATTAACCTTCGGTCGTCGAATTTGGTAGGTGCCGATCACGTAGCAGAACTATGAATTATAAAAGCAAGTATAATAGCTGACAGTAAATCGGCTAATTGGTGACATGGAAGAGAAATGAGGAGAGAGAGTAGAATCATACTACAAACTAACATCCAGCTTATACATATGAAACCAAAACTTTTTATGATAAAGACAAGTGAACTATATATTAATTATAAAGAGCTAACCATTACACATATTAGCAATAAAATAAGCTGCAAAGATTTTTATAGCCAGCGATTAACTATATTATTAAACTTACTCTAATAGCATAGAGTGTCTAGAATACCAACGAAGTTGGTGTAGAGCGCTACACCAGTAACAAGTTGACGCATCCAGAAATACATTTTAAATTTTATAGATCTAAAGCTAATTTTAGGTCATCTCCAACCATTCCCCCTTATTTATACTTTCTATTGTATTTTATTACATCAACCTAAAAGATATTCTTCCACATACATGACATCTCTAACCATTCACCATATCCAGCTCTCCCTATATATTATAATTTAGTTATTTAACATTTTTTCATCAGTTTTTCAAGTTTTAAAAAATTATAGACTATTTGTACTACCATAATACACATTGTTATCAGGTTATGGTACTTAAAAAGAGTTAATATTACAATAAAATAAAGTAATTAAAGAATGATGAAAGATTAGAACTCACTCCATATATATGGGGGACTTTTTCTCTCCCTCCAGATAGGGGGAGCTTTGAGAGAGTTGTTGGACGACTATTTCACCTCAAAGCCCCCCTACGTGGGATGGGGTGGTGTGGCCGTGTGGGGCATCCTTGGAGGTGGCCTTAGGCAAGCTCCAATGGAGCACCCTTGTCGGCTCCCCTGACGGTATTCGTGGTGGCGTGGCGGCACCCTTAGAGGTGGCCTTTGGCGAGCTCCAATGGAGCACCCTTGCCTGCTCCCCTGATGGTATCTGGGGTGGCGTGCTCCCTGAAACCATCCAACGACACCCGTTCGGTGCCACCTAGTGTGGGGTGAGAGAAGAAGAGCACCCTGAGTAAGGGGGAGGAGGGAGTAGTTGTAATCACCTCCATTTCGTTAATCAGTGTTTTAACTATGAAATTAATTCCTTTTTAGTATAATTACCTCATAACAATGTGTATTATGGCACTCCAAATATGTTAGTATTTTTAAAAACTCCAAAAACTAATGCATAAAAGTCAAATACCTCAGTTAACTGTATAGGCGGGTTGAATAGGAAAATGGTTGGAGAGGAGGAGAAATAAGGGAAAAATAGTTAAGGAGGATATATTTAAATATGAATAGAAAGTATGAACAGGAGAATTTAGGAGGGAGAATGGTTGGAGCCAGCCTTAGCGGAATGTTATCTACATTTAATCAATAAGCTGTCATCGTAAGCATTAATTATTTTATGATGCTACAACATTTTTTTAAGAAGACAGAAAAATAATTTTTATTGGATGAAACTGTCTTGACACGGTTACCAACTCTCTATGAGCTATAGAATTAAATTATGAGTTTGAGTGTAAGTGTGCATTTAACTCTTATAAAAAAAGATAGTGTGATTTTTTTCCTTGGCCACACATGCATGCATTATTCCGTCCCATGGAGAAACTAAAGTAAAAACAAAATTTTGTTTCAATATTTCAAAACAAGGCTGTAGTATCTGAACATAAACTTACACCACACCATCACATATGCACATAAACACACACACTGTGCATATATAAGCTGAAGATCATCAGACTCCGATCGAGTACGACGGGCACCGAACCTTGAACACTGTGGAGAGGAAAAGCATTTTGAGATGGCGACATATGCATGCATGCATCTCGCGGGCTCCATAAGGATGGAAAGAGGAAACATCGACACGAAGCTGAGGTGCTTTTGGACTTAAACAATATAATGGGTCTATCATTTTTACACTTCTGGTAGGAGTACAAGCGAGAGCTCGATCGCCGTCGTCTTCAATTCTCCCCTAGCTACAGTACTACATACGTACGTATCGCCGGCTCGTTTATCACTTTTTAATTTTAAAAACATGGCGATCTCTGTATGATGAGTCGTCCAAAACCACGCACGCGTGCGCGGCCAAAACGATCTTAACAAGATTTTGTGCTTTGCGGAAAGAAAAGATGGATGCTTTTTTGTGAAAAGTTTGGTCCATGGAATTCGATCAATTCCATCATCCACCGGCCCTCGATCTGATTTATAATAATGCATGACCGCGCGCATGTGGTTTATTTAATTTGGTTCTTAATTTAACTACTAGCAGCTGGTTCCGCACTGCGACCGACATGCATGCATGCTCCGTGCCTTTTAACTAATTGATTATTCATTCATCCTTGGAAAGCAATGCTCGGTGAATATGGAGCTGACCAGTGGCGGTCTTAACATTTTAGGGGCCCGGGACAAAGTTTCAAATATAGGCCATTCAAATTATTTTTAATATATAAATGTTACTAATCAAACACTTAAAATATATTTAAAAATATTTATATCAAATAATAAGTAAATAAAAGGATATATATATTATAGTATCACCTTAAAATTTTCTTCTAGCATGTTTAGATATTCATTAATTTATTGATGGACTATTGGATCACATAACTAAAATTGGGCCCTATGAATTTAGGGACCCGGGGCGATTGCCCCTCTGCCCCACCCTTAGGGCCACCACTGGAGCTGACATGTTAAGTTCTTTAGCTATGTGCTGCTGAATGGTTGTGGTCATCCCTAGCCTTCTCGATCAAGTAGTGTCTGTAAATTAAATTGTTCAACAGATTCAATAAAATGCAAATGCAAGAAATTCCTATATATATATATATATATATATATATATATATATATATATATATATATATATATATATATATCTACAACTATTAAGCGTTATCTGTAGACTGCCCCCGCTCTCCCTAGCCTCCCGCGGATCCCGCGCGCGCACGGCAGACAACCGCCGCCCGCCCGCCCGTCCTCCCGCCGCGAGTCACGGCCGCCCGCCGCGATTCCACGCCGCCCCGATGATGCGCTCTCTTTCGCTGCCCCCCTCAATCGTCCCAATCCATCAATCGTCCTCTCGCGAGCCAGATCCATGGAGAAGAGCCGGGTGCTGGTGGTGGGCGGCACCGGGTACTGGTGGTGGTTTATTTAATTTGGTTCTTAATTTAACTACTAGCAGCTGGTTCCGCACTGCGACCGACATGCATGCATATGCTCCGTGCCTTTTAACTAATTGATTATTCATTCATCCTTGGAAAGCAATGCTCGGTGAATATGGAGCTGACATGTTAAGTCCTTTAGCTATGTGCTGCTGAATGGTGTGATCATCCCTAGCCTTAACTTCTCGATCAAAGTAGTGTCTGTAAATTAAATTGTTCAACAGATTCAATAAAACGCAAATGCAAGAAAGTCCTACATATATATATATGCTGCTAGCTAGCTAGCTGTAGGTGTGAGAAGAAAGGATCGGAGATCATTTTCCAAGAAGCATGCAGATTGATGTTGTCGGGAAAGCTCGTGCAACCTGCAGTCGGAAAACTGCCAACTTGTATCCTTTTCGATAGGATTTTAACAGCATTATTGCATGCATGCCAAAACCTGCAGTAGTCCACGTCGCCATCACTTTATGCCTTACGAGCACTGTATATATCTCGCTCCTCGACTTAATTTTATATGATTTTTTTGGCCTCCGTGACTTCTGGTTCTCTGCCTGCTTTCTTCTTTTCCATCTCTGTGTCCCGCTTTGCGGTAATACGACAACAAAATTATTATATTGAGTTTGTTAGTTAGGAGTTTAGACGTTTTTCATATTTTGATTTAATCCAGAAATATTTGTACAAAATGTATTTACACATATGAAATATCACTACTCACAACAACAGCTGAGATATACATGAAAATTATTATGAACATTTTAGAAATTATATATATATATTTATTGAATTTAACAAGTTTGTACGTAGAAGGAACTATACTATGTGGATGGACACATCCTAGAGGCACACCGGTGACTCCACGTACTCGACATCATATTTTTCTTGAAGTAGCAAACCATAGTCGGTGCGGCCAGTTGTTCGTAGTGGTGCTTCTCCGGCGTCTGCCAAGAGAAAGAGGAAGATCAGAAATAAGATGGTCCTTCGAATAAATGGAGAAAGAAGACGGTCAATAAGTGGTAGCGACAATGCTCCTAAAAAACCGATCGCCTACATATACATCGAGCATGGCTGCATGGGTTGCAGATATAGACGACATTTCCAGATATCTGCTCTCCCAACACTCTGTTCACAAGAGGATTGGGATGAAAAGGCTCACATGCAACTCGATGAAGAAGAGACACAGAGAGGGAGAGAGATGATCCAAATAATATTGTCTAAATTAAGTGAGCAAGGGAGAGAGAGTTATTTAGCGATATGAACCATTGATTTTGATGGTGTATTAAGTCTGAGTTCAATTTGTTTGATGGATTTCGTAGAGGTTATGGGTATGGGAGTGACTTGATTGATATGTTTTACAAAGTTTAAACTGATAGATTATAAAGGTATAAATTAAATAATCTGGACGACGTAGCTGTTTGGTAACCCGGTTTATTGGAATTTTGATTATTCATTTTAGTCATGTGTTATGTAGTGCAAGCAAGGACAAAATAAATGATTTTTGGTGTGTAAGGAGTGGCAACGGTACGTGAGTAATTTTTCCTTGAGTTGCCATGAGCAACGGGTCTTTTGTTAAAAATAATCTCAAATAAGCACATCTTGAGTAGATGAGTAGATTATGAGATGTCCTCCGTATTATATATAATCTGATATAATAATATATCCGTTTGTTTTTTGTCTAGATTATTTAAGTTGGATTATATAATCTAGTTTCATTATAATATGAAACAAATAGGTCCTTAACAGTTAATCTTGGTCAGTCTTGGAGCTCTATATTGTTGGTGAGAAAAAGAAGACTATTCGCATGCATGCATGAAATGAAAGCTAGTCTAGCTAGTCTTCCATTCGTGCACTGGCACTGTTTTTCCAAGCTGAATAATATTTAGCCAGACAACAGCGTCACCGAGACTGACTACTGCATCGGAATCAGCCGGATCAGTCAACCAAGCCTGTCAAAGCGCTACTAGCATTGTTCAATCTAAGACGATCTTAATTAGGTGTAGAACAATAATATTCTACGCTATATATAAGTCAACCAAGCCGGATCAGTCCAACTCGGAATATATTTTTTTCATTTATTTATGCAAAAGAATATAATGCTTGTGTATTTTATACAAAAACAAAGAAACTAATGCGGATTCAAAGCAAATGCTTTTCAGAAAACATAATTAGAGAAAACAACAGTTGGTCGACCGCCAATTTATAATTAAAATATTCTTTCGTGAATATATAAAACTTCATTTGACCAATATTGTATATAATAATCGAACATGTGAAACTACTAAGAAGTTTACATATATGCATGGCTCAAGTCCAACATTTGGCTGTTGGAAATAAAGAGGGGCAGCAAGAATGTGGCATGCGTTATCATATATATAATATATCTCATATGAATTCCACATGGGACCGTTGAATGAATCGATCTGGACCAGGAAAGAGAGGAAAAAGGAAAATATTCTGGTATTACAAGAAGCTAGTTACGTACATACGTACGTACAGCTGGGTCTCTAAGTTGTTGATAAGCAACAACACATAGTATTAGCAACGCGATGCAAGTAACAAATACTTCCTTTCCTCCTACAAAGATCGTACAATAACTCTCTCTCTCTTGTTAGAAATTAAATATTTTTAGGTTTGACTAATTAAATGTATACAAAAAGTACTAACGTTTATGAACCAAATAATATTAATGGTATTCTCTATATATACACTTAGTTAAAACTGAAGAAGTTTGACTCAATATAGTCTAAACCTAAAATGTCATTTCTAGTAAAGAGCTTAGTATTTAGATCTAATTAAGAAGAGTTATAATTAGGATTTATTTGGATGCAATTCCTATCCACCTCAATTCATTTGTATTGTATTAGGGGTGGATTGGGCGATCAGTGAAAACTAAAATTTATACTCTATTAATCCACTTTGATATATATGTACATATTAAAGTGGATAGAAGTGTAGCCAGAGATGATGTTAGCGTTAACAGGGTAGACTTGCCTATACTTATAAACCTATGTCAACCACTACCTAATCCGGCTCTTTACTGAGTGCAATTTATCGAGCACTTTCAGCATAGACATTATTCACCGAGGGCGAAACACTCGGCGTAGAAAGACTCTTGGCAAAGAAGGCTTTACCGAGTGTTAAACCCTCAGCGAAACGTGACCCTCAGTAAAGGGCCGTCAATAGCTGTCTATAGTCGACGACTATCTACGTTAATCCATTTTGATATGTACATATTAAAGTGGATATATAGAAGTGTGTAGCCAAAGAAGATGCTATTAATGCATGGGGTAGACTTGCCTACCTATAAACTTATGTCAACGCATGACGGCATGCCTGACGCGCAAAGCTATATACATATCAACGACACCGGCCAAGATCTCAAGTAGTCCACGGAGAGGAATCAGAATCCATCTGCCGCGTTGGTAGGTTTGCTGGTCAAGTTTACACTGGTAGAATTGACCTGCATATGCATGCTGAGATTTTCTTCCATTTCATTGGAACAAGTAATCTTTGGAAATTGATATACATATATACTTGCGATCGAATTGCGATGTTTAGAAAACGTACACGTGGTTAATTAGGTGTTGAAACGTACGAACGAACGAACTTGATCGGAAATATAAACCCTTTTTAAAACACTTGACCAAACCGTGTTTCAATTCGTCTAGTGGACTAGGACGTATCTACACGCGTACGTATGTGTATATATATGTTTAAAAAATGTTTAGCTTCTGTAGTAGGTTAGGACCTGATCTTATCCATATATATGAACAGTCGTCGCCGCCGCCGCCTGCATTCATATGAGAACTAGCTAGTCGTCCACTCTGTGTGTGTTTGTATATAATATATAAGCCTGCAAGGTGCAAGGATATGTATGTAATCATGCATAGCTTGTGAAAAAAAAAGCAGTGGACTTTTGTGCAACTTAAAAGGATTCTTCAAAATGTTGAATTGAATGATTCTCAATTCTGTATTTTTCTCTGCAAATATAAAGACCACGAGCAGCATTATTAATTTTCCATATTTCTTGATTTACCTTGATGATTGTTTATTTGTAACTGATCTAGACCAAGGAAATTATCTTTAATTATGCGGATTGAATTATTCTTGCAGGACATTACTTGGACTAGATACATGAACTATAATAATTAGATGGGTAAACTACCCAAATAATGCGTATCTTAGCAATATGGCATTCAAAACTTGTTCAGAAATGCGTATGTCTCTTTGCCTTGTCGAGGTTAGTCTTTTTTGTATGTCGAGCCTATCCATGAACGGTCATCACCAGCAAGTCCTAGACTCCTAGTCCCTCCTCCGTCCATCCCAACAAAGTCTATTTATATTTTATTTTGGCTCAGTTTTCAAAGGTAGTTTACCACTATTTTATTTTGGCTCAGTTTTGACTATTTTATTATAATGTGACAAAGTGGTCAGAAGCATATATAAAAGCAGTCTTTTTCTAAAATTAAATAAAATATACCTTATAGTCATTTGAAGGGAAGAATAGACAATAATAAAAAATAAATAGGATGTAAAGAAGTAGGTGACCCTGAATTATAACTTATCACAAGAGGTTCTTGGGCACATTAGATGAAATAATTTTAATACGGTGGAAACACAAAATCAAGAAAGAGTTGTTCTGGTGTAATTATGTAATCTTTTTGTACTCTAGCGGCGATGTCTCTTGGCCACTGCTTGACTCTCTTTTTTATTAATAGAAATATGCACATTCTCGTGCCGTTCGTTCAAAAAAAGAAAGATGTTGTTACCATATAGAATATAACAAATCTATGCATTTCTAACCGTTGGATGTATTGACTCTTCACGGATTTCTTTGAGGGGTTAATTTTAACAAATTATAGCTTAGCTAAAAGGAATCGATCTAGCAGTCAAAAGTGTTGTTTCTATGATTGCAGTGAAAGTATCAAATATTTATTTTTATCACTATCCTTGCCAAAACCTAAAATAACACCTCTAGAAATAATATTTGAGGCATTCTAAGGCAAAGCTTTTTTCTGTTTTGATATACTCATCAATATAATGGAGTTAGCAACACTACCGTAGGTGAGCATGTAGAGAGCAGTAGTGTATTTTTGGTGGGGCAAAAATCGATGGGGTTGAGTGCATCGGTTCTAAGATTGAGTGAAGCAGCGGGAATGCTCACCCATACTCTCCAGGTTTTAAAGAAAGAGACTCCTCCGTAGGCAGTACATTCGACGAAAGTAGAGCAGAGGGTAGACGCACATGCTATGGAAGTAGTCTTATATCAAACGGTCGTGAGCAACTTCACGATCCTGGCTGATGTAGCTCTGATGTTGCGTGATTGCGCCATTCGCCTCCTCATTGAAGACCCGGAGGCAAGCTTTATCGCCGCATCTAGAGATGTCAATGGGGACCCGATGCCCACCAACCCATGGGGAATTCCACTATTAGGGTACGGGTATGTGACGAAAATTATCCTCATGGGTATGGATATGGGACAAAATCTTCACACATTGGGTAAACGGGTAAGGGTTTGTGAAGCAATAATCCGAACCCGATTACCCATGGTATTTCATACGTGTACAACTGTCGTGTTTGTATGAATGAGTTGAGGCCGAGCCGACCACCAAGCCCAGCACGACAGCGCACCAGGCCCCAGCCCCACAAGGCAACATGACAAGGCAACTAGCAGACTAGCAAAAAACAAAACCCTAAAATAACCAGTCATATGCTACGCCCTGCCCAGACGACGGTGACGACTATGGATTCTCAGGCGCTAACGAACTCAGATGGTGACCAAGGAAGGTAAGCAAACTCCATTTCTCCATTTCTTCTATCGGTCCTGAAGTATTTATTTCTTTTCTGATGGATGGATGAATGGATCATGGTTCATGGATGAGTGCTTGCCGATGTAGTGATGTCTGAAATCTAGATTGTTTGTGCTACATGTTAGTATCTTGTTATCCCTTAATTTGGGATAGGGACCCATTGGGGATCCGGAACCCGAATGAGGATGGGTATGTGATGAGTTTTGTACCCATGATGGGTATATAGAGATCGGTATGGGGATGGATCAAATATGATAGGGATGGGTATGCGATGCTATAACCCGGTGGGGAATTCCCCATTGACATCTCTAGTCGCATCCATTATAGTTTGATACAGTATATCGAGCACCTCGTCTTCGATTATCTCGATGTTCGAGCTCGAGAAAGACATGACGATAATGGTTTAGTGGCGTGAAACGAGAGAGATGAATATAATATGACCGGTAAGAGCAATTTGCAAGCTGAGGGGTGTGTATAAATTCAAACACTTCCCCTCTATTAATAGACCTAATTCTATGATTTATTTTGAAATTTTGGATTTTTGAATATTTTAAAATTTAAAATTGCATGAATCAATGTGGCAACAGACGGCCGGTATCTATATATTAGTCAGGATCGGTTTCGATTATTTTGCGGGAACATTTTAGATATATTTACATGAACTAGTTGATGTACTTTGCTAACGTATACGATTCTCGAATCGAATTCTTCTTTCTATACTGATCTAGAAAAGTTTTGATCAGCTGGAAAGTAATTAAAGAGTGCCATGGACGTGTAAGCAAAGGATTCTGACGACTAATAAGTACCCACGAACAACAAACACAAGAAGGGAGGTAAGAATTGAACAGGCTTGCATGCTGCCTACTAAGTCTCTCGATGTCGGAGACATTTTGACCTCAGAATGATCAGCGAAAAATAAATAATCTTTTGCCTCGGCGAATCGAACTACGCATCACGTAACCGTTGTAGTTTTGGTCCAACATGCAACAACCACATGTACAGCTAGAGCTGCTGATCGCTCAATCCAGTCAAGATCGTCAGCAGCAAAGTAAAAAAAGTTGGTGCAAGGAAAGATTAAAGATAACATGGCTGCTAGATGAAAACGTGATATAGGTTCATAGCTCAACAAGTTGTGGGGAATAATGTGGCATGAACTCACCAAAGGTGAGAGTTCATGAAGTGTAAGGCTAATCAATGAAGTAAAGGCTGAGGCTGAGCATTGCTTTTATAAGTTGGTCAAAATTTTATTAGCAATTACTAAGTGTAAGTAAATACCAAACCTTAATAATAATAAAGAACAGTAATAGTAAAATAATCTCAAATGCGATGCAAATGTCAAATTAAAATTTAAGTTCCATAATTAATCATGTGAGGGTCCGAGCCGCTCATGACCGTGAGCACGGCTAGTATACTAGTTTTACACTCTGCAGAGGTTGCGCATCTTTACCCACAAGTCATGTTACCCATCTGCCAAGAGACGGCCAATCCCATACACCTCTGCCGAGGAGGCGAGGCAGGGTAACACTACGAGGCCTTTACAAAGTTCCACTAGCTTCAGAAATCCCGCTACAGTTTATAGGAAGCTCCAGTGCAGGGTTCTTGACTGACCGCCATCGCAGCAAAATCAACCAAGGACCTCCCTACACTGACCACTCCCCTACTGCCCTTGCCCCTTTCGGGTAAGAAAGACCTCCACTAGCTTTCCTAGTTAATCAGCCAAGGGCGTCCCATTAAACCCTTGTGGTAGCACTGTTTTCCCGGGTGGTCGCTCCATGTTCTCATTAATTTAATGATCTTAACATGAACAATAATAATAACAAGATAATAACAGAATAAGCATGAGTAGTGTATCTCCATACCCAATCCACATAAAGCAATAGCAAGTACTACCCAAAAATATTTTAGGGGTGAACAAGGTATAAAGATAATCAAAACTGGGGTAACATAAAGGGTCCCATCAAAATTAACCTATGCAGATCATTAAAATTAATAAGAACATGGCTGGGAAAAGTAAGTGATCAAGGGCACAACTTGCCTTCAATGAGCTCCTGCTCAGCTATCTCTACTTGTTGAACCTCAGATTCCACAGTGGCTTGCTCGTCTACTCGCATCAACACAATACATACATAGTATAGCATAAATAAACATCACATCAAACATGTAAACAAAATATACAGTAAAAATCTACACATTAAAATGAGATCATAGGAACTGGAATCACTAAATTTGGAGTTATAGAATTCAAGTTATGAATTCCCTAATGGGGCGTTTGGATCCCTTCATTTTAGAGGAATTGGAATTCATTCAATAAAGTAACTTATTTAGTTTGGAATTTGACATTCCACCACTTTCCAAAGTTCAGATATAAGCCTATCTCAAATTCATGTGGTGGAGGGTGGGAAATGATTTTATACATTACTAGAATTGGTTTCTAATCTATAACTTACATGACACTTTTCGTCTCACTCCTCTATAGTAAAAATGTAGCACATAAATATCCCCGACATCTTGCTAATAATAATATACAAATATATTTTGCATAAAACCGAATTAGCTTAATTGATATATGCCTAAATTACTATTATTAGAATGGAATTCAATTCTAATGATCCAAACGGGGCGTAAGGTTTAATGTGATTAAAATAGGATTAAATGTTAAATTAATGTTCTTACTGTTTTTATGCCAAAACAGAGATACTAAATGATAGAGAATAATATTACAAAATTTTAGAAATTGGAATGGCTCAATTTGGACTAAAAATGGATTTTCTATGATTTATACAAGTTTCTGCAATTAATTTAATACTAAAAATCTATTTCTAAATTAATTTCTCTGATTTTCTAATCCTCTGGACTGGGCCTCAATTTTCAGAGAAGGCAGGGGTCTCTGCGCAAATTACCTAAGACACAGAGAACAGTTCCACTGGACTGCGGGTTGAATCTCTAATTTTATAAGGGGTTTTCTGCAAAGTGGTTACGCGAAGGGGTATCCTGTGTTTTCAGTCATTGGATTAGAAACCGGCGCACCAGATTACACCACCCCTTTTAAACGAAGCGGTACGAAATCTTCGCCGTTGGATCTGAGATCAACGATCCAAACCGCAAACATACTCTGGCCTAATCGCTACCGCCCGTCCCAATCCGACCGCACGCATTTAATGAATCCAAAGGGGGTACGCCAGATCTGATCCAGGCCGATCGTCCGGGAATGGACGGCCAGATGCCTTTCTCCCACCCAAAACCAAACCGCGGCGGCGCCGCCCTCCCGACGACGAGCCACGGCGGGGCGATTTTCCGGCGAACTATGATTCGACAGGCCCGTGGTCCAAATCTCAATCAACTTAGCCTACGCGACGCGGAGTTCAACGCGAAATTAGAGGGGAGGTTCTCACCCAAATTGCCGATGCAGGTGAGGCAGTCCGCGGCGATCTGCGGCGCGGTGCTTCCTTTGTCGTCCGATGAGCAATTCACCTCACGATGCAGGCGATAGGTTCCGACCGCGGGCACGGACGATTCCCACGGAGGCTTGCGAACACCAAAGACCCCACCCCGAGGTCGGATTCCCGGTGTTGAGGGTTTCCACCGGTGGCGCAATGGGAGGTCACACGGTGGCACCCGCTCTCTCCTTCTTCCTCCCTAGGCTCGACTTCTCGGCGTCGGTTGCTAAGAACGAGCCGTAGGGAGGGTCGTGGGGCACGGGTTCGAGTTCTTATCCTCCCCCATCCGAGCCCAGGTCCATTGGCGTGCATCCCAGATGGCGACAAAAGCGGCGCGGTAGGTTCGCTGGTTGTTGCGAGGTTGAAGCTGACAACCTCGGCCCACCCGTCGGTGTAAGGGGAGAAGCGGCAAGCGCACGAGCGACTGACGGACAGGGCCCACTGGTCGGCGCAACTGAGAACTAGAACCTGAACGTTGAAGCCACAGACAGTTGGGCCCCGCGCGGCAGAGGCAGATGGCGCGCGCAGTGAGGTTTTGGGCCGCGCAGAAGGGATTGGGTAGTAGGCCGAATAGGCGTTTGCGGCCCAGTTGCCATGTTTTTCCTTTTTCTTTTTGGATTTTATTTTCTGTTTTCTTTTATCCTTAATTCCTTTAAATCCAATTTGAATTCAAGCCTATTTGGGAATTTGAACCCATTTTAATTGTGTAGTTTGGTCCAACCATCATGGCAAGGTTTCATTTATCCCCTATTTTGTTTTATTTTGTATAGTAGTTTTCCTTTACTTCTCTAATTTCTAGAATTGTAAATTAAGTCTCAATTCACAACATTAACATAATTATATTTTATTGATTTTACCATTTGCATATTTCTTTTATCATTATCTTTATGAGTGAATGCACAAACAAAGAAATCACAGCATGATGCACAAATTACTTTAAGTGTCACTAATTAATTAATGACTTTTGAGGTGTTGGTTCACATGTTACAATAAACATAGGCAAAGATCATGTATGTATCTAAACTATGCTTTCATCTTACATTTTTGGGTATTACATGCCTTTTGTTGAATAGAAACTGAAATTCTTGGTCAGCTAGCTGTACTGAGCAAATAGTGTTCACTCTTAGCAGCCATAAACAAGGTGTGGCTGCATGCTGCTAGCTCACCGAAGACGTAAGAAGCTTGCTCGCAAGATGGAAAAGGAAAAAAAAACAGAAAAATGACAGACAGAAAGACATCATACACATTTGCCGAGGTCTACGGTGGTTGCTCCAATCAAAATAAAACACTAGAATTACTTATTAATTTTGGATTAACTGCTCTATAATATACAATTAGTACAATGCCCGTCCGTAGCGACGACACACAAATTATTCGATTAAATATTAATGTACAATGATTACGTGGTTGAATATGTGGTGGTGAATGGTGATATAGTAAAGACAATACTTGCTTGTCGTGACAAATTGAAAATTCCATAAATCTTTTTGAATTTTCTGTCCATTTTTATATTAAGTAAACACCAACACCATTGTTCATCATGTCATAAAGAAAAGATCTTAACGTACTCATATGCGCAATATTTCACAATAAAATCTAGTCTATGTTTGCGCAACAATTATAATTTTCATTAAAGAATGAACAAAAAAGCAAAAGTGTGATGAGACAGTAGGCAGAAATGACATGAGAAAAAAAGAACATGATGAATAATCCATATTTAATCAAAATAATGAAGAAAAACGATTTATCGCATAGCTCTATCAAGTAAAAGACCTTTAGGAATGAGATTTGTGTAAGTTAGAAGTAGCCTAACATTCTCAATATCACTTTCAATACTATATGCAACCTAGGGTACTTTATTTTCATGACAACATATGGTCCATCATTCAAAACTGCTCGATGGACCTAGTTGAAAGAAAAAATAAATGATATATAAACAAAGGATATGACTTAACACTTTAACAGTTAGAGCAGCACACAACAACATACTAAGTACAATAGAGTGCTAAGGTGAATGTTGAAATTTCACAATTAGTGAATTATTTAGCGTAGGTAGGGCCACTTTCTCTGTTGAACCAACCTAGTCGATGCTAGTTACAGTTGGTGCTTCATATTTGAAACTCCTCAACCTAGAGGACTAGTCAGAACCAACCTCGGCATTAAGGACTAGATTTAGTTGCTTCTTTGGCATAACATCAACATCTTGACAAACCACATCATGAGCTGCCAACGCCTGCATTAAGCTGGCCAAAGATCAATTTGAACATTCTTGGTGGACACCACAAAGCTATGATAAATGAAGCATTAAACAAAAGGACAGACCAAAACTATGGCATCAAAATCAACATCTTACTAGCCGAGGTACAAGGGAATATATTTCCTATGAAAGACACACATAATACTTTTAATCAAGAAACTAAGCCACCTTCTAGTCAATTTGTTCCAACTTAAATTATTGAACAACCGTAAGAGGACGAGGACAGTGAAATAGCTTTAAGAAGCAAGAGACAAAGGATCCCAAAGTCCTTTGGTGATGGTTTCACTACATACCTTGTGGATGATAAGCCCAAGCCTATTCTAGAAGCATGTAGATGATTGAAAAGAAGTGGTCTATAACGAGATGGATTCCATCATGGCTAATAGAACTTGGGAAGTTGTAGATTGCCCATTTGGCTGGAAAATAGTTGGGTGCAAGTGGGTTTTCAAGAAGAAGATTAGCCTAATGGTACTATAGACAAGTACAAGAATAGCCTTGTAGCTAAAGGGTATACACAAAAAGAAGGTGAAGACTTCTTTGATGAATACTCACTTATTGCTAAAATGACTATGATTCGAGTACTCTTATCATTTATTGTCTCATATGGTCTTCTAATCTATCAAATGGATGTGAAGATGAATTTCTTTAATAGAGAGTTGGATGAGGAAATCCATATGAATCAGCCTAAAGGATTTGTATTATATGGGCAAGAATACAAGGTGTGCAAATTATTGAAGTTTTTGTATGTGTTGAACAATCACCAAAGAAGTGGCATGAGATATTTGATAATGAAAGTCGCCTAGAGGGGGGGTGAATAGGGCGAAACTGAAATTCTCAAAAATAAACACAACTACAAGCCGGGTTAGCATTAGAAATATAATCGAGTCCGCGAGAGAGGGTGCAAAACAAATCGCAAGCGAATAATGAAGTGAGACACGCGGATTTGTTTTACCGAGGTTCGGTTCTCTCAAACCTACTCCCCGTTGAGGAGGCCACAAAGGCCGGGTCTCTTTCAACCCTTACCCTCTCTCAAACGGTCCTTCGGACCGAGTGAGCTTTCTCTTCTCAATCACTTGGAACACAAAGTTCCTACAAGGACCACCACAAGATTGGTGTCTCTTGCCTCAATTACAAGTGAGTTTGATCGCAAGAAAGAATCAAGAAGGAAGAAAGCAATCCAAGCGCAAGAGCTGGAAAGAACACAAGCAAATCTCTCTCACTAGTCACTAAAGCTTTGTGTGGAATTTGGGAGAGGATTTGATCTCGTGAGTGTGTCTAGAATTGAATGCCTAGCTCTTGTAAATGGTTGGAAGTGTGAAAACTTGGATGCAATGAATGGTGGGTGGTTGGGGGTATTTATAGCCCCAACCACCAAACTAGCCGTTTGGTGAGGCTGTCTGTTCGATGGCGCACCGGACAGTCCGGTGCACACCGGACATGTCCGGTGCGACAGCCACGTCACCAAAAAGCCGTTGGGTCGACCGTTGGAGCACTGTCTTCTGGGCCCTCCTGGATGTCTGGTGGCGCACCGGACATGCACTGTAGATTGTCCGGTGCGCCAGCATGGGCGTGTCTGACCACTGCGCGCGCTGCGCGCACATTTAATGTGTCGCAGGTAGCCGTTGGCGCCGAAATAGCCGTTGCCCCGTTGTTACACCGGACAGTCCGGTGTACACCGGACAGTCCGGTGAATTTTAGCGGAGCAGCTGAAGTGAAAACCCGAGGCTGGCGAGTTCCGGAGGCCGCTCTTCCTTGGAGCACCGGACATGTCCGGTGTACACCGGACAGTCCGGTGAATTATAGCGGAGTTGCCTCTGGAAATTCCCGAAGGTGACGAGTTCGAAGTTTGAGTCATCTGGTGCACCGGACATGTCCGGTGGCACACCGGACAGTCCGGTGCGCCAGACCAGAGGTGCCTTCGGTTGTCCCTTGCTCCTTGGTTGAACCCAATACTTTGTCTTTTTATTGGCTAAGTGTGAACCTTTTTGCACCTGTATAACTTATACACTAGAGCAAACTAGTTAGTCCAATATTTGTGTTGGGCAATTCAACCACCAAAATTATTTAGGAACTAGGTGTAAGCCTAATTCCCTTTCAATCTCCCCCTTTTTGGTGATTGATGCCAACACAAACCAAAGCAAATGTAAAAGTGCATAATTTGAACTGGTTTGCATAATGTAAGTGCAAAGGTTGCTTGGAATTGAGCCAATATAAATACTTACATGATGTGCATGGATTGTTTTTTTGTTTTTAACATATTGGACCACATTCGCAACACATGTTTTGTTTTTGCAAATCTTTTTGTAAATTCTTCTTAAAATCCTTTTGCAAGATAGTCAAAGGTAAATGAATAAGATTTTTGCAAAGCATTTTCAAGATTTGAAATTTTCTCCCCTTGTTCCAAATGCTTTTTCTTTGACTAAACAAAACTCCCCCTCAAATAAATTCTCCTCTTAGTGTTCAAGAGGGTTTTAAGATATCAAGTTTTGAAAATACTACTTGCTCCCCCCTTAGAACATAAAGAGATACCAATTTTGAAATTTTCCATCCAATTGAAAACCTCCAAATTTTTAAAATTAGGTGGTGGTGCGGTCCTTTTGCTTTGGGCTCATATTTTCTCCCCCTTTGGCATGAATCGCCAAAAACGGAATCATTAGAGCCAAACGAAGTACTTTCTCCTCCTTTGGTCATAAAATAAATGAGTGAAGATTATACCAAAGTTGGAGAGATATTTGGAATGACGGCGAAGGATGAGTAGTAGAGTGGAGTGGAAGCCTTTGTCTTCGCCGAAGACTCCAATTCCCTTTCAATATACCTATGACTTGGTTTGAAATACACTTGAAAACACATTAGTCATAGCATATATAAGAGAGACATGATCAAAGGTATATTTATAAGCTATGTGTGCAAGTTTTAGCAAAAGAAATTCCTAGAGTCAAGAATATTAAGCTCATGCCTAAGTCGGGTAAAAGATTGTTCATCAAGTGGCTTGGTAAAAATATCGGCTAATTGATCTTTAGTGTTAATGTATGAAATCTCGATATCCCCCTTTTGTTGGTGATCCCGAAGAAAATGATACCGAATGGCTATGTGTTTAGTGCGGCTATGCTCAACGGGATTATCCGCCATGCAGATTGCACTCTCATTATCACATAGAAGAGGAACTTTGGTTAATTTGTAACCATAGTCCCGCAGGGTTTGCCTCATCCAAAGCAATTGCGCGCAACAATGGCCTGCGGCAATGTACTCGGCTTCGGCGGTGGAAAGAGCAACCGAATTTTGCTTCTTTGAAGCCCAAGACACCAAGGATCTTCCCAAAAACTGGCAAGACCCCGATGTGCTCTTCCTATTAATCTTACACCCTGCCCAATCGGCATCCGAAAATCCAATCAAATCAAATGTGGATCCCGGAGGGTACCAAAGCCCAAACTTAGGAGTATAAGCCAAATATCTCAAGATTCGTTTTACGGCCGTAAGGTGGGATTCCTTAGGGTCGGATTGGAATCTTGCACACATGCAAACGGAAAGCATAATGTCCGGTCGAGATGCACATAAATAAAGCAATGAACCAATCATCGACCGGTATACCTTTTGATCCACGGACTTACCTCCCGTGTCGAGGTCGAGATGCCCATTTGTTCCCATGGGAATCTTGATGGGCTTGGCATCCTTCATTCCAAACTTGCTTAGAATGTCTTGAGTATACTTCGTTTGGCTAATGAAAGTGCCCTCTTGGAGTTGCTTGACTTGAAATCCTAAGAAATATTTCAACTCCCCCATCATCGACATCTCGAATTTCTTTGTCATGATCCTACTAAATTCTTCATGTGTAGATTCGTTAGTAGACCCAAATATAATATCATCAACATAAATTTGGCATACAAACAAATCATTGTCAAGAGTTTTAGTGAATAAAGTAGGATCGGCTTTGCCGACTTTGAAGCCATTAGCAATAAGGAAATCTCTAAGGCATTCATACCATGCTCTTGGGGCTTGCTTGAGCCCATAAAGCGCCTTAGAGAGCCTATAAACATGGTTAGGGTACTCACTGTCTCCAAAGCCGGGAGGTTGCTCAACATAGACCTCCTCCTTGATCGGTCCATTGAGGAAGGCACTCTTCACGTCCATTTGATAAAGCTTGAAGCCATGGTAAGTAGCATAGGCTAATAATATGCGAATTGACTCAAGCCTAGCTACGGGTGCATAGGTTTCACCGAAATCCAAACCTTCGACTTGGGAGTATCCCTTGGCCATAAGTCGAGCTTTGTTCCTTGTCACCACACTATGCTCGTCTTGTTTGTTGCGGAAGACCCACTTGGTTCCTACAACATTTTGGTTAGGACGTGGAACTAAGTGCCATACCTCGTTCCTTGTGAAATTGTTGAGCTCCTCTTGCATCGCCATCACCCAATCCAAATCTTGTAGTGCTTCCTCTACCCTGTGTGGCTCAATAGAGGAAACAAAAGAGTAATGCTCACAAAAATGTGCAACACGAGATCGAGTGGTTACCCCCTTATGAATGTCGCCGAGGATGGTGTCGAGGGGGTGATCTCGTTGTATTGCTTGGTGGACCCTTGGGTGTGGCGGCCTTGGTTGTTCATCCCCCTTGTCTTCATCATTTGCGTCTCCCCCTTGATCATTGCCGTCGTCTTGAGGTGGCTCATCATTGTGTTCTTCATCTTTATCAACTTGAGCCTCGTCCTCATTTTGGGTTGGTGGAGATGCTTGCGTGGAGGAGGATGGTTGATCTTGTGCATGTGGAGGCTCTTCGGATTCCTTAGGACACACATCCCCAATGGACATGTTCCTTAGCGCTATGCATGGAGCTTGTTCTTCACCTATCTCATCAAGATCAACTTGCTCTACTTGAGAGCCGTTAGTCTCATCAAACACAACGTCACAAGAAACTTCAACAAGTCCTGAGGACTTGTTAAAGACTCTATATGTCCTTGTGTTTGAGTCATATCCTAGTAAAAAGCCTTCTACAGTTTTAGGAGCAAATTTGGATTTTCTACCTCTTTTAACAAGAATAAAGCATTTGCTACCAAAAACTCTAAAATATGAAATATTGGGCTTTTTACCAGTGAGGAGTTCATAGGATGTCTTCTTGAGGATTCGGTGAAGATATAACCGGTTGATGGCGTAGCAGGCGGTGTTCACCGCCTCGGCCCAAAACCGATCCGATGTCTTGTACTCATCAAGCATGGTTCTTGCCATGTCCAATAGAGTTCGATTCTTCCTCTCCACTACACCATTTTGTTGTGGAGTGTAGGGAGAAGAGAACTCATGCTTGATGCCCTCTTCCTCAAGAAAGTCTTCTATTTATGAGTTTTTGAACTGCGTCCCATTGTCGCTTCTTATTTTCTTGATCCTTAAGCCGAACTCATTTTGAGCCCGTCTTAAGAATCCCTTTAAGGTCTCTTGGGTATGAGATTTTTCCTGCAAAAAGAACACCCAAGTGAAGCGGGAATAATCATCCACAATAACTAGACAGTACTTACTCCCGCCGATGCTTATGTAAGCAATCGGGCCGAATAGGTCCATGTGTAGGAGTTCCAGTGGCCTGTCACTAGTCATGATGTTCTTGTGTGGATGATGGGTGCCAACTTGCTTCCCGGCTTGGCATGCGCTACAAATCCTGTCTTTCTCAAAATGAACATTTGTTAGTCCTAAAATGTGCTCTCCCTTTAGAAGCTTATGAAGATTCTTCATTCCAACATGGGCTAGTCGGCGGTGCCAGAGCCAACCCAAGTTAGTCTTAGCAATTAAGCAAGTGTTGAGTTCAGCTCTATCAAAATCTACCAAGTATAGCTGACCCTCTAACACTCCCTTAAATGCTATTGAATCATCACTTCTTCTAAAGACAGTAACACCTATATCAGTAAACAGACAGTTGTAGCCCATTTGACATAATTGGGATACGGAAAGCAAATTGTAATCTAATGAATCCACAAGAAAAATATTGGAAATAGTATAGTCAGGTGATATAGCGATTTTACCCAAACCTTTGACCAAACCTTGATTTCCATCCCCGAATGTGATAGCTCGTTGGGGATCTTGGTTTTTCTCATATGAGGAGAACATCTTCTTCTCCCCTGTCATGTGGTTAGTGCACCCGCTGTCGAGTATCCAACTTGAGCCCCCGGATGCATAAACCTACAAAACAATTTTAGTTCTTGATTTTAGGTACCCAAACGGTTTTGGGTCCTTTGGCATTAGAAACAAGAACTTTGGGTACCCAAACACAAGTCTTGGAGCCCTTGTGTTTGCCCCCAACAAACTTGGCAACTATCTTGCCGGATTTGTTAGTCAAAACATAAGATGTATCAAAAGTCTTAAATGAAATGCTATGACCATTTGATGCAATAGGAGTTTTCTTTCTAGGCAACTTGGCACGGGTTGGTTGCCTAGAGCTAGATGTCTCACCCTTATACATAAAAGCATAATTAGGGCCAGAGTGAGACTTCCTAGAATGAGTTCTCCTAATTTTGCTCTCAGGATAGCCAGCAGGGTACAAAATGTAACCCTCGTTATCCTGAGGCATGGGAGCCTTGCCCTTAACAAAGTTAGACAAGTTCTTAGGAGGGGCATCAAGTTTGACATTGTCTCCCCTTTGGAAGCCAATGCCATCCTTGATGCCAGGGCGTCTCCCATTATAGAGCATACTTCTAGCAAATTTAAACTTTTCATTTTCTAAGTTATGCTCGGCAATTTTAGCATCTAATTTTGCTATATGATCATTTTGTTGTTTAATTAATACCATGTGATTATGAATAGCATTGATATCAACATCTCTACATCTAGTACAAATAGAAACATGCTCAACATTAGATGTAGAGGGTTTGCAAGATTTTAGTTCTACAACCTTAGCATGCAACATATCATTCTTAGTTCTAAGGTCGGAAATAGTAGTATTGCAAACATCAAAATCCTTAGCCTTAGCAGTCAAATTTTCATTTTCTATTCTAAGGCTAGCAAGAGAATCATTCAATTCCTTAATCTTGGCAAGCAAATCATCATTATCATTTCTAAGATTGGGAATTGAAGCATCACAAACATGAGAATCACCCTTAGCAATTAATCTAGCATTTTCATTTCTAAGGTTGTCAATAGTGTCATGGCATGTGCTTAGCTCACTAGATAATTTGTTACGTTTTTCTACCTCTAGAGCATAAGCATTTTTAACCTTAACATGCTTTTTGTTTTCCTTAATAAGGAAGTCCTCTTGAGAGTCCAAGAGATCATCCTTCTCATGAATAGCACTAATCAATTCATTTAATTTTTGCTTTTGTTGTATGTTAAGATCGGCAAAAAGGGTACACAAATTATTCTCCTCATCACTAGCATTATCATCACTAGAGGATTCATATTTAGTGGAGGATTTAAATTTAACCTTCTTCCTTTTGCCGTCCTTTGCCATGAGGCACTTGTGGCCGACGTTGGGGAAGAGGAGTCCCTTGGTGACGGCGATGTTGGCGGCGTCCTCGTCGGAAGATGACTCGGTGGAGCTCTCGTCGGAGTCCCACTCCCGGCAAACATGGGCATCGCCGCCCTTCTTCTTGTAGTACTTCTTCTTTTCTCTCCTCTTTCCCTTCTTGTCGTCGCCCCTGTCACTGTCACTAGATATAGGACATTTTGCAATGAAATGACCGGGCTTACCACATTTGTAGCATACTTTCTTGGAGCGGGGTTTGTAGTCCTTCCCCCTCCGTTGCTTGAGGATTTGGCGAAAGCTTTTGATGATTAAAGCCATCTCCTCATTGTCAAGCTTGGAGGCGTCAATTGGTTGTCTACTTGGTGTAGACTCCTCCTTCTTCTCCTCCTCGCCTTAAAAGCCACCGGTTGTGCTTCGGACGTGGAGGGTTCGTCAAGCTCGTTGATTTTCTTTGATCCTTTAATCATGCATTCAAAGCTCACAAAATTCCCGATTACTTCCTCGGGAGTCATTAGTGTGTATCTAGGATTACCACGAATTAATTGAACTTGAGTGGGGTTAAGGAAAATGAGAGATCTTAGAATAACCTTAACCACCTCGTGGTCGTCCCACTTTTTGCTCCCGAGGTTGCGCACTTGGTTCACCAAGGTTTTGAGCCGGTTGTACATATCTTGTGGCTCCTCCCCTTGGCGAAGACGAAAACGACCGAGCTCCCCCTCGATCGTTTCCCGCGTGGTGATCTTGGTGAGTTCATCACCCTCGTGCGCGGTCTTGAGAAGATCCCAAATTTCCTTTGCATTCTTCAACCCTTGCACCTTGTTGTATTCCTCCTTGCTTAGAGAGGCGAGGAGTATGGTTGTAGCTTGAGAGTTGAAGTGCTCGATTTGGGCCACTTCGTCCGTATCATAGTCTTCATCCCCTACGGATGGTACCTGTGCTCCAAACTCAACAACATTCCATATACTTTTGTGGAGTGAGGTTAGATGAAATTTCATTAAATCACTCCACCTAGCATAATCTTCGCCATCAAAGGTTGGCGGTTTGCCTAATGGAATGGAAAGTAATGGAGTAGATCTAGATGTACGAGGATAGTGTAGGGGGATCTTACTAAACTTCTTGCGCTCTTGGCGCTTAGAAGTTACGGACGGCGCATCGGAGTCGGAGGTCGATGTTGATGAAGTGTCGGTCTCGTAGTAGACCACCTTCCTCATCCTCTTGTGCTTGTCGCCTTTCCGATGCGACTTGTGGGAAGAAGATTTTTCCTTCTTCTCTTTATGGTGTGAGGAAGAAGATCTTTTCTCCTTCCGTTTGGAGGAGTCCTTCTTCTTCTCCTTCCTCTTGGTGCGGGACTCTTCCGATGAAGTGCTCCCTTGGCTTGTAGTGGGCTTGTCGCCGGTCTCCATCTCCCTCTTGGTGTGATCTCCCGACATCACTTCGAGCGGTTAGGCTCTAATGAAGAACCTTGCTCTGATACCAATTGAAAGTCGCCTAGAGGGGGGGTGAATAGGGCGAAACTGAAATTCTCAAAAATAAACACAACTACAAGCCGGGTTAGCGTTAGAAATATAATCGAGTCCGCGAGAGAGGGTGCAAAACAAATCGCAAGCGAATAATGAAGTGAGACACGCGGATTTGTTTTACCGAGGTTCGGTTCTCTCAAACCTACTCCCCGTTGAGGAGGCCACAAAGGCCGGGTCTCTTTCAACCCTTACCCTCTCTCAAACGGTCCCTCGGACCGAGTGAGCTTTCTCTTCTCAATCACTTGGAACACAAAGTTCCTACAAGGACCACCACAAGATTGGTGTCTCTTGCCTCAATTACAAGTGAGTTTGATCGCAAGAAAGAATCAAGAAGGAAGAAAGCAATCCAAGCGCAAGAGCTGGAAAGAACACAAGCAAATCTCTCTCACTAGTCACTAAAGCTTTGTGTGGAATTTGGGAGAGGATTTGATCTCGTGAGTGTGTCTAGAATTGAATGCCTAGCTCTTGTAAATGGTTGGAAGTGTGAAAACTTGGATGCAATGAATGGTGGGTGGTTGGGGGTATTTATAGCCCCAACCACCAAACTAGCCGTTTGGTGAGGCTGTCTGTTCGATGGCGCACCGGACAGTCCGGTGCACACCGGACATGTCCGGTGCGACAGCCACGTCACCAAAAAGCCGTTGGGTCGACCGTTGGAGCACTGTCTTCTGGGCCCTCCTGGATGTCCGGTGGCGCACCGGACATGCACTGTAGATTGTCCGGTGCGCCAGCATGGGCGTGTCTGACCACTGCGCGCGCTGCGCGTGCATTTAATGTGTCGCAGGTAACCGTTGGCGCCGAAATAGCCGTTGCTCAGTTGTTACACCGGACAGTCCGGTGTACACCGGACAGTCCGGTGAATTTTAGCGGAGCAGCTGAAGTGAAAACCCGAGGCTGGCGAGTTCCGGAGGCCGCTCTTCCTTGGAGCACCGGACATGTCCGGTGTACACCGGACAGTCCGATGAATTATAGCGGAGTTGCCTCTGGAAATTCCCGAAGGTGACGAGTTCGAAGTTTGAGTCATCTGGTGCACCGGACATGTCCGGTGGCACACCGGACAGTCCGGTGCGCCAGACCAGAGGTGCCTTCGGTTGTCCCTTGCTCCTTGGTTGAACCCAATACTTTGTATTTTTATTGGCTAAGTGTGAACCTTTTTGCACCTGTATAACTTATACACTAGAGCAAACTAGTTAGTCCAATATTTGTGTTGGGCAATTCAACCACCAAAATTATTTAGGAACTAGGTGTAAGCCTAATTCCCTTTCAATCTCCCCCTTTTTGGTGATTGATGCCAACACAAACCAAAGCAAATGTAAAAGTGCATAATTTGAACTGGTTTGCATAATGTAAGTGCAAAGGTTGCTTGGAATTGAGCCAATATAAATACTTACATGATGTGCATGGATTGTTTTTTTGTTTTTAACATATTGGACCACATTCGCACCACATGTTTTGTTTTTGCAAATCTTTTTGTAAATTCTTCTTAAAATCCTTTTGCAAGATAGTCAAAGGTAAATGAATAAGATTTTTGCAAAGCATTTTCAAGATTTGAAATTTTCTCCCCTTGTTCCAAATGCTTTTTCTTTGACTAAACAAAACTCCTCCTCAAATAAATTCTCCTCTTAGTGTTCAAGAGGGTTTTAAGATATCAAGTTTTGAAAATACTACTTGCTCCCCCCTTAGAACATAAAGAGATACCAATTTTGAATTTTTCCATCCAATTGAAAACCTCCAAATTTTTAAAATTAGGTGGTGGTGCGGTCCTTTTGCTTTGGGCTCATATTTTCTCCCCCTTTGGCATGAATCGCCAAAAACGGAATCATTAGAGCCCAACGAAGTACTTTCTCCTCCTTTGGTCATAAAATAAATGAGTGAAGATTATACCAAAGTTGGAGAGATACTTGGAATGACGGCGAAGGATGAGTAGTAGAGTGGAGTGGAAGCCTTTGTCTTCGCCGAAGACTCCAATTCCCTTTCAATATACCTATGACTTGGTTTGAAATACACTTGAAAACACATTAGTCATAGCATATATAAGAGAGATGGTTGTGGGATATAATGAGTTATGGACTTCACTATACTAGGTATCCTAAGATACTTGTGGGATATCGTGCTTCCATTTAGAGTTATGATATTGATGTGATAAAGCAGGATATGTATTTACTCATGGAGGAGTTGCTATCTCATTGAGTCATGTAAATGAACCATATTGATGAGGTGAACCATGAAGGTTGAGCTTAATGCAATATAAACAACTGTTATGGGAGCTGAATGGCTGAGAGAGCTTTTGATGGATTTATTCTTAGTGGAAAAACTCATTCCAGTGATCCTTATGAACTGCAATAATCAAACAGTCATCATAAAAGTGTCAAGTTCAAAGGACAATATTAACTCGTCAACGCATGTGAAAAGATGGTTGAAGTCTGTTAGAAAATTGAGAAACTCTAGAGTGATAGCTATTGATTATATAAACACAGCTAAAAATCTAGCAGATTTATTTACAAAAGGTCTATCTAGGTTTATGTAGCAAGGGCGCCCCACATGATGACGCATGGCATGGTTCCGACAACGTATGGTTCTTGTCTCTTCATGGGGGTCGTCTTGTCGACCTAACTCACCTCGAAGGTGGGGACCACAGTCCGCTCTCTACCTGCAGGTATAGTTTTTATTGTAGCGTCTATGGTACCCGTTCGCAAGGGCGCTGTGACAACCATATAAACTAGCTAGTATATAAATAGCATTTGAGGATATTCGGAGGTTAGGTTATGTTGTGTCTTCGAGAACTAGCGAGGGATCGTTGGAGTTTATTGGACTTGGTCCATTTATTAGTTAACAAGAAAAGAAAATCTAGAATAAATCTCAAAGTTCTACTCATGAATCTGGCTTTAGTTAGCTCGCAATAAATTTAGGATTGAAGAGAATCCACTAGGTCATCAGTCGCTCCCTCACCGCCGCTGCAATAATCAGCACTTACCTTTTTTTTCCTTCATTGTGTGCGCGATCACACATGGCGCATGCATGCAGTGGAGGGACGGACCACGTGTGGCGAAGAAAATATGCGTACGCGGCACCGGCCGGCGCGTTCCGGACAGTATGTAGTGGACGGAGAAAAACACACATGGTTCATGCGCGCACGCAGCAGCAGAAATTACAGAATATATATATATAGCTGAATGCCCGTGCGTTGCAACGGGAATATATAATACCAGTATACTACGATAACTTATATACAAAATGTGTGTTATATTGTTATGAGAAAATGTTTCATAATCAATTTGTGATCCTAGCCATACACAAATTTTGTTATTTTAATCTAGTTATTTCACCACTACATTGCAACCATCAGTATCATGCAGACTTCGATATATGCCACGATTTGTATGGTCTCATCATTGAAGAGCACGTTCCACACATACCGGAAAAATTCCCTCGTACATCATTAGTCATCAGACACGCACCACCATATGCTCTTGCTTAAACAAAAAGGTAAGTGTGTATGTGTTTGCGAAGAGAATTAAAGGCAGGCCGACACAAAAGCTATCCTGACGGTGGCGAGGATGACGAACTGGTCACTGTTGTCGATCCTCTTCTGTGTCACCTTCGGCACCAAGATGATGCCACAATCCTCGATATAGTAGTCATCGAACGCACGCGACATGACGAGTACCGATGACTCTTGGTTGGGCTGCCAAACGAAGTGCACCCCGGGCTCATCAGCGAGGTAGTACCCCTGGCCGTTGCACCACCGGATGCGCTATTCCACTACATACATCATGTTCGAGGACACTCACACAACGTCAGCAACGTCCATCGTCCCAGCGCACAAGAATTCATGTCCGGTCAGTAGCGACTTACGTGGCAGATTGGGCTTCAGGTGGACGATGAGCTGGACGGCGTGATGGCGTCGTCGTCGGATGCGGTGTCCAGAACAACCCGAGAGTCATCGACGTTGGTGACAACCATGAGGCCCCCCTGCTTAACGATGGACAACGCGGTGCAGCTGCTCTGGACCGCGTCCAAGCGGCGGCTTCGCGGGAGCTTGCCGTACACAGCAGCGCATGCGACCACGTAAGACTGCTTTTAGAGGTCGAACTGACAGTCGCCAAGCTTCTTCTCATCATCGATGAGCGACGACAACGCGAGTGCCTCCTGCTCATGGAGTTTGTTCGGGGTTTGAAGTAGGAAACATGGATTCATGCTTGGCGTTGGTTTATGAAAATGACTCACAAGTCTGATCCATGGAAAAAAAATATTACAAAGAAAAAATGTCACACATGCAAAAAAGGGAATTTAAGTATAATGCATTATTCAAACAAAAGAAATAGCATGCAAAGCTCTTCTTTAAATAATATTACCTCCATCCAAAAATATAATTCAAGAATCTCGGTGATACTTATCTACTACTACGCATTGTGCAATGGTAGCAAGTGAGCTTGGAGAGAGATGTAGTAGATGTGTTTTCTGTCATAGATGTAGACATAAACACATATAGGTGGGTGCCCGTGCGTTGCAACAGAAACATTTAATATCATGATAACTTATGAACAAATGTGTGTTATACTGTTATGTGAAAATGTTCCGTAATTAATTTGTGATCCTAGCCATACATAAATTTTGTTATTTCAATCTAACTATTTCATCACTACATTGCAACCAACAGTACCGTGCAGACTTCTATACATGGTAACTGAATGCCCGTGCGCTGCAACGGGAATATATAATACCAGTATACTACGATAACTTATATACAAAATATGTGTTATACCGTTATGAGAAAATGTTTCATAATCAATTTGTGATTCTGGCCATACATAAATTTTGTTATTTATAATCTATCTGTTTCATCACTACATTGCAACCATCAGTATCATGCAGACTTCGATATATGTCACGATTTGCATAGTCTCATTATTAGAGAGCACGTTTCACACATACCGGAAGAAATTCCCTCGTACATCGTTAGTCATCGGACACGTACCACCATACGCTTTTGCTTAAACAAAAAGGTAAGTGTGTGTTTGCAAGACTAATGGTCAAACATCGTATAACCATAAAGTTAGAATACTATATTAATATATTAAATAAATTAATCCAATAGACATAGATTAACCCAATTAACATAGGATAAATAAATATCTAATTATAAAAGTATGAAACATGATATAATCAATGTTGTTACTGCATAGTAAATATTCATACGAGACTAACACAACTGGAACGGTTCAATTTGGAATTAAAATGGGGAAGTTACGAATTTCCAAAGTTTCTATGTATTTGATATAAGATTAATTAGGAAATCAATTTTATTGTTGTTTTCATGACAAAACAGAGGTATTATGCGATAAAAATAATATTATAGAATTATAGAAATTAGAATGAACTCATTTGGATTTAATATAAAATTTCCATGAATTAAATGGGGTTCTGCAATTATTTTTAAACTAAAAATCAATTTCTAAACTTCTTTTCCCTATTTTCTTTATTTCCTGGACCGCGTCCCAAATTCCAGAAAGATCAGGGGCTAAGCTATAAATGTTTTTCTAGACTCAGTGAGCATACAGAGTGGACAGCGGGTTAAACACAAAAGACGTTTTAGTTGAAGTTGTACACAATTCAACATGAGTCATGTTGGCTAGAGGGTGGAAGGCTAGGTATTCTACTCAATAGATCCAAGGTTCGATTCCTGAGCAACCATGGTTTAATTTTTTTTCTGCGCGCGGAACGGGGGAGGGCAGAACGGCAGAACGGCAGACTACTATTGCTTACTTAATAAGTAGTAGAGATATATAGATTGTATATTAGGAGCCCTGGGCTTCCAATAATTAAAGGAAGCCCGGGCCAGACAGTGCAATCCGGTCGAGCCGGACAACATCCGGATGTCTATAAAACAGGACCCGGAGTGCTAGGGTTCAGTTTTTCACGCCCCATCTCGATTCATTAGCGACGGCGGTTGCCCGATAGCGCGCGCGGCGGTGGACCCCGGCCAGTGGCTGCGGTGGCCGTGGCTCCCCGACCTCGACATGCGGTGGCGGCGGTTCCCTGGCTGGCGGTGGCGGCCCCCGATCCAGAGGGCGAGCGGCGGCGGATCCCAGGCCGGTGGCCGCAACTCCATTACCTCGACGCGCGGTGGCGGAGGTTCCTCGATCCGCAGCGAGACCCTTGTGCAGGCAAGCGGCGGCGTCCCCAAAGCCCCGAGGAGGCGGCACTTCCAAGGCCGGCGAGCAAGCGACGCCCGTCGACGTGCGAGTAGCGACGGCGACGCATGAGGCGCGATGTTCGAGCGAGCGACGTCACGGAAGGGGCAAGATGCGCGCAGCGATGATCGCGCGTGACATCCTCCGATCCGGCGCATTTTTCTTTTTGGTTATTGTGTTTTATGCCTACCACATGTATTATTTACGCTAAAAACCGTATGATTTTATGCTTTAACACAGAGTTCGTATATCAGTTTACTGCATGCACATTGGAAAGGCAATTCCTTGATTTATGTTGTTCTTAATTTGCGCGCATGCAATGGAAACTCCCACGATTTTGCCATAATTTTTGGATCTGTATAAAAATAGAAACCGCATGCATGCGACTGCCATGTTTTTCGGATCTGTCATAAAAATAGGATCGTAATAACAACCTACTAAAGCTATCAACCTCTAATTGACTCGGTATTTACGCTTATAATTGAGGGATTTTATGCTCAAAACTTAAGGTTTTTACGCTACACCCGGAGATGCGTCCACCAGTGAACAACATGCCAGATTTTTTACGCAGTGTAAGGAATTGCATAAATACCTACACCGTGTAGTATAATTTGTTTCAGTATACATCATAAATTAGTTCTAATGCGTTTAGTTGCATGGCTGTTGGAGGGATCCTATATTTATGAAGGAAATAAAACATTAAATGTGATTTTTTGTTTCTATGCATGCAATTCATTTCCTTTCATTGCATATTCTTTCCATCATAAATTCGTGTGCATGGAGCCTGTAGCAGATTTTTACGCAGTATACCGAATTGCATAATTATCTACACAGTGTAGCATATTTAGTATCAGTATATAGCATAAAATGGTCATTACGAGTTTTAGTTGCATGTCTGTTGCAGCGATCCTAAATTTATGGAGGAAATAAAGCATTTAAAATAGAAACCGCCACACATATCTTTCCTAAATTTACGCGCATGCAAGGGAACGTGTTTGACTCATGCATGCATTTTGCCATAATTTTAGGATCTGTATAACCGCATGCATGCGGCTGCCATGTTTTTTTGGATCTGCCATAAAAATAGGATCGTAATAACAACCTACTAGATCTATCAACCTCTCACATTGGCTCGGTATATACGCTTATTATTGAGGGATTTTATGCTCAAAACTTAAGGTTATTACGCTCCAACCCGGAGGTGCGTCCACCAGTGAACAACATGCCAGATTTTTTACGCAGTGTAACGAATTGCATAAATACCTACACCATGTAGTATAATTTGTATCAGTATATATCATAAACTAGATTTAATGTGTTTTAGCTGCATGGCTGTTGGAGGGATCTTATATTTATGAAGGAAATAAAACATTAAATACGATTTTTTGTTTCTATGCGTGTAATTCATTTCCTTTCATTGCACATTATTTTTATCATAAATTCGTGTGCATGCAGCTGGTAACAGATTTTTATGCAGTATATCGAATTGCATAATTATTAACACAGTGTAGCATATTTAGTCTCAGTATATATCATAAAATGGTCCTTACGCGTCTAGCTGCATGGCTGTTGCAGCGATCCTAAATTTATGGAGGAAATAAAGGATTTAAAAACAGAAACTGTCGCACATATCTTTCCTAAATTTATGCGCATGCATTGGATCGTGTTTGACTCATGCATGCATTCCTTTTTTTGCGCTAACAGACGTGGGGCAGGTGGCGCACCCGACAGCCTGTTTGGGCGCGCTGATTGAACCAGTTTGGAAGGGTGGTCGGCCTGGGCTTCCTTTAACTATTGGAAGCACATGGCTCCCGTTATACCTGCCCTATATATATATATATATATATATATATATATATATATATATATATATATATATATATATATATATATATAGGTGTATCAGTGTCATCATCAGCTGAGCAATCGATATCGAAACGTCGCCATGCATGCATAGAGCATCATCACTGGTTTACGTATCTATACTATTCTATTAAAAATCTAATGTGGATACCTGATGCTATCACCGCTCCACCCTTCCCACGTCGAAAGCCTAACAAAAAAAGTACAAGACGAGCAATCGAACCCATACCTTTTTTTTCTTTAGAAATTTAGAGCTAACCACCAAACCACATGTATCTTAGTGTTTACAATAAACAAAAAAATATTTATAGCCTAGATAGACATCGTCTCCACGCTTTCATGCCTTATAATCATGTACGGGCACATACCCAGTTATATATAGGCGCCAAACTCAACACGCGATTACTATTACATTTCAGCTGGTATATATTCGCGTCTTTTCCACAAAGACCGCGCAAGATCTCGCTAAGATCCCACTGTTTTGACCCGCGCGGCTATGTACATGCGTGCGTGCTCAACTCGTGCCGTAGGCGCGTGGTTTTCGACTAAAAGCTACAGCAATCGATGGGCAGGGGCGAGCCCAAAATTTAAAGTACGAGTATTCAAAATTTTAGTAGAACATAATTTTCTTTTACAATATAAAATTACACTATTATACTGTATGATCGATTGCACGGCATAGAAATGAAGAGGGCTAGTGAAAACCAAAGTTTAGATAAAATAGCTGTAAAATAGTATGAGTTTATGCTTTTAATAACATTTTAGCTTATATACATAACATATATATATATATGTATATATAATTGTTTTGCAAAAAAATAATGTATTCAATTGAATACCCTTGCTTGCATGTAGGCCCGCCACTGTCGATGGGCCCCATTTGGTAGGGTTGTTCATTTGTCAGCTTCTGTTCTAGCTCTGGTTCCTCTAAGGGTATGTTTGATTGAGGAGCGGAGAATAATGGAGTGGTTCAATTTCTATTTTTGGATGTTTGATTTTTTTTTAAAAAAAAAGAGCGGAATGACTCCATGAGTCTCTATATGAAAATTTATCGTAAGAATAACTCTAATAGTTCTCTAAACAACTCTCTAAATCTTAAATTTAAGAGATGGATAGAAAAATGCTTCTCCATTAGTTCTCCAAATTGACTTGTTAAATTTAGTTACTTGATATTCAATCTCATTTACTCTCCACGTTTGGCAACTCGATAAGAACTCACTAAACGCATTTGGCACCAATTTCTTCACACTTGTGTGCTTATTATTTTTTCCATTTTTAACACAGTGAGGTAGCCAAGTACGACACACTCTTTTTCCACTTCCCCGCAGTGAGACGGTTAGATCCAACACACGTGACACAAGCTTATCCTCTTTCGTCTTAACCACTGTTGCCCATAGATTGTGCCACCAGACCATCGCTCCTCCATATGTTGAGAGTCTTTTCTCCTCCGCCCTTGACACCCTCTGTTCTTGAACCTACCGTAAGCCAGGTTTCACGTGGTAGGTCTGCCGACACTAGATTCAAAATCGAACTAATTCTTAAATATGATCAACTATTGAAGACCAAGCTATTTTTTACTCTCTCAATAGGGTGAAGGCGGCGACAACGATCGAGGTCGCTTTCCTACCGAAACCACACACAAAGAAAGCAGATTTAAAGCGTACAAAGGATAGAAAAAGGAACACATTTCTTTTCCATATTTTAGCCCAAAAGCACGTCGGTCGTTCAATTAGGCAGGCATGCAGCACTGTGCATTGCTAGCTCGTTTGCTGTCCGTGTGGAGCTCGCCGTGGCCGCCGCGATGCTGCACGCGTCCCCGTCAGCTTCAAATGTTCTTCACATTTTTAGTTTCTCCTTGTGGAGCTAGCTCTCCGGCCGACCGGCCGGCCAGTTCGTTAGCCTTCAAGTAGAATAAAACGAGCCAGGGGGGACAAAAAGCGAGCAAATAAATGGAAAAGGCAATTCCTCTCGTGCTCATTTCTCCTTACGGCCGGTACACAAAGCTGCGGACAAAAAAAAAAGGTGGCGTTCGATATTTGCTCGTGCGTCAATCGGATGGTGTTGAGCAGACCGGCCGGTTTTAGAATCGGACCACATAATTTTGACATAATCTAAGAAAAAAACTTTATAAAAATAGCATATAATTAGTACTTACTACAATGATTTTCTAACAGGACAAGGACAAGAGCATCTCTAAGAGCTCCCTAGAAAATAACTTCTAAAATCAGTTTTAAGTGACATCTCAAAAAATTATCGAGGGAAGCTTTTAACCCTTTCTCCAATAGGTCCCTTAAAAGTGGATAAAAATATTTTAAACTAGGCTTGATAAGCTAATTGGGCCTACATTGGTATGTTTCATATAGGTGTATTATTTTCTTCCATAGCTTTGACGTTTGCCTAGTGACTAAACATGCGCCGCCATCAGTGGGTACACGGGCAACCATGGCCGACGACGGAGGTCCAACGGCGAGGCCAAGCGACAAC
The DNA here is from genome assembly GCF_902167145.1 of Zea mays. Lineage (NCBI taxonomy): Eukaryota > Viridiplantae > Streptophyta > Magnoliopsida > Poales > Poaceae > Zea > Zea mays. Next base: position 37,050,118 of record NC_050099.1, on the reverse strand, counting down.
AGAGGCCTGAGGCCCAAAAGCCGATCGTGCGACATTAGATGCCAGATAGCGGCAGCATGCTGCCGGTCATGGGCGGTGAGGTTGCGCGGGCGGCGATGGATAGTGTCTCTCTAAAAGATTTTTTTATCTATATCTCATTCTTCTCTAACAGGTCCTTAATATCTCGTCCCAATACGTTAAAACCCCATATTCGGGACATATTTTGCTTTTGATTCCTGTACGTGCATATTTGTCATACCCTAAATGTATTATACATATTTTCGTTTTGTTTAATCCGTTATATAAAGTATAAAATGGATAGAAAAGATGAGAGAGAGTTTCTACGTATAGATGATAAAGGAGTGTCCTCTATATCAAGATGGAGCTTTAGAGTACATGTTGGACGCTATAGCGAGGACAAAATTTCTCTATATTTGATGTGGAGAAGCATACATGGGTTGTTTGGTTATCTAGCTACCACCTTAGGTAGACTGTACTAATACAATAGAGTTTATTTGTTACCTAAAACCTAAACCCTAGCTAGGTCACATTAGTGCAAAAATGGGTGCTAGCCTGGCCAAGTTTGTACGCCAGATTTGAGTGTTTCTAACTGGCTAGGCTACCCTAGTGCAGAATCTTCTGTGCACATAAATCGAAAGACCTTTTTAACTAGCTCTTTTTATAAATCTCTTACCATCAAACCAATTTCATATTGATGATCTCATTGACACTTTTACGAACCAAACTAGACCAGTCTTGCCATATAATTTTTAAAATATAAAATTTAAAATAAAAATAGAGTAGACAAAATCAAACTACCAAACATCTAATGATTAGTTTAGGTGCTTTACAAAGTGTTTAGATTAGTTAAACTATGACTTATAGCGATTGCTTTAGGTTTAGGCCTAGTGCTTAGGTGGTGCATACTTTTAACAACTTGGTGCTTGCGAGAACTATTCGAGTTGTACTCGAAGGGGATTGCAGCTTACAAGATCAAACCAACCGTTTTTGTGATGTGGCTGCCACCATATACTAGGGGGGAAACGAGACCTACGATGTTTTGGCCAGAAACTCGATAATGAAGACGATAATGAGCAGTCTGAACTAGACCATTCTAAAGTCCTACTTGTGCGGGGGAACCTAGGCATCTAGCTTAGTAAGTTTGTAACCTACGTTGTATAACTCTTTTCGTAGAAAATAGCAACACAGTTAGTCAAAAATCACAATTGTGCATCGATAGTCTATTTATTACGTAGGTTTTGACTAGGCGAAGTTTACTGGCCTTGATTTGCGAAATAGTTTGTCTAATTCATCCCTCTCTTAGACACTTCAATCGGTATTAAAGCAGGTTAGTTCAAATTTGGACCTTTGACTTCATGATGTTCATGTTTGAGCACTCATGCATACTGAATTTAAAAGTCAAACCCAATATGAATCGCGTCTCAGCTAGCATCGTGAGAAGGATACATTTTTATTTTTCATATGAAAAGAAGTGCTAATTTTCAGCAGCAGAAGAGTACCCAACCCAAGCAGGTAGCACTGTGTTTGAAATTGAAGCTGTGTACAGTATGTTTTCTTTAGAGCTGCAGTGCAGGTGAGAAAGAGATCTTTATTTGAAAAGACGTACGGGAGGAGTTATTAGAACAAAGATGGATCGGTTATCTGGAAAATTCGTGCAACCTGCAGTGGGAACTGCCAACTTGACTGTCCTTTTCGATCGGATTGGATGTCCATCACGTCACCACCACTTTATACCATACTCGATCTCGCCCCCCTCTGACTTTTATATGATTTTTTTTAGAGACTTCGTGGGGTCTTGATCGCTACCTGCTGCTTTCTTTCTTCTTCAACTCCGTGTCCCACTTTGGGAATGCAACGAGGAACCATGACACTGAGTTGACATATAAGAATGCAAATCAAAACAGTGTGTTAGCGTTGGAAATCTAACAAAAAAATAAGGTTAAATATAACAGATAGTCCTATGAGTTTCTATCTGTTGACCAGTAGATCGACTAATAACAGCTAGACCATAACTTGTGGACTAACAATCAGTCTATCAGTTTAGATTTTAGGGACTAAAATTTAAATAAACTACGGTCTATTGTGTTTTTGTCCCTGGGTGGAAGTGCAATTATGATTCTACCTTTAAAATTCAGCTTTTTGTGATTTTGGGTCTCCTTTTCGAAAAGAAAGAACAGGTTATATAAGACATGTTCTGTTAGAAGCGCTTAATGGTACAAGAGCAAAATCACAATTACCACAATTACCCTTCAATTGTAATTGTGATTTTGCCCCCGCTTTTGAATTTGGTTGTCCTGTAATTATGATTTTGTAAAATTTTGTAATTATGATTCCGTACGAAATTAATATGGTTTTAAAAAATTAAATCATTTTTAATATCTTAACCATTTGTAATAAAAAAAACTTAAAACTAGAAAATTATAGATCCTACCGAGTGATACAACTTTCTTATGAAATCATTTTTATCGAAGGTCGTATAAAAGAATATGATTTTTAAGAGTAAAATGCATCCACGGTCCTCGAACTTGGCACACTCTGTCACTTGGATCCCCAAACTCCAAAAACTGGAAAAACGGGTACTAGAACTTGGCCGACCCATCCAAGATAGGGTTTGAGCATCCATGTCGATGGTATTTGAATTAATGGGCCAAATCCGATTTTGATGGACTAACCAAATTCCAATACCTATTTTCCTAGCTCTAGGAGTTTGAGAACCCAAATAACACAACATGCCAAATTTAAAGACTACATATGTATTTTACTTTTTCTAAAATAAGGACTTGCCGCTAACGTATGGTCTCATCTATCATATCCATATCATATAGGATAGCGGGTTGAGTAAACATTCGTTTGGACCTAGATGGGACCCGTTACCACTTTAGAGAGCTAAAAATATATTTTGAGACCTCGAGGACATAGACGCCACTTTTAGATAATTTTGATGACTGCCGGTAAATTTTACTTGTTGAGGTGTGTGTACCTAGAGTATGTTTGATGAAGCTCCAATCTCTTAACATGAAATTGTGAGGAGGGAGTTTTTTTGCTTATACATCTTATGACTTGAATAAATATGGAAAATTGATTCTTGCATGATTCTCCAATATAGTTGTACTAGTTTGGTTGTCTAAGGCGACGCTTGCGTAGAATCTGGAGCTCCGAGCGAGCTTCCAAACAAACGACCCCTTCACTTGCTTAGGGTTGTATTAATTGCTTGTGCGAGATGAGATTCCTGAACTTTCGTAGATATAGTTGTCCAAACAGGTCGGACCGGTACTGTAGAGGCTCGACACAAGAACGGCGTGGCCCGCCTAGATCTGTGCCCGGGCCACCCCGGCACAAGCACAGTGCTGTGCTTGGGCAGGCTAGCCGGGCCATAATGTAGGCATGGGCTTGGCACTGAAAGGGAAATGTGCCCTTAGGCCATTTCTAAGTATTTTGGTGATTTAGTGTCCAACACAAGTGCCCTAGTGTAAAAAGGTGGACAAAGTACAAATCAAGGATAAAGGTATGTTTCTCAGACTTAGTACATTGTTTTATGGACTAATGTATTGTGTCTAAGTGTTGGAAACAGGAAAAATCCAATTGAAAATACCTTGGCTCGAGCAGCCAAGACTCTGCTCAGTCTGGGAGCACCGGACTGTCCGGTGGTGCACCGGACAGTGTCCGGTGCGCCAGGCTGGCTCTGGCGAACAGGCTGCTCTCGGGACTTCGACGGCGGTGTACGGCTATAATTCACCGGACTGTCCGGTGGGCCGTTCACAGGCGAACTCGTCGCTCTCGGGAATTCATCGGTGACGTACGGCTATAATTCACCGGACTGTCCGGTGTGCACCGGACTGTCCGGTGAGCCAACGGTCGGCAGGGCCAACGGTCGGCCGCGCGATCTGCGCGGGACACGTGGCCGAGCCAACGGCTTGAAGGGGGCACCGGACTGTCCGGTGTGCACCGGACATGTCTGGTGCGCCAACGGCTCTCAGGCTGCCAACGGTCGACTGCGCCATTTTTGGAAGGAAATCGGGCACCGGACAGTGTCCGGTGTGCACCGGACTGTCCGGTGCGCCAGTCGACAGAAGGCAAGATCTGCCTTCCAGGATTGCTCTCAACGGCTCCTAGTTGTCTTGGGGCTATAAAAGGGGCCCCTAGGCGCATGGAGGAGTACACCAAGCATTCTTACAACATTCCTAAGCACCAAGACCTCGATTCCGCGCATTTGTTTCTTTGTGATAGCATATAGAGCTCTAGTGGAGTTGTGAACTCATTGGGTTGTGTTGCGAGCTCTTGTTGCGACTTGTGTGCGTGTTGACACTCTGATTTTTGTGTCTTGTGTGCGTTGATAATCCCTCCCTTGCTCCGTGCTTCTTTGTGAACTTCAAGTGTAAGGGCGAGAGGCTCCAAGTTGTGGAGATTCCTCGCAAACGGGATTAAGAAAAGCAAGCAAAACACCGTGGTATTCAAGTGGGTCTTTGGACTGCTTGAGAGGGGTTGATTGCAACCCTCGTCCGTTGGGACGCCACAACGTGGAGTAGGCAAGCGTTGGTCTTGGCCGAACCACGGGATAACCACCGTGCCATCTCTGTGATTGATCTCTTGTGGTTATTGTGTTTTGTTGAGACTCCTCTCTAGCCACTTGGCATTTACTGTGCTAACGCTTAACCAAGTTTTTGTGGCTTAAGTTTTCAAGTTTTACAGGATCACCTATTCACCCCCCCTCTAGGTGCTCTCAATTGGTATCGGAGCCGTTCTCTTCACAAAGGGACTAATCGCCCGAAGAGATGGATCCTAAGGGGAAGGGAATCGTGATCAACGACAAAGAGAAGGAGTCTTTCGTCAACGAGCCTAAGGATGATAAGCCTACCGACTCGGGCTCGGGCCATAGACGCAAAGATGGAAGGAAGAAGAAGACGAGACACATCAAGGAGATCGTCTACTACGACGACAGTGATGAATCCACTTCCTCTCATAAGGACAACGACGACAATGACTACGACAAACGAAAGACGGTTAACTCAAACTTTTCTTTCGATTATTCGCGTATTCCTCAAAGTTCAAATTCACATTTGCTCTCCATTCCTCTCGGCAAGCCTCCACACTTTGATGGGGAGGACTACGGATTTTGGAGCCACAAAATGCGTAGTCACCTATTCTCTCTCCATCCTAGTATATGGGAGATTGTAGAGAGTGGAATGCACTTTGATAGTACGGATAGTCCCATGTTCATTAATGAGCAAATTCATAAGAATGCACAAGCTACTACTGTTCTTCTAGCTTCATTGTGCAGGGATGAATACCACAAAGTGAGCGGCTTGGATAACGCCAAGCAAATATGGGACACCCTCAAAATCTCTCATGAGGGGAACGACGTCACAATGCTCACCAAGATGGAGTTGGTGGAGGGCGAACTCGGGAGATTCGCGATGATAAGAGGAGAAGAGCCAACCCAAACGTACAACCGGCTCAAGACCCTTGTCAACAAGATAAGAAGCTATGGAAGCACACGATGGACGGACCACGACGTCGTCCGCCTAATGCTAAGGTCTTTCACTGTCCTTGATCCTCATCTTGTGAACAATATTCGTGAGAATCCTAGGTACACCAAGATGAAGCCCGAGGAGATACTTGGAAAGTTCGTGAGCGGGCGAATGATGATCAAGGAGGCAAGATACGTGGACGACGCATTGAATGGTCCAATCAACGAGCCTCAACCCCTTGCTCTCAAGGCAACAAGAAGCAAGGAGGCGCTACCTAGCAAGGTGGCACAAATTGAGGCGCCCAGACTTAATGATGAAGAGATGGCCCTCATCATCAAGAGATTCAAGACGACGCTAAAGGGTCGCAAGGGGCAACCAAGCAAGACCAAGACAAAGGGGAAGCGCTCATGCTTCAAATGTGGTAAGCTTGGTCATTTTATTGCTAACTGTCCTGACAATGATAGTGATCATGATCAAGGGAACAAGAGGGAGAAGAAGAAGAACTATAAGAAGGCAAAGGGCGAGGCACATCTTGGCAAGGAGTGGGATTCGGATTGCTCCTCGTCCGACTCCGACAATGAAGGACTCGCCGCCACCGCCTTCAACAAGTCATCCCTCTTCCCCAACGAGCGTCACACATGCCTTATGGCAAGGGAGAAGAAGGTATGTACTCGAAACTCTACTTATGCTTCTTCAAGTGAGGACGAATCTAGTGATGAGGATGAAATAGATTATTCATGTTTATTTAAGGGCCTAGATAGAACAAAGGTAGATAAAATTAATGAATTGATTGATGCCTTGAATGATAAGAATAGACTTTTAGAAAAACAAGAGGACTTGTTGTATGAAGAACATGACAAATTTGTAGAAGCACAAAAATCTCATGCCTTAGAAGTTAAGAGAAATGAAATGCTTTCTTGTGAATTATCTTCTTGCCATGAGACAATTTCTAGCTTAAGGAGCATTAATGACGATTTGAATGCTAAGTTAGAAATAGCTAGTAAATCAACAACTTGTGTAGAAAATGTTGTTATTTGCAATAGATGTAAAGATTTTGATATTGATGCTTGTAGTGAACACATGGCTTCTATTGCAAAGTTAAATGATGAAATGGCTAGTCTTAATGCCCAACTTAAGGCTAGCAAAAGTGATTTTGATAAACTAAAATTTGCTAGGGATGCCTACACGGTTGGTAGACACCCCTCAATTAAGGATGGGCTTGGCTTCAAGAGGGAAGCCAAGAACTTAACAAGCCATAAGGCTCCCATCTCCGCCAAGGAGAAAGGGAAGGCCCCTATGGCAAGTAGTACTAAAAGGAACCATGCTTTTATGTACAATGATAGAAGATAGTCTCATAGGAGTTGTAATGCTTTTGATTCACATGCCTATGATTCTTATGCTATGTTTGCTTCCAGTTCTTTCTATATGCATGGTAGAGATATGCCTAGGAAAAATATTCATCATGTGCCTAGAAAGAATATTGTTCATGTTCCTAGGAAAGTTATGAATGGACCCTCTACAATTTATCATGCTTTAAATGCTTCCTTTGCTATTTGTAGAAAGGATAGGAAGATAGTTGCTAGGAAATTAGGGGCAAAATGCAAGGGTGATAAAACTTGCATTTGGGTCCCTAAGACAATTGTGACTAACCTTGTAGGACCCAACAAGAGTTGGGTACCTAAGACCCAAGCCTAAATTTGCCTTGCAGGTTTATGCATCCGGGGGTTCAAGCTGGATTATCGACAGCGGATGCACAAACCATATGACGGGGGAGAAGAAGATGTTCACCTCCTACGTCAAGAATAAGGATTCCCAAGATTCAATCATATTCGGTGATGGGAACCAAGGCAAGGTGAAAGGTTTAGGCAAGATTGCAATATCAAATGAGCACTCTATCTCTAATGTGTTTTTAGTTGAGTCTCTTGGATATAATTTACTATCTGTTAGTCAATTATGTAATATGGGATATAATTGTCTTTTTACAAATATAGATGTGTCTGTCTTTAGAAGAAGTGATGGTTCATTAGCTTTTAAGGGTGTATTAGACGGCAAACTTTATTTAGTTGATTTTGCAAAAGAGGAGGTCAGTCTAGATGCATGCTTAATTGCTAAGACTAGCATGGGCTGGCTGTGGCATCGCCGCTTAGCACATGTGGGGATGAAGAACCTTCACAAGCTTCTAAAGGGAGAACACGTGATAGGTTTGACTAACGTGCAATTCGAAAAAGATAGACCTTGTGGAGCTTGTCAAGCAGGTAAACAAGTGGGAGGAGCACATCACAGCAAGAATGTGATGACCACTTCAAGACCTCTGGAGCTGCTGCATATGGACCTCTTCGGACCCGTCGCCTATCTTAGCATAGGAGGAAGTAAGTATGGTCTAGTTATTGTTGATGACTTTTCCCGCTTCACTTGGGTGTTCTTTTTGCAGGATAAGTCTGAAACCCAAGGGACCCTCAAGCGCTTCCTAAGAAGAGCTCAAAATGAGTTTGAGCTCAAGGTGAAGAAGATAAGAAGCGACAATGGGTCCGAGTTCAAGAACATTCAAGTGGAGGAGTTCCTTGAGGAGGAGGGGATAAAGCACGAGTTCTCCGCTCCCTACACACCTCAGCAAAATGGTGTGGTAGAGAGGAAGAACAGGACGCTCATTGATATGGCGAGGACTATGCTTGGAGAGTTCAAGACCCCCGAGCGTTTTTGGTCGGAAGCCGTGAACACGGCTTGCCACGCCATCAACAGGGTCTATCTTCACCGCCTCCTCAAGAAGACTTCATACGAGCTGCTAACTGGTAACAAACCCAATGTGTCTTATTTTCGTGTATTTGGGAGCAAGTGTTATATTCTTGTGAAGAAAGGTAGAACCTCTAAATTTGCTCCCAAAGCTGTAGAAGGGTTTTTATTAGGTTATGATTCAAATACAAAGGCGTATAGGGTCTTCAACAAATCATCGGGTTTGGTCGAAGTCTCTAGCGACGTTGTATTTGATGAGACTAATGGCTCTCCAAGGGAGCAAGTTGTTGATCTTGATGATGTAGATGAAGAAGACGTTCCAACGGCCGCGATACGCACCATGGCGATTGGAGATGTACGGCCTCAGGAACAATTGGAGCAAGATCAACCGTCTTCCTCAACTATGTTGCATCCCCCAGCCCAAGATGACGAACAGGTACCTCAAGCGGAGGCGCATGATCAAGGGGGAGCACATGATGTTCAAATTGAAGAGGAAGAAGCACCTCAGGCACCTCCAACCCAAGTTCGAGCGACGAATCAAAGGGATCATCCCGTCGACCAAATATTGGGTGATATTAGCAAGGGAGTAACTACTCGCTCGAGATTAGTTAATTTTTGTGAGCATTACTCCTTTGTCTCTTCTATTGAGCCTTTCAGGGTAGAAGAGGCCTTGCTAGATCCGGACTGGGTGTTGGCCATGCAGGAGGAACTCAACAACTTCAAGCGCAATGAAGTTTGGACACTGGTGCCTCGTCCCAAGCAAAATGTTGTGGGAACCAAGTGGGTGTTCCACAACAAATAGGACGAGCACGGGGTGGTGACAAGGAACAAGGCACGACTTGTGGCAAAAGGTTATGCCCAAGTCGCAGGTTTGGACTTTGAGGAGACATTCGCTCCTGTGGCTAGGCTAGAATCAATTCGTATTTTGCTAGCATATGCCGCTCACTATTCTTTCAGGTTGTACCAAATGGATGTGAAGAGCGCTTTCCTCAATGGGCCGATCAAGGAGGAGGTGTACGTGGAGCAACCCCCTGGCTTCGAGGATGAACGGTACCCCGACCACGTGTGTAAGCTCTCTAAGGCGCTCTATGGACTTAAGCAAGCCCCAAGAGCATGGTATGAATGCCTTAGAGACTTTTTAATTGCTAATGCTTTCAAGGTTGGGAAAGCCGATCCAACTCTTTTCACTAAGACTAGTGATGGCGATCTTTTTGTGTGCCAAATTTATGTCGATGACATAATATTTGGTTCTACTAACCAAAAGTCTTGTGAAGAGTTTAGCAGGGTGATGACGCAGAAATTCGAGATGTCGATGATGGGCGAGTTGAACTACTTCCTTGGGTTCCAAGTGAAGCAACTCAAGGACGGCACATTCATCTCCCAAACAAAGTACACGCAAGACTTGCTAAAGAGGTTTGGGATGAAGGACGCCAAGCCCCCAAAGACGCCAATGGGAACTGACGGGCACACCGACCTCAACAAAGGAGGTAAGTCCGTTGATCAAAAAGCATACCGGTCTATGATAGGGTCTTTACTTTATTTGTGTGCTAGTAGACCGGATATTATGCTTAGCGTATGCATGTGTGCTAGATTTCAATCCGATCCTAAGGAGTGTCACTTAGTGGCTGTGAAGCGGATTCTTCGATATTTAGTAGCTACGCCTTGCTTCGGGATCTGGTATCCAAAGGGGTCTAACTTTGACTTGATCGGATATTCAGATTCTGACTATGCTGGATGTAAGGTCGATAGGAAGAGTACATCGGGGACGTGCCAATTCTTAGGAAGGTCCCTGGTGTCGTGGAACTCTAAGAAACAAACTTCCGTTGCCCTATCCACCGCTGAGGCCGAGTATGTTGCCGCAGGACAGTGTTGCGCGCAACTACTTTGGATGAGGCAAACCCTCCGGGACTTTGGCTACAATCTGAGCAAAGTCCCACTCCTATGTGATAATGAGAGTGCTATCCGAATAGCGGAAAATCCTGTTGAGCACAGCCGCACAAAGCACATTGACATCCGACATCACTTTTTGAGAGATCACCAACAAAAGGGAGATATCGAAGTATTTCATGTTAGCACCGAGAACCAGCTAGCCGATATCTTTACCAAGCCTCTAGATGAGAAGACCTTTTGCAGGCTGCGTAGTGAGCTAAATGTCTTAGATTCGCGGAACTTGGATTGAATTGTAGCATACATGTGTTTATGCCTTGATCATGTTCATTCTGCATTTTGTTGCTTATTGTGGTGCTTAAGTTGTACAAGCACTCCCTGGATCTCACAAGTCCTTGTGCAAGTGATGCACATACTTAGGGGGAGGTGTGTTACAACTTGACCCTTTGAAAACTAACCATGTGCTTGAGTTTGTTTTAGTCTCAAAGGAGGATTGAAAGGGAAAAGGTGGACTTGGACCATGCAAGACTTCCACTGCACTCCGATGAAAAGAGTAACTTTTCCAAGTTCATCTTTATCCTCTTATTACCTATTTGCTCTTAGTTGAAGATTTTGGTGAGGCAATTGGGGTTAAGGGGCCAAGATTGATCCCGTTTTGGTGCTTGATGCCAAAGGGGGAGAAAATAAAGTCCAAAGCAATAGATGGATCAGCTACCACTTGAGAAATTTTAAAAATAGTAGATTAGAGCTTTTGGTTTGTCAAAACTCTTTTATTGTCTCTTATGTCAAAAGTTGGCCTATTGTGGGGAGAAGTGTTGATTATGGGAAAAAGGGGGAGTTTTTGAAAACCTTAATCAAATTTTGTTGGAATACCTCTCTTATATGTCTCTACAAGTGGATTTGACTTAGAGATAGGAATTTGAGTTTGATTTGCAAAAACAAACCAAGTGGTGGCATAGAGTGATCCATATATGTCAAATAGGATTCAAAACAACCTTGAGTTTTCATTTGCATTGATATTGCACGTATTCTAGTTGCTTTATGTTGTGTTGGCATAAATCACCAAAAAGGGGGAGATTGAAAGGGAAATGTGCCCTTGGGCCATTTCTAAGTATTTTGGTGATTTAGTGTCCAACACAAGTGCCCTAGTGTAAAAAGGTGGACAAAGTACAAATCAAGGATAAAGGTATGTTTCTCAGACTTAGTACATTGTTTTATGGACTAATGTATTGTGTCTAAGTGTTGGAAACAGGAAAAATCCAATTGAAAATGCC